>NW_017731434.1:2325290-2342268 GCF_001890085.2 Hipposideros armiger
TGCTTTGCACACACTTCTTTCACTTCCTCAGAGAAACAGTTTAGATACAGGGCTTTATAGCATCAGGCATAAACTGTCATTAAAATCCTAAACTGAAAATTGTGTTGCCCTTTATGAAAAAGAACAGCTGGTCAGCCCCAGACTATTGGTCACCCTCAGATCTATGTGTGTTGTGTACAGGTAGCTTGGCTATCCCTCCACAATAAGGGGTTTATGGGACATTTTCCAGTCATCCATTGGGAGGGAAACCCTTACCAGTGTTACTGTCTCTTTTAGGCCCTGCACCTGCCATAGCTCCTGTCTCTCTGTGGACACAGGAGAGAAATATTCTCCTGGAAGTTATGAGCTAGGGTTGTCTTGATCTATTCTTTCCTAACTTGTGTCCCAAGATTCTTCCCTGGAGACACTGGTAGAGTGTCTTTTTCCCCCTCTTTGCCCTGTTGTCCTGCTTACCTTTCTATTTTTCCAATAACTACAAAGAGAGAAAAAGGAAAAATAATTTTTAAATGTGTAATGTACCCCAAAGTATTTATCCCTGGACATGCTGAGAGCAGACTACATTCTTATCTGTTAATGCAACGTGTTCCATGAGCCCTGTCCTTGATCGCTTTCGAAACCTGTGGGCCTATGACCAAGGAAAATGTCTGTAAAACAGACTAATCCATACTAATACGGCACTCTTTGGAAGGGTGGGCAGGGAGGAGTGGTGAAAAGGGAGCTGTGTGCTGCTTCTGCCTACAGGCCCTGTTTCTTATTGTGGATAATTATCTTTCATGCCTACCTCCCCCTAGGTCTTGAAAATATGTGTAGACATGTGTTTCATCTCCCAACCTCATCTGATTCTATTCTGCTGGACTGGTCTGGGTGTAATTTCCCTTTAGCCTACATTATGATCTTTATTTTGTTTTATTTATTTTTTTTTCCTTAGCTGAGCCATCCTGCCACCTGTTGGCAGCTCAGTGGCAGCTCAGCTTGGGCCAGGACTCGAACCGCTGTTGCTCGGAGCTCACACTCTTGAGCAAGCTGCTTAACCAACTGAGTCACTCGGCCGGCCCTACATTATGATCTTTAAGTCTTAGTCTGTAGACCTAGGGCTGACACATTCACTTTACAGGTGTCATTTTTATCATCATGACAGTCAAAGGGTATTTTGATTACGGCAGGGAAGTTCCTTTACTAAATGGAGACTACCTGTTTTGAGCTTTTGCAAACACATCCTTTTCTGTTTTCTGGAGTCCTCTCTGGTTTATTTTCTGAGAACATTCTTTTGACTCCCAGGCTGAAACAATGCTTGTCCTATGTTTGCTGTATTCAAACTTTCCTGTTCTGATTGATCTACTATAGATAATTTCTAGGGAGACTTCAATTCCTCAGTGAGGTCAGGTTCCTTAACACATAGACCCAGTGTCTCTAACCCATGTAGACAGAAAGTGAGCTTTTATTAACCATAAGAAAAAATGACATGTTTTTCCTGTTCTCAAATCAAGATACTCCCAGTACCACTATGTTTTCTAGTCATGTGGCTCTAGATATTTTTCTCTGGTTGATTTTCTCCTCTGTAGACAGATTTGGGACTTTAACCCTTCCTATAGTCCATTTTTTAATACCCTATTTTTAATACATTTTTAATATAGTCCATAATTTGTAACACCCTCTGCAGCGTAGTATCAATATGCTTAAAATAGTATTCTGGAGACATGCAGAAGAACTGAAATACTGTCCACGCCACATAGTTTCACATCACTAGAAAAGGTTGCTCCAGGAAGTAAATTTTGAGTGGTTATTGGAATGCAGAGACAAAGTCAACATCTTCCCTTTTGCCCCAACCTTATAGAGCCTCATACACTCAAACAAGATCCTTGCTACCGGTTATTGGTTTCCTCTTGGCCTGCGATAACTCTTCTGAGAAAGTGTCAATCCATTATTATCCAAATTTATCCCTTCACTGGTCAATCCACCTGTAAAAAATTTACATTTTTTTATATAACACACTGACCTGAAAGCAGTAAAGTTGTCTGTAGCTGTTGGTTAATAAAGCCAAAAAATTGACTGCTACCAGGTCTGTAATTAAATGTGTGAAACTAACAAATGGAAATAATAGAAAAAGATACTTTTTTCCTTACCAGTCATGTTGTGACATCAATTTGTATTAAATAATGAGAGTGAGAATTTAGAGGATTTGCTTTTCATTATGGTGCAAATTAACCTTCAACTACTGATCCGAAATAGATTTGCAAAGAGTTACCACTATCAATAATCATTTAGAATTCATTTTACACAGATAAATTAGACTCTCCAGTTATGAGAAGCAGGATTGTCTTCTGCATTTCTTTTTTTAGTAAACTTTTTTCAATTACAGTTGACATACAATATTATATTAGTTCCAGCTGTACAACATAGTGATAGGACATTTATTTAACTTACAAAGTGATTGCCCCTATAATTCTAGCACCCACCAGACACCATACATATTTATTACAATATTATTGACTATATTCACTATGTTATACTTTATATCCCCATGATTATTTTGTAACTACCAATTTGTATACTTCACCCATCTTTCCAAACCCCTCTTATCTGGCAACCATCAAAATGTTCACTGTATCTAAGTTCGTTCCTATTTTGTTTGTTTTGTTTTTTAAGATTTCACATATAAGTGAAATCATATGGCATTGTCTTTCTCTGACTTATTTCACTTAGGTCCATCCATGTTGTTGCAGATAGCAAGATTTCATTCTTTCTATTTATTTATTTACTTATTTCGGCTGAGTAATATTCTATTGTATATATGTACCACATCTTCTTTATCCATTCATCTGTTGGTTAACACTTAGGTTGCTTCCATATCTTGGTTATTGTAAATAATGCTGCAGTGAACATATGGATGCATATGTCTTCTCAAGTTAGTGTATTGAGTTTCTTCAGATAAATAACCAGAATTGGAATTGTTAAGTCCTTCTTTGTCTCATTATAGCCTTTGTTTTAAAGTCTATTTTCTCTGTTATAAATATTGCTACATCAACTTCCTAAATTTTTTTTTCACTTTCATAAAGTATCTTTCTTCTGTCCATTTACTTTTAGCCTGTGTGTGTCTTCTGATCTGAAGTGAATCTCTTGTAGGCAACATATGTAAGGGTCTTGTTTTCTTATCCATTCCAGCTACCCTATATCTTTTGATTGGAGCATTTAATGCATTTACATTTAAAGTAATTGTTGACAGATATGTAGTTATTGCCATTTTATTATTTATAATTTTTATATTTTTTTCTTCTTCTTGAAGAAGTCCCTCTAACATTTTTTGTAATGATGGTTTGATGGTGATAAACTCTTTTAGCTTTTTCTTGTCTGGAAAGGTCTTTGTCTTTTCTTCAATTATAAATGATAGCCTTGCTGGGTAGAGCAATCTTGGTTGTAGATCCTGACTTTTCATCATTTTGAATATTTCATGCCAATCCCTTCTGGTCTGCAAAGTTTCTGTTGAGAAATCAGCTGACAGTCTTTTGGGAGCTCCGTTATAGGTCACTAACTGCTTTTCTCTTGCTGCTTTTAAGATTCTTTTTGTCTTTAACCTTTGGCATTTTCGTTATGATGTGTCTTGGTGTGGGCCTGTTTGTGTTCATCTTGTTTGGGACTCTCTGAACTTCCTGGGCTTGTATATTTATTTCCTTTGCCAAGTTAGGAAAGTTTTCCATCATTATTTCTTCAAATACGTTTTCAGTTCCTTGCTCTGTCTCTTTTCCCCATTATAGGGGTCTATAATGCAAATGTTGGTATGCTTGATGTTGTCCCAGAGGCTCCTTAAACTGCCCTCATTTTTTTGGACTTTTTTTTTTTTTTGCTGTTCTGATTGGGTGTTTTCTGCTATGTCATTTTTCAAATCACTGATTTGATCCTCTGCTTTATCTAATCTACTCTTGATTTCCTCTAATGTTTTCTTCATTTTAGTTATTATATTCTTCATTTCTGAATAGTTTTTTTTATGCTTTCTGTCTCTATTTTTATGTTTTCTCTCTGTTGAAGTTCTCCCTGAGATCATTGAGTATTCTTATAACCAGTGACTTGAACTCTGTATCTGGTAGATTGCTTCTCTCAATTTTGTTTAGTTCTTTTTCTGGAGTTTTGTTTTTGTTCTTTCATTTGGGACATGTTTTTTTTGTCTCCACATTTTAGCTGCCTCCCTGTGTTTGTTTCTATGTATTAAGTAGGGCTGCTATGTCTCTTGGTCTTTATAGAATTGCCTTATGTAGTATGTGTCCTGTGGGGCCCAGTGATGCAGCCTTCTTGGTCATGTAAGCATGGTGCTTCAGATGTGTACCCTGTGTGGGTTGTGTGTGCCCTCCTATTGTAGTTGAGTCTAGATTGCTATTGGCATGTCAGTGGGAAGGACTGACTCTCAGGATGATTGGTTCTGAGGATTGGCTGTGACTACAGTGGAGGATCTATTGTGCAGGGGTTCACCCTATAGATCAGGATTCACTATAGCATGGCTCTTGTGCCTGATGAGTCCATCCTTTGGGTGTGTAATTTGTGGAGGTGATTGAGTGTGGTCTGAAGTTGGCCACTGGGTTTGTTGTTTCTGGGGCCACTTGGGAGTGATCTGCAGATGGTTGCCACTTATGCTGGGATTGGAGATGCCTGGGAGAGGCTAAGCTGAGATCTCAGGCTGGCTGCTCTATTGCTGGGCTTGTGGCTGCTCAGCAAGTTGCATGTGGCATGCTGTGGCCAGATGCTGCTTATTTGGGGTTTATAAACCTTTGAGCAACTTTAGAAAAGTCTGCAACATGACCAAGACAGGCCATTTGTATGGAAAAGCCACTGGAAGAGACTTGGGTGGGCCCACAATTTTGGTGGGGTGGGGTCTCAGGGAAACACAAGGGCAGGGCAAATGATGTTATCTAAGTTGATGAAGACTTGGTTATGGTGCTCACCTGTGCAAGCAAGCTAAGTGTGGGAGGGCTCAACAAAGGAATAATACCTTCGGCTAGCACTTCTGTCTTGGAGAAAACCACCCCTACAGCCTTCACCCTGAAGGCAGACAATTCAGTTCCTTCCTGTATATCCCTTGCACCTTTCAAGCTGCTGCACCAGTGATAAAGCTTAGAGTGTGTGAGTCTGTCAGCGACTATGTCTACACATGGGCCCTTTAAGAGGAGCACCTGGTACTTCAGCCACCCTCTGTCTCATTCAGTCACAATCTCACCTGATTTTCACAGCCAGACGTTATGGGGATTTCCCTACCCAGCACTGGAACCTCAGGCAAGAGAGCCTGGTGTGGGGCTGGGACCCCTCACTCCTCATGGGGAACCTCCACCGTCAAGGTATCACTCCTGATTTTTAACCACCACACGTGGGTGTGGGACCAGCCTGTCCCAGATTTCCATCTCTCCTACCAGTCTCCAGGTGGCTTCTTCTGTATATCCTTAGTCATAGGACTTCTGCTCAGCTGGACTTCAGGTGGTTTTCAATGATAGTTGTTCTGTAGTTTCTTTGTAATTTTGATGTGGTCTGGAGGAGGCAAGCACAGTGTTTACTTACTCTGCCATTTTGACTAGAAGCCTATCTTCTGCATTTCTGAAAAAAAAGGTTAAAATAATATGTATTTCTTATAACTGGATCTTAAGATTGGAAACAAACCTTGCACATGTGGCTTTCTATATCTCCTTTTAAATTCCTCTAAGTGTAAACATGGATAAATGCTTCATGAGACAAAGAAAATAAAATGGAATTCAAAAATAATGTTGGCTAGACAAAAGTCAGGAAATCATGGATTTGAAAGACAAAAATGTCACCTAATCCATTTCCTTGCAAGGGATATAACGTACCTCTAGCTGCTATCATACTTAATGATCTCCCAGGGAAAAGGAGAAAAGGATCCTTCAATGATAGCTTTAGTTGTCTCTAATTAACATATTTGTTAGTGTGATAGAGGTGATGATAAAGGGTAATCACTATTATTTTTTATTGCCCAGCAAATATGATATATAACAATAATATCAACCACAAACAAAACACTGTCTGTTGAGTGTTTAAATGCGTTATACACTTTTCTGAGTCCTTTTTCTTTTAAAATTATTCTATTAGTATTCATTGTTATTATCCATAAACAAATAGAAAAGATAAGTAATTTGGCCAACTCCACAGTTTGTAGGAGACAGAGCTGGGATTTAGACCATCTACTCCAAATCCTCACTCTCAGCCTCCTGATCCTGCATCATCATAGGATAACTGAATCAACTGAAAAGCTTTGGGTAGGTTCCCTGCAAGTTTTCTCATCTCTGGATTAATTATTTCCGATTTCCAACATTTTGTCATAGTGTCATGTTCTAGCATTAGTCACTAACAGAGATGTATAGTATAGCGTTAATTTAAATCCACACACATCAAGAAAATTGGCCTAATTGTAGGAAATTAAGGTAGTTACAATTTCCTGATGATTAAGCATGAGAATATGTTGCTAGAGGAAGTTGTAGAATTTTCTCTTCTGAAAATCTGAAAGAAAAAAAGTGCAATTAAGGTTTTAACAAACTGTAATTTGGACCCCAATTTTCAAATTTTGTAAAATGAATGGTTTAGGATAGGTGTTCTCCTTGGGTTTCCCCTAGAACTAACAGCCTGAAAGTCTAACTTTAGGTAAGGATTGAATATTTTAACCTTTCAAGGTCTTTTTTAGATTTTTATTTTTATGCTTGAATGATCCTTGACTCTCTTTGGTTCAGCTCCACATTTTTGAGTCTCTTTCAAATGGAGCTCTCATAAGGGCTATTATTTAACAGCATCCCAAATGCACAATGTACAGAATTAAATACAACTGTGCATTTAGGACTTCACCAGTCACAGTTCATTATTACTGTGTTCATTCTCATATTTGATTAAGGTTAAACAACAAGATGATATTTCTCATTTTAAAGTGCATTGTATATGTGACAGATGGGATCATATAAATGCATTAAACATGCTTATTTTACTGTTTAAGCATATGCAAAAGTTCTAGAAATATTTTACATGCAAATGTCTAGGGATCCACAAGAGCCTATAATAGAAATCCTTATTCTGTCACTTCAAAGCCTTAGTCTCAACAACTAATCACTTGGCTATTTCCAAATCAAATTTCTTCAAACAAATCAAAGGCATTTGTCCTACCCAAGAACCGAGTTCTGTGGCAAATTTGACATTTTAAAATCAAGCTGCTTATTGAGATATTCATGCACTGAAAAAGGTACCTAGAATTTCTTTCTGGGAATGAGAAACACCTTTTTTCATGCTCTAGCAACTCAGACATTCTTCAAAGAGAATTTTATCAATTTTTCTTCACACACACACACATACACACAGAGAGAGAGAGAGAGAGAGAGAGAGAGAGAGAGAGAGAAACGTCACCTTTGTAGTAAGAGCCAGCATTCAGAATTTCAGCCCAAGTGATCTTCCATTTTCTGAAAGGTTACGAGCTCCTGAGATTTCACTCCTTTCGGAGTCATAATCACTGTGTTGCTTCTAAGTTGTTAACAATAACACTGATTAAGAGGAGAAAAAAAGAGGAAATATTCCACATACGAATGTTAAATGGTTTCACAAAGTAGGAACATTTTAAATACCACAGCATTTGTGGTGGTAGAATAAAGTGTCCAAATTTCCAGGGAATAGGGTAAAGAAAAGAAGAGAACAATAATGATAAATAACTAAACTTGATCCAGGGTTTCCTATGTTCAAGGAACTGTGCCAGTCCTTTCACATGCATTGTTTTATTTAATCCACTCAACAACCCTCCAAGGAGGTACTTTTACTATAGCATTTTTATCCATGAGGAAGCTGAGATTCAGAGAAATTGAGTAACTTGACTGGAGTCACCTAGACAAAATGCAGATAGGGTTCATCCCAAGCCTCTGTTCCTAATTGCTCAACTATTCTACTGTCTTCTCTAAGACAGGAGTAGAATAGAAGCCATGGCAGAAAGATGTAACTAAGGAGTAGGAAGACCAAGTTTGGCTTCCAATTGACAGATCTCTAGAACCCACGCCCCAGAGCCCATACAGACTTGCTTAGAGCCAACACTAATAAATATTTACTACATGAATGAATGCAAGGCAATGTAAGATAATTTACAGGTCATTCTGGCCCTTCAATCCCCCCACACCCCAATCATCTCTTCTAACCCATTCCAGCATCTGTCAATTGTCCACGATACTATAACATAACCTGGCTTCCACTTCTAAAAGCAGTGCTTCACAAATTTGTGAAGAGAGCAAAATTCCCCTTTGGCAGCCTCTGCCCATTATTATATATTTTTTTAAGTTTATTGGAGTGATGATGGTTAGTAAAGTTACACAGATTTCAAGTGTACAATTCTGTAATACATCATCTATATATCACATTGTGTGTCACCACCCAGAGTCAGTTCTCCTTCCATCACCATATATTTGATCCCCTTTACCTTCTTCTACCATCTCCCTCCTCCCTTATCCTCTGGTAACCACTAAACTATTGTCTGTGTCTATCAGTTTTTGTTTCTTTGTTTGTTTGTCTTGTTCTCTTATTGCTTTCAATTTTATATCCTACATATCATTGAAATCATATAGTTCTTGACTTTTTCTGTCTGATTTATTTCGCTTAGCACAATAATTTCAAGATCTATCCATGTTGTCGCATATAGCACTATTTCATGTTTTCTTACAGCAGAGTAGTATTCCATTGTGTATATGTACCACATCTTCTTTATCAAATCATCTATCAAAGGGCACTTTGGTTGTTTCCATGTCTTGGCCACTATAAATAAAGCTGCAATGAACATTGGAGCACATATAAATTTATGGATAAATGTTTTCAGATTTTTTGGGTTGATACCCAGGAGAGAGATTGCTGGATCATGTAGTAATTCTATTCTTAATTTTTGGAGGAAACGCCACACTCCCTTCCATAGCGGCTGCACCAATCGGCATTCCCACCAACAGTGTATGAGGGTTCCTTTTTCTCCACAGCCTTTCCAACACTTGTTATTATTTGTCTTGTTGATGATAGCCATTCTAACCTAAGTGAGGTGATATTGGTGGTTTTTATTTGTATTTCTCTGATGATTAGTGATGTTGAGCATCTTTTCATATGTCTATTGGCCATCTGTATGTCCTCTTTGGAGAAATGTCTATTCAGGTCCTCTGCCCATTTTTTTTTTTCTTATCAGCAGAAAAGTTTTATTTCTTTTAAGGACGAACAGTTTAAACCACATCCAAGGCCTTAACTTACAGACACAAACCAAAGTAGCCATTTAAAGCATTAGATATTGAAGTACAAGACATATAATGGGGGGAAATGCTTCGCCACGTGAAGCACACACCACACTTTGCTCAATCGACAGCTGAGCTCTGTTATCTGCTAGCACTTGGGTGTGGTTGAGGGTAAGAGCCTATCTGCCGAACCAAAGAAGAACAGCTGTGTTCTACAAGTACTGAAGCATTTTAAGACTGCACTGGTAGGGATAGATTTTCATAGTGAAGGGCAGAGTGGGGAGAAGCGAAGTCCCTTCCCGTAGCACATTAGGCGTCCTTGCAGAGGGCCACGGCAGAAAAGCGCACGTCCCCTTGCTCACGCTCAGTGAATTCTCTGCAGACCTTGGCGGCGTCCTGCAGCAGCAAGTCCTCTGAGCTGGTGCCGTGGTTCACTGGGAAAGGCAGCCGTCCATCAAGTTCATAGAGGTGGCCATCCACGTTGTTAAACAGAATAAAATGGAAGCTCACTTTGTCATCTACCCGACATTGGCCTTCCTGTGCCACGGCATCATGGGCTGCCTGAATGGCCTCATTCTTTTCAAAGCATTTTGCTCTGTCTTCAGGGGACAACTTCTCCGTTTCAGAAAGAAACTGTCTCAGGACTGACCCATCCTCAAATTCCAGTTTGTCTTGATTATTGGCTACCGCATGTATAAGTCCAGTGGTGCCACAGGAGTTTCCAATGGTCTGCTTCATGAAATACACTTTAGGGCTGACTTCTTGTCCCTTCAGTTCTTCAATCTGTTTTTTCCTGAAGTTCTCGTGCTGGGCGGTGAGGGGAAACAGCAGCAGCAGCGCGCAGGCAGGCGCAGGCACTGAGCTCAAAGCCTCCTCCTCCAGTCCCAGCATGTCCACGAAGCGCCACTGGCTGGCGACCCCCAGCCGGGCCAGCACTTTGTTCAGCATCTCGGGGTTAATCTCCATCGGTTTAAGCTGCATCTTCGCGAAGCACGGAAAGAGCCACAAGCCCAGAGAAGAGGAAAAACAGCCCCCTCTGCCCATTTTTTAATTGTATTGTTAACCTCTGCCCATTCTTGTCCTTTGCTGGTATTGGTATTTCCCAAGCCTGTACTCTGCTTTAGGCTGGCTGCTGGCTGTCCAGAACTCAGCAAGCCCCAAGAACTCAGGGAAAACCCCATTTGTGGTTTTTTTCTGATCATCTTCTTTTCCTTCCTCCGCAGTCAAAATTTCAGTCTTTCTTGAAGCAATTGTTTGTTTGCTTATCTGTCTTACCCCTTTGAACAGTGAAATTTGTGAAGATAAGAGTTGCAACATCTTTACATCTCCAGTGCCCATCATGGTACCTGGAATAAAGTAGTTATTTAGTCAGCATTTGTTATCTAAATTAGTGAATGACCAGATGAATGAATGAATGCTTTCGAATGCAAACATTGCTTATCAAGATTGCAGGTAATTGGATACTATTATCATTAGTAATTATTAATATAAAGTACATATTTAGAAGTATTACTATAGTAAGCTTTATAGTTTCCAGAATTTCGTGTGTGTGTGTGTGTGTGTGTGTGTGTGCATGCGCACATGAAACTGCCTTCTTATTTATTATTTATTTATTGAATAAATTTTATTGAGTACCTACAGTGTGCCAGGGCTGTTCTAGGCATTGGAGTACATCATTGTTGACCAATTATATAATCAAAATACAACTTTTGTTTACTACCATTCCTTTAAATTGTTTTTGGAGAGGGAGTCTCTTTCTCTGCTTTTGGATGAAAATTCTGGCAGGCTCTATAATTCCTCTGCTCACTCATGGATAAAACAGTTTTAGAATGCCTTAAAGTCACAGACACAGTCTCAATTCAGTAACTGCGATTTCCAGTTCTATGGAATAATCAAATCTCTGAAATTGAGTTAAGTCTTCTCCCCTCCCCCAGGTGGAGCTCTGCAGCCAGAGAAGGGATAATGGGCTTAGGCTCTTTTCTACTCTATCCATTGCTCACCCCTTCCCTCACCTTATAGAGAGCAAAGTTAAGGAGGTAGTACCTTAGCCTCGCTAATTCTTACTTGTTTGTTCTGTGAGCCTGGCAGATGGTTCAAGCTGATCTGCCTGGTTAAGGAAGTTTTCATAGATCCCTTAGAGGTTCCCCACTGTGCCCCTTCTTCTGAGAACCCATACCCTAAGCATGCATCGCTATTCTAGTTTAGATGGTCTCTTATGGCTCTTTTTTCAGCTCTTAGGAGCTGGAGGGTATACATTCTCAGTTTTAGTCTTCTAGGGAGACTTTTTAGGGATGGTGCAAAACAATCCCACACTTCCTTTCTCTCCTATATGACCCACACCTGCTCCATGGGAACATTCACACCCCTGCCCTGGCTGACTTTGGGAGGGTAGGTGGCTTAGTCAGGAGCTAGTTAAACATCTGTCTTCTCTGTCTTCTGATCCAGTAACACAGCCCACAGGTCTCCCAGTGATCTTGAAGATCTCACGAGATTTGGGGTAGAAGTGGGAAGGTGGAGATTCAGTAAAGCAAGAGCTTGCTGATGAAATTCCTTAACCTTACTCTCCCTTGCATCACACTCCAGACCCTCTTGGATTCTCAATGCGGGGATTAAATCCTAGAATCTAGGAACTTTTTATTGAAAATGTGAACATAATGTGTTGACCTTGGAAACTACTGTCTATTTTATGTTGTTGTCTCTGGAGACACTTTATTTTTCAGCATACTATTATATAGTACATGTATTTGTGGTGTGTGTGTGTGTGTGTGTGTGTGTGTGTGTGTGTGTGTGTGTATCTCAAGTATGTTGAACACAAAGAACTTGTGGAAATAATGATAAAATTATTTTGTCACCTCTGTCTTTAAAACATTTAGTTTTTCCTCTGCTTTTGGATGAAAACTTGTATATTCCATGGCTTCTCTGATACCTCTTAAGTAATAAAAAATATTCTGGTTACTTTAAGTAAGAAAATACTTTCACAATTTGGTACTTTGAACATTAAATCCCATGTAATAGTCAAACCTTCCAGCTTCATTCAAAATTACTGTGATTCTCTCCTCCCAGTGGAGCCACGGAGCCTAGAAATGTGGTACATTTCTTGCTCCTTTCTGCACTAACTAGCTGCTGTTTATGGACCATTGGAGTTGGGCACTTTCAAGAAGTAAGGAGGAAAGTCAAACTTGCACATGGCCAGTTCTGCGCCTTGTGGCCTCTGGGCCTGGCCTATATTAAAACTCTTTTGTGGAATTCTTTCATGGGTTCTTTAGAGTCCCCCTACCAACTTCAGTGCTGGGAACCTCAACTATACAGTTCTTTTGATGTAGGTGATGATGCATTTTCCTCTCATGGGTTCCTTATTCCTTCCATATGATCCTGAGAAATGAAGGTTGGGGAGCTCATCTCCAGCTTCTAGTTGATGAGTTTTCCCACATCAAAGATGATATTGAACAGAATGGCGTTAATACCATTTCATGCTGGTTCCCCTGCTTATATGGCCTATGTCTGGCCTAAGGCATACACTCACACAACATTTGTCCCAAGAAACTCAGGGAGACACTTCTTAGGCCATTGTTGAACTGGAAAGTAAATGCCAGTTCACTATATCTCCCCAGCTGCTGGGGACAGATACCAAATTTCCAAGTGATCCTGTCAATGCCTGTTTCACTTGATTGGGTGTGAAGGGGCAAGCACTTCTTTGGGGAAGAGAACTCACAACATAGCTCTTGCTAAAGAAATTCCCCCTCAGATTCTTTCCTCTTTCAAACCTCTTATATTCTGTTTGTCTGATCTAAGAACATGCAATTGGATTTAGTAGTCTCCATTTCAAGTCCTGCAGGTTGATCTGTCTCATAAATCACTTTGATATCTGATATCTGTAAGAGCTGGGTATTCAGTCAAAACTTCCAATTTAACATCCTGATATAAATATACAATTTCATGTACACAACTATTACGTGATATTTGAAGCATACATTATTATTCCTATTTGACAGATGAGCAAACTGAAGTTCAGACAAATTAAGTAACCTGCACTGTGCATAGTTAGGTTTTCTCACTCCATGACCTTTGCTCTTTCTCTGCCAATGAGTTAACTTATTGCCCTTCTAAGAATGGATTAGAGGCTCAGTGAGTTAGTGAGCAGAAATAACTTGATTTGCATCCTATAGGTCTACAGAATTACCAAGAGATCCTTATATAAAATTATAAAAAAGTCATAGTTAATGGTAAGTAAAATAAAATAATGTGTTTAATGATGCTTACAGCAGTTCTCAACCTTCCTAATGCCGCGACCCCTTAATACAGTTCCTCATGTTGTGGTGACCCCCAACCATAAAATTATTTTCGTTGCTACTCTATAACTGTAATTTTGCTACTGTTATGAATCGTAATGTAAATATCTTTTTGTTTTCCGATGGTCTTAGGTGACCCCTGTGAAAAGGTCATTTGACCCCCAAAGGGGTCGCGATCCACAGGTTGAGAACCGCTGCTTTAGAATAAGTAGGCTTAATTGAGAAAAATAGGCTTACAGACCTAAAATTATAAGCATAGTGTAAATTAAAAAGAAAAAACACCATCTATTATTGAAAATTAAATATGTGATTATTTGATAATAAAAGGTAAATGGTATTTTCCCGTGCTTGAAAGAAAACTGATTAGCAGTAGCTTATCACCAACAATGAATTCCACCTATGCCATGTGAGGTTTCTTGGGAAACCAAATCACCCTTCAGGCTGTAACAACACCATGGGGATGCAAGGCAGTAGATGTACAAACCTAACCTAGGCACAGAAATAAGCCATGGTTTAGGACTACCCAGTGTGCAGTATAAACCACATTGGGGAGTTAAATAAATATGTGAGGCTAATAACAACGTAATTTGAGAAGTTGTTCAGTACGTCAAATCTTTTATAGGATGAGGTCATTTGCAAGCCATATTTTATCACCTGTTCTACCTACTAGCTGATTTTCCTGAAAGAATGGTTCTTCCCTTGTGCCCTGGGGTGGGAGCAGTCTAAGTTGTTTCTGACTGTATAGCCTTATTCACTCTGAAAGCAGGTCCTGTCAGGGGTAAGTTGGGGTGGTGGGGGGGTGGCGGGGGACAGGGTGGGTATGAAACGGAGTTGACATCTTCTTGTTTTTGTTGACTTATTTTTAAAACACCATTAGACCCACCATTTTATTATGTTTTAAGAGTTTTATTAAAATATAGTGAACATACAGTGTTATATTAGTTTCAGGCATACACCATAGTTATTCAATATTTATATACCTAAAGACATGACCACCATGGTAAATACAGCAACCTTCTGACACCATGCCATGCAATCACAATGCTCTTGACTGTATTTCCTATGTTGTACATCACATCCCCATGACTTATTTATTTTATACTTGGAGATATGACCCGCTCCTTCCCCTTCACTTTTTCCTCGCTTTTTAAATTTTTAAATTACCATTGACATTCAATATTATTTTATATTAATTTCAGGTATACAACATAGTGGTTAGACATTTATATAATTTAAGAAGTGATCCCCTGAATAGTCTAGTACCCACCTGGCACTGTACATAGTTATTACTATATTATTGGCTATATTTCCTATGCTTTACATCCTTATGACTACTTTGTAACTACCAATTTGTACTTCTTAATGCCATCATCTTTTTCACCCTGTCCCCCAACACTCCTCGCATCTATCACCCAATAAATCTTGTACCCATCTGACACTATACATAGTTATTACAATACATCAACTATATTTCTTATGCTATACCCTGTATCCCATGACAGTTGTATGAAAGCTTCCTTGTAGGTAACTAACTGCCTTTCTCTTGCTGCTTTTAAGATTCTCTCTTTGTCGTTAACCTTTGGCATTTTAATTATAATGTGTCTTGGTGTGGGCCTGTTTGGACTCATCTTGTTTGGGACTCTGTGCTTCCTGGGCTTGTATATACATTTCTTTTGCAGGTTGGGGAAGTTTTCCATCATTATTTCTTCAGATAGGTTTTCAATCCCTTGCTCTCTTCTCTTCTCCTTCTGGTATCCCTATAATGCAAATGTTAGTATGCTTGATGTTGTCTCAGAGGCCCCTTAGACTGTCCTTATTTTTTTGGATTCCTTTTCCTTTTTGGTGTTCTGACAGGGTGTTTTCTGCTACCTTATCTTCTAAATTACTGACTTGATCCTCTGCTTCATCTAATCTACTCCTGATTCCCTCTAATATATTCTTTCAGTTATTGTCTTCTGTATTTCTGACTTTTTTTTAATGTTTTCTATCTCCATTTTTATGTTTCCTATCTCATTGCTGAAGTTCTCCCTGAGATCACTGAGTGTTTGGAACTCTGCATCTGGTAGATTGCTGTCTCTGTTTTGTTTAGTTCTTTTTCTGGAGATTTGTTCTCTTCTATTATTGGGAAAAAGTTTCTTTGTTTCCCTATTTTGCCTGCTTCCCTGTGTTTGTTTCTATGTATTAGGTAGGGCTGCTTTGCCTTCTGTTCTTAGTAGACTGTTGTTATGTAGTAGGTGTCCTGTGGTGCCCAGTGGCACTGTTCCCTGGTCACCAGAGCAAGGTGTTTCAGGTTGCTTGTGTGGGTTGTGTGTGCCCTCCTGTTGTAGTTGAGACTTGATTGCTGTTTTCATGCCAATAGGAGGGATTAACCCTCAGGCTGATTGTTTGTGAGGACTGGCTGTGACTACAGTAGAGGAGCTATTGTGCAAGGGCTGACTATACAGAGCAGGGTTTGCTTTAGGGGAGCTCGGGTGCCTGCCTATTCTGACCTTTGTCTATGTCTTCCTTGGAACTCACTGGGTGATAATCGCACCCAGGGCAAAGCTGGTCACTGCCCTGCCAGTCCCGAGGCCTCTTGTGAGGGGACCTACTACAGGCCAAATTCATTCAAAGTCTGTGTTCTGCCCAGTGCCACCTGGCACAATCCACAACACAATTTGAAGATTAGTACCACCCATTCTTGGAGGTGCCTTGATAGTCCAAGCTGTGAGCCAAGGCCAGCTGTCACTAGTGTCAGACTTAGGGTTGCTCAGCCAGAGATACAGGACATGCCAAAGCCAAGTGCTGCTTGTTTGGGTTTTGTGAACCTTTGAGAGATTTTAGAAGTCTGTAGCATGAGCCAAGGCAGGCTGTTTATAGGGAAAAGCCACTGGAAGCAGCTTGGTTGTGCCTAAAAATTGGGTAGGACATGGTCTCAGGAAATCACTAGGGTGGGGCAGACAAATGGTGACAGACAGTTTGATGGAGACTCAGATGTGGTGTCTGCCTGCATCTGCACACAGCGAGGGAGCGGGCTCAACAAAGAAACAATGGACCACACCAGTTCCTCCATCTGGAAGAAAAGTGTCCCTCCAGTCCTCACCCTGAAGCTAGACAATTCAGTTCTTCCCCATATGTCCCTGGGGCCTTTCAAGTTGCTGCCCCAGTGCTGGAGCTCAGAGTGAGTAGATCCATCAGGGAGCAAGTCCATGCATGGGCCCTTCAAGAGGTGTGCCTGGGAGTGGAGCAGCCTTCCATCTCAGTCAACTACAATCTATGCTGGTTTTCACAGCCAAAAATTATGGGGACTTTATCCGTAGCACTGAATCCCTAGGCTGGGGAGGGGCTAGAACCCCTCACTCCTCAGAGGGGAACCTCCACAGCCGAGAGATCCCTCCTAATTTTTTTTTAAAGATCTTATTGGGGAATTGGGGAAGGGGAACAGCACTGGGGAATCAGGGGAAGGGGAACAGACAAGTTGCTGTCGTTTTG
>NW_017731434.1:2342498-2413157 GCF_001890085.2 Hipposideros armiger
CAGTGTCACTGGCCCTCATATGTGGGATCCGAACCGGGGCCCTCTGGCGTCCCAAGCCAGTTCTTAACCAACGCGCCACTCGGCTGGCCCCCTCCTAATTTTTAATGGTCACATTTGGGTATGGGACCTGCCCGTTCCATATCTCTGCCCCTCCTACCAGTCTCAAGGTGGCTTCTCTACATCCGTAGTTGTAGGGCTTTGGTTCAGCTAGACCAGGTGATTCTCAATAATGGTTGTTCTGTGGTTTAGTTGTAATCGATGAGGTCCTGAAAGGAGGTGAGCACAGCATTTACCTACTCCACCATCTTGACCAGAATTCCCCATTAGACCCACTTTTATGTGTCATTTTACTCCCTATCAAGTTCAATTTTCAATATGTTTTTCAATTGCTTGTATCATTCAACCCCTCAAAATTGAATGCTGTCTTTGCAAGTATAGAATATCTGTTATAAAACTACTTGTGCTGGAGGGTTTTCAAGTGGCTGGAGAGGTAGATGCTGCTGTGTAGAGTTGGCAAAGTTTGAAATACATGACTTACTGGCATGCAAAGCCCTGAGAAATTGATGAGGGAATGATACTGCACAATAACTTCTGGAGTAGTGTTTGTTAAGCAAGGGAATTTAGGGGATACCAGAAGTAGAAATGTGATCTTAGTATGAAAGAAAGACACAAAATTACAGCTGTAATCCCTTTGCTCCTCATTATGCATTATGATCTCAAAGTACTGACTCCTGACCTTGATTAACCATTTCTCAAACGTACTCAGTTATTTGGAAATCTTCTAGTTTTCTAGAATGTGAGCCTTCTTGGACTGTCCAAAGGAAATGTCTGTCTCTCTGCTTTTATGTTTTCAGCAATTCAAAATAAAATGCAAACATTAGGTTTGATTTCTATATTTTTATTGTACAGTTAAGTCTTATTTCAAAGCATGTTTAACACGTATCAATTTATTTGTCTCACTTTGTCATTTCAGCATGCATATTTAAGAAGAGAGTTGTTGGGTTCAGTCACTCAGAATTTTTTTTCAAATTGATAGCAACTAACTTATCAGGAGCTTCCACAATCTGAAAATGCTGTGTATGTTCAGGGCCATTTCCTCAGAGGATATGAGCAGTTCCTTGTAGATGTCCCACACCTCCAGATTTGTTCCCTTTTCTCATTAGACTCCTTTATCATCTCTACCCAGGCTCTTAGTCGGGTTTTGCTATGTCCATATCTCTGTAAATCTCTGCAACTCTATGAAGTTTTTGAATAGTAGAATATCTGTCAAAATTTCTTGGTGTCTTATCATAACCTTGACTCAATCTTGGTTACAGGATTTCTGAACACATTTTCGGTGGCACTTTTCTAATATATTTCTTATCCATTTTGAGTGCTAAATGATGTCTTATCATTTATACTTTCTAAAATCGACACCTATGCTTTCTAAAATCCACACCACCTTAAATATCTAGCAATCTCATTTTGCACATTCTACTGAGGTTATTCTGTTTTTAGGTAAATTTGCTTTTCTTTCTTAAAGGAAATGTTGGTCTTATCAAGCCCCTTAAGCCTCTTGAATTATTTTAATCCATTTGCTAATTTACAAATATTCAAGTTATATACTTGTATGTAATACAAGTGTGTATTAGAGTTCTACAGAGAAACAGAACCAATAAGATTATATATATAATTGGCCTACATGATTATAGAGGCTGATAAGTCCCAAAATCTATAGGCAGCAAACTGAAGATCCAGGTGAGCTGATGGTGTAGTTCCAGTCCACAGGCCTATAGGCTCAAGAACCAAGAAGAGCTGATACTGAATCCAAAAGAAGAGAAAAATGCCTCAGCTTAAGCACTCAGGCAGAAGGAGTTTCCTCTTGCTCATGGAGGATCAGTCTTTTTTTTTTTTTCTTATTCAGGCCTTCAACTGATTGAATGAAGCCCACCCGTATTGAGAAGAGCAATCTGCTTTACTCAGTCTACCAATTAAAATTCCAGTCTTATCCAGAAACACCCTCACAGAAACATCCAGAATAATGTTTGACCAAATGCCTGGGCAGCTTGTATCCCAGTCAAATTGACATATAAAATTAACCATCACAGAGTGTATACTATGTGTGCACCAGGTACACACACAATACTTATTAACAGAACTTTTTGCTATTACTAGAAAATAGACTAATAGAGTAAATTTTACTATTATTAGAAAAGATTGCAGAAAATAACAGAATATCACAATATTGTTGCATATGAATTAGATGTTTAAAAGAGAGGGTTTCTTACTATGTTTGAAAGGTATGCTATGGCTGCCTTTGAAATCTTTAGTAATGGTGTGAAAAGTCTGATGTGATAGAGAAAGTAATGCTAAGTTCTATAATAATCAATTCCTAAATTTTGCTAGTTTAGTAAAAAATAAAGTTATTTCTCACATCACATCCTGATAAAGATCAGGGAGCTCTCCTAGGTAACTCACTTTCAAGTTGTAATATACAGTTCTACAACCCTTCCACATGTTTAAATATAGATTCTAAGATTAATATGTATCTCACTTACTTTGAGAAAAAGAAGATACAAAGTCAACTCCAAAAATATATATTTAATTAATTACTGGCTTCTATAAATTAAAAGTTGGATAACCTTCTACAAATCATTTTTCTCCATTGATGGCCTTCTGTGGAACCCAGTGGGAAAAACTAAAGTTGCAATAACACATTAAACTTTCAAAAGATTTTATGATTTGGGAGTCTTCCTTAACAGAGAACTTTAGAACTGTGGACTTGTTAGGCCGGTATAAGAAAGGAAATATTCCAATAGAGTTTTAGAATCAAATGCCAATTGTCTTCATCAGGCTGGGTAAAGTAGGCAAATTAACTACTCTGGGCCTTAGTTTCCTAATTTGAAACTTAGGATGTTGGAAGCACTGATTTTTCTAAGATCACTTTCAAAACAAAATTGCAGTTACTCCAGTTGGACAACCATCTCTTCAGATTTGGTTTAAAGATGAGTTCCACTTGGAGGTGAGGGAAGGAAGTGATAAGATGTGAAATGGTTCCTCAGATGAAACAATAAACCTGACTGTAAGTCCACTGAGCCAACCAACCAGTCCAAAGAATGCTTTGTATGAAAGTTAAGGTCACAGTTCTCATTTACAGAGGATTAGTTGCTTGTTAGTCATATTGTGCCAGAGACTGAGCTGGAAAAGCTGAGGCAGGTGGCAGTTCTGGAGCTCTGTCACTATATCAGAGGAGCTCTGAGGACCCATCCCAGGCACTCTGGCTTCTGGTTTGATTTCAGTTCTCAATTAGACATCCTCATTTGAATTTTTATTCATTGTTTCCATTTGTTAGCATTGATGTATTTCTGAATTCATCACAGAATTTGCAGCTTTGCTCAAATGAATTTCCAAGAACTGGTAGCAGCAGCACTTAAAACCATCCTAGACAGACCCTTGCTATGCCATCCATGTGCACAGCATTCTCAAGGAATCATACAGACACTGCCTCTGAGCCTCCCCACCCACTGCTGCTTTGGTACAACCTCCAGAGAAGCCACCCATCTCAAGAGGTCTTTTGTGGAGCAAGAGGTGTAATTAAAATGTGTCCCAGCATGAAGGTTCCTTAATGATGATGAGCCAAAACTAATTGTATTGATTTGTTTATTACTGGCTTAGAAGGCCCATCAAACAAATGGACTGAGACTATTTCCATATTCTTATCTGTTGGGTAAATGAGAAACAAATGACCTCTCCATATGTCTGCATCTGGAAGTCACTGCCCTCTAAGGCTGACTGCTCTGTGGCCTCGGGTGAGAGCCTTCTCCAATGCTGGGGCCATTCTGCTGTCTGTCTAATACAGACAGGAAAAAACTGAAAAGTTTGGTATTCCTTCTTATATTTTTAATTAATTATGGGGATTTGTTTTTAGCAATGATATAATTTGGAACCTTGCCAAAGATGACAGATGTATCTGCTTTCTTCAGGAGACCTAGTCATGAGTACTAATAACCCTAATTTGGGATTCTCTGAGGAAGGGGGAGCTATAATATCTGGGATGGTGGGAAATAAAGAGTCAGTGACATCACATGAATTCAGTGAAAAGAACTCTCCAGTTCCTGGGTGGGAGTGAGGTGTAACTGTGGGCAGCTTTTATGGGGGCATGGAGGACAGAGGAAGAAATTCTGTTGTACTTATGCCTGTTGGATCTTCTTGGTGTTGGGGAGAAGAGCCCACTGTCCAATCTGTTGTTCTACAAATTAAGAGAAATGAAGAGGATTAGAGGATGGTTCTGAAGAGAGAGAGAGGCATGATAAAGTCTGGGGCTGGAAAATGGGGCCCAGGGGAAAGAGGATAAAATAAATAATATTTAGCTTCAAACACATGAAGTTAAGTTATTGATGGAAGGTTGATCTGTGACTATTCGCTTTCACTGAGGTGATGGAGCAAAACTAAGCTTGGTCTTTAGAAAAGATGTAGGGGGATATAGAGAGAAAACCAACATGTATTGAGTTCAAGTTCATCTCCAGTAAGTGCCTGGCATGTATTGTCTCTTCAATTATCTCACCTACCTAAACAGGTAGGTATTTATGTCCTATTTTAGATAGTAGGTAGCTAGGTCTCAGACAGTTTAAGTACCTTGCCTAAAGGTGCTTAGTAAGTGTTGGTAGATCAGCCAAAACCATCAGCATCAAAGCTGTATCCTTAGGAGGTAAATACAGTTCTCTCTTTCTCCTTTGTCATGTTTCCAGTGGAAATTAAGAGAATTCCATTCAGCACCTCTTCGTGGGAAATATTGAAAAGAATGACACTTTTTTCTTCTCTCTAATTGCCCTCACTCACCCCAAGGGAGGGCCACATCTGAAAGAGGAGAATGTGGAGAATCTGAATGTCTTTGACCATGTTGGTCAAGGGCAAGACCACAACTCAAGCCCACCCAGGCCACCTTAAGGCTGACTTCTCTCTGGTCTCTCTGGTTATACACCAGTGTGCCCTGCTCTGAGGGCATTGCCCCTGTGATTTCACCCAGCAACAGGCCATACAGGAGCTGCTTCTAGCAGCCCAGCTAAGGCTCTGCCCTGTTGGTCACTGCATTTCTGTTTGTACCTGTTGGCCAAGTCAGAGGCATGTGGTCTCAAAAGAAGGTGATGGCGGGGGAGGGGGGGGCAGTCCTGCCACATTTCCCAGTGCTGGTTATCATCAATAAGTTGATGAGTTATTGTAACCATCAGTTGACTCATTCTTTCTGTCCTCAATTGCTTAGAACCCTTAGGAGACAAACAATGAGTGACTAGGGTTTTTTTCTTTTAAGATTTTATTGTGGAATTGGGGGAGGGGAGCAGTGTTGGGGAATCAGGAAGGGGAACAGACAAGTTGCTGTCCTTTTGTTCTTCAGTCTAGTTGTAGAGGACGTCGCTTCACTGGCCCATGTTGGTATTATCATTGCGCTCTTTCAGGTTGCAGCAGATCGGTCGCTGGCCATTGGACAGCCACTCCTGGCAGCTTATGGCAGCTCGTGAAAGTGCATGCCAGCTGCCAGCCAGCCCCACTGCAGCCTACACCGTTGCTGGTGACTCAAGGCAGTCCAGCTCCAGGTCAAGTTGTTGTTCACCATCTTAGCTCTAGAGGGTGCAGTATCACTGGCCCTCATGTGGGATCCGAACCGGGGCCCTGCTGCTCAGAGCTGGCATCCCAAGCCAACTCTTAACTAACATGCCACTCGGCCAGCCCAGTGATTAGGTTTTATTCCTAACCACTGGTCTCCACTACTGA
The DNA here is from genome assembly GCF_001890085.2 of Hipposideros armiger. Taxonomy (NCBI): domain Eukaryota; kingdom Metazoa; phylum Chordata; class Mammalia; order Chiroptera; family Hipposideridae; genus Hipposideros; species Hipposideros armiger. The sequence goes on from NW_017731434.1 coordinate 2,348,247, forward strand.
CAAGATACATGGAAGAGCTTTCTGAATGTGAGGATCATTAACATGACCTGATAAACTACAGTTTCTGGGAATGTTTAGTGGGAGTCTTAACCAACAGGAGAAAGAAGTTTTCACAAAACCTCACTTAGCCTTGCTGGAAGCCATTTTAGTTGATCCCACAAGTCTGCATTATTTTTTTCCCAATTCAAGATTTTATTTTCAAGGACTTCATCTTCTAAAAATACTTCAAAATTTATTCTCCATTTGCAGATCTAAACTACTTTACCATTCATGTAGACTGTGTAGGGTCAGGAGCCATTGATAAACTTTGCCTCATTCAATTCTCAAGACAGTGGAAAAAATGGAGGGAGACAAAAGATAGTTTGTTCTCAGTAGAGGAAGAAACTTATTGAAGTTTAAGTGATTTGTCCAAGGTCACTTGGCTGCTAAGTGGCTAAAATGAGACTCTGACTGCTTTTCTATGTTCTGATACAGTAACCAGCTGGTCTTAAAGTATAACAACACTTCACAACAAAACATCTAAGAAAACAATCAATAAATTTGATTACATAAAAGTATAAATCTTCTGCATAGCAATATTGATTAATTAAACAACATAAAATGATAAATAAATTGAGGAGTAATTTGCCTCACTTGACAGACAAAAGGCTAATTTTCTTAATATATGACAAGCTCTTTATATATCAATAAAAATATATATAAACAGCCAAAAACAAAATAGGCAAAGAAGAAGATATATGAGTATAATTGGTCAAAGCCCATGAAAAGACGCTTAAACTTATATGTAATTAAAGAAATACCACTGACATATCATTTTTCACTAATTGGCAACAATTTAAAAGCTTGATGATGTAGAACATTGGTGAGGATATGGTGGAAAACTCTTGGTGGGAGTATAATTTGAAACAGCTTTTCTGGAGGGCAATTTGGCAATATTTATTATAACCTCTTAGTAATGCTCATAATATCTGGTAGAGTGTGAAAATAGAATCCCATTACCAGAAATAAAGTACACATGAAGCCCAGAGGATGTGTTTGCTCTATCGGGTCACTTAACAAACTACAGAGGCCAACTCAGATGAAAGTCAGGAGCCTCTGCTCTAACTTCCTTTTCCATGCCCTCTCTCCATGGTTCTTTCTTCTCAGCTTGTTTTTTTGTTTGTTTGTTTTTTTTTTTTTTTTAATCTTTCTGGTCTTCTCCCAGGTTTGCCGCTTCCAGGTTCTCAGTTTTATTAGGTATTTCCCCTGGTGGGCTCCTTTTGTGTCCTAGGCTTTAGTGGAAGGGAATAGGCCCTAAGGACTTCAGAGTGAAAATATATAAGATAATAAAACATCTCCCTTGCTTATTTTGATCACCACTTATAGTGTAACTCAAATGCAATACATTAATAGGACCTCCCTCTTGGTGAGCAAGAGAGAAAATAAAGAAGGAATAGAAAATTCCATTTAACTATAATATAAATTGACCCAGAAATTATACTTAGAGGAACTCATTCAGTAGACATACTTACAAGAGTGCATGAAGATGCATCTGAGGAAATTAATGGCAATTATGTTTGTAATTATAGAACATAAAATATAAGTGGCCATCCATAGACAACTTGCCAGATAAACCATGGTGCATCTCTATTATGGAATACTAGGCAGCACTCAAGAATGGGGTACATTTTCCATTATAGTCTCATAGAAAGTTGTCTAGAATATAAATCAAGCTCATATTTTCCAATGTAAAGATTTTTTTAAAGACTTTGGGCAACTTAAATGTACATGCTTTTAGAACTATAAACTGAATTATCAAATGTCTACTTGCACTTATTAATCTAGTTATTCATTCACATATAAGATCACATATAATATAGTACTTTGGAAATATTTCCACTTTTTGCATTGCATGAATTAGTACTTTTGAAATATTTCACATGCAATTTTAACAGCAGCTTAACAAACTGAAGCTCGTTTCTGAGTCATCTATACATATTTTTCAGCGTACGTTAACTTCTTTCCATCTGTTACTTGAGATGCAGCATTTGTTGGCCCACACAAGATGCTTTCACTAGAAATTTTATCCCAAACCACAGTACCCATGCATAAGATCAAGAAATTTGTTTTATTATCATTCATTTTGTTAGGGATATATGAAGGATTTCACAACATTACTTCTTTGTTGCTTATTAAATGATCTTTGGAAGGATTCTTTACACAATCTCAAAATGGAGATTGAATTCCTACCACCAGCAGTAAAGACAAGACTATTCTGTGATAAACTCCTTTTCCCCCTTTTAATCAATTCCAACAGGTAACTTCAATAAGCATCCCAAACTACTGTTGATTGTGGTGGTTTCAGGCTAATGCATCTTCCCCAAACAAGAACCTTTTGTTCAAAATTAAGCTGCGAGGAAAGTTTCCCATAATCTGAAAGACTTTGCAAGGACCTAGAGATAGTTATCCTTCTTTTCTGAAAGACAATTTGGGGAAAGTAACTTCACCTTTTACTCAGTCATTTATGGAATGTATACAGATTTTGGATATTTGGAAAAATATCCAAAATATAGTTCGAAATAAAAGAGCAGGTTGCAGAATCATATTTATAGTGAACCATTTGTACTGAATAAAAAGGCTATATATACCAGTAAACATTATCTATAATGTTTATAGGTGGCCACACATTCATAAACTTTTTCTGGAATAATACATAGTGATTACTCCTAGGGCGGCTGCGAGAGGACCCCAGGAGGAGGAGGGAGACACATTTTTCTTTTTTACCCTTGTTCCAGTGTTGACAGAATGTATTAAATGGAAATTAGTTTTAAATGCACTCCTTTTCTTTTCTTCTTTCCCCTATGCCTCTTTCTACAAGCCATTTCTCATTTGGAGTTTTGCTTGCTATTACCTGGAGCCAAATTAAACCACTGATCTCCTGGTGGAAAAGGCCAGAGCCCGGTCAATGACTCGAGCCTCTTTCCCATCCATTCTCTACTGTCGGCACTCACCAAAGCCCTGGTCATGCTCCATCTGTAATTTGTAAATCCCTGAATGTATACAGGATGCTTTACAAGGTGGATGATTCAAAAGGAAACGTCCTTATCCCAGGAGATTATATTCCAAGTCACAGAAACAAACACTAGGGAAGAGTAAATCATTTTCTTGAGCTGAAACAGCAGGAGTGGAGATCAGTTTGGGGAAAACTGACTGACGGAAGCAAATTTTAAGAGATGAGTAGAGGAGAAGAAAAAGAACAAAACATGCCTGATGAACAAGCTAAATGCAGTTTTTCCAAATTAATGAAAGCAAAGGTAGGGAAGCAGGATAGCAAGGCAGCCTAAATGAATAAGCCTCCAAAGCAAGAAAGAGGAACGAAGATACAGAAGCTTTCACATAGAAGCAGAGAGAAAAGGAAGCCGGCATTTAATATGTGCACACTATGAAACAAGAGCTTTGTTGCTTCAGTTTGGTACAAGAATCCTGGGCTAAGAGTACCTAAACAATAGAATTTTTTTTATCATATAACAACTAGTCCAGATAAAGTAGTCACTGGAATTGATTCAGCAAATCAGTGAAATCAGAGCTGCGGACCAGTTCAGCATCTCCGTGATACTTTGGCCGCCCAATGGTTCCCACAGTCTGAGATAGCTGTTGCAGTGTCAAGCATCCCATTCTCCCAGAATCCACTTCCAAGCCTTAAAGTATGTCTCCACTTGTGACTCTGATCAGGGAAAAGCATCTTGCTCAGAACCCCCAGCACTTTCCCTTCACATCTCATTGGCCAAAGCTGTGTCTCATGTTCACCTGACCACAGAAACTACATCCACATTTTTGAGATGAAGGGATCCCTTCCTGATACCAAAAGAAAAATCAGGTCTCTGATAGCAAGTAAGAAAAGTTGATGGTTTTAGGGAAAGGGACCAACAATATCCTCCCCGTTATTTATTCCTCTCAAATAATCTTTTGAGGAAAGTATTATTATTGCCATTCATATCAGTATGCTAGGGTTGCCACACAATGTACAAAGTAGGTGGCTTTAACAACAGAAATTTATTATCTCGTAGTTCTGGAGGCTAGAAGTTCAAAATCAAGGTGTTGGCAGGGTTGATTCCTGTCTGAAGACTGAGTATCAGTTCCAGGTCTTTCTCTTGAGCTTGTAGATGGCTGTCTTTTCCCATGCCTCTTCACATTGTCCTTCTTCTATGTGTATCTCTGTCCAAATTTCCCCCCTTTTATAAGTATACTGGTTATATTGAATTAGGGCTCACTCTAATTACTTCATTTTAACTTGATTTCCCTTGTAAAGACCCTATCTCCAAATAAGGTCACATTCTGAGGTACTAAAAGTTAGGATTCAATATACGAATTTTAGGAAGCACAATTCCATCCATAACACCATTGAACAGAAGAAACTGAAGCTAGTAGAGGTTAGATAATTTGCCCCAAGATTATAGTATCTCCAAATCTGTCTGTTTTATCACAAACTGATGTATTTTCCACCATAACACAAGAAGACAAAATTTAATATATGAAAAAGTGAGTGAACAATATCGTAATATTTCTAATGTATATGATGTAATATAGAAATATTATATGGATATGTGAAAAACTATGCATTTTCAGCTATAAAATTTGAATCAGCATCCCAGTGTAGATATAGTTTAAAATATAGTTGTAGATCAGATAACATGAAACAGAGCCTAAAAGTTAAGCATGCTTTAAGCTCTATATACTAAAATAAATGAAGGCAGAAAAAGAATTCAAGGAAATTGGGCAGAAAGAATAACTGGCCCACCAAACACAATCAGCAAGCAAAATTTGCCAAAGGAAAAGTCATCCAATGATGACTTAGTCATATCTGCAAAGATCTTTATTCCATATAAGGTCACATTCTGAGTTTCTGGGTGGACATATTTTTGGAGTGCCACAATTCAACTCTTTAAAGTTTTGAATGCAAGGGCTGGCCAAGTGGCTCAGTTGGTTAAGAGCTCACTCAAGAGTGTGAGCTCTGAACAACAGGGTCACCGGTTCAATTCACAGCCCGAGCTGAGCTGCTGCTGAGCTGCCAACAGGTGGCAGGATGGCTCAGCTAAAAAAAAATAAAAAAGTTTTGAATACATGTCTGGGGAAATGAATGAATGTTTAATATGGCTTCAATATTGAGTGTAAAGAATTATGCGTTTGTATTACATGAAAGCAATCTGTATTTAAAGCATAGAGAAATAAAAATGCAGATCAAACATACAGATCAGCTAGAAAACCCAAGAATGGATGCTTACAGAATATTTAGATGTTGTGTTAAGGGATAACACCATGGTATTATGGGCCTTCACTTTATGATGTCTTAGATTTGAATGAACCTAATGTAACTTGTGGTCCAGTGGCATAATAGATCATAGTCAGTGAGATTTTACTCTTGCTGGAGTTATATTATTTGTGACTTGAGCTTTTCTAAATGATTAAGTAGTACTATCTATTAGTATTGATATTTTTAAAGCACTTAGACTATAGAAAGATGTTCTGATATATGGAAGCATTTTAATAGGATCACGCCCACTGTCATTTTTTTTTTTCTAGCATACTTCAGGTTTGGCCTTGTTCAATGATAGAGAGCTCAGAAGCTTCTAGTTCTTCTCTTCCATCTTGTCATTTCGTAGATCAAACTCAACATACCCACGAGGAGGTGGGTATCATAGTTCCACTAAACAGAAAAGAATTCTCTATCAGGTAATGTGGCTAAATTTTTTTTCTGGTACCTGGTAGAAGCATTATTATTTACAGCAGAGATGTACTAATTAGCATACTTAGGCAAAAAATGGGCAGCCAAAACTATTATTGGAAAACTCAGGGTAATATGTCAGATGCATTTAGACATGTAATCAAACTAGAGCTTGTCCAACATCATCAATTATTGACACCACAGGCAGTGGTTGTTCTTCACTTTATAAATAGATCCAAGCACAGCCTAACCTGGGGCCCAAAAAGGTAAAACTCAGTCAGCCTAATGGGAAAATTTTATTTCCAAAGAGGCTAGGACTTCAATAAGTTTAAAGGTAGAATCACCTCTACATCCCTGGAGAAGCTGTACATTGCTTTAAATGCAGTGTTGTATATTATAAACACTGAAAATAGAGCTCAGAATGGAGGGCCTCAGGCTGCACTATCATGAATCTTTCAGCTTCGCTAATCTTAACAACCAGAAAAAAATTTTGAAAGGACACGTGGGGTAGCACATGCATGGGAGGAAGAGGTGTCACTTAATATCAGAGCCAGGCACAGTGTTGATATGACTGTACTTGTCAATAGCCACTGAGGGAAACCTCCTTATTTAATAGGAGAGAGAAAAATGAAATATCGTCAGCTCCTACCTTGAGACATAATCATTACTTAATAATGTGTTGTATATGAAACATGGGTTTTATTGGACACATCATATGCTGATAAAGTCCAGAGTTGCCGAGGCCCTTGGAAATGGAGCCTGTGAGAACAGGATGGTCTCCTGCTTGCGTTAGGTAGGACCCTGCACCGTTGGATCTTGGGGCTCTTGCAAATCTTTATTGGCTGATTCATACCCAAAGGGAGAGAGCAACCACTTCTACTACCACTGAAATATGACAACAAAGGTTCAATAGAAATAGAGTGATACTATATGGTGATAGAATAAAGAAAGACTTTTGTCCCAGGAAGGAAGGCCTCTGGGCCTATCCCAGGCTAAACTGTGAATTAAGTGAAAAATCTTTTACACTAAAACCTTATCTTTCCTTCCTTTAGTGGTCCCTTTCTCTCTTTTAGTGACCCATGTAAACAGATTGCCATCACCCTGAGGTTTTCCATGGCTCTGTGCATTTTCCCAGTACTGCGGTTCCCAACATAGAAAAACCCTTCTAGAATGTGCCGTATGCCCCAGACCTTCCCAAGTCATTCTTTAAAAACATTATTGAGCAACTATTGTGTGTAACTCTATATTGTGGGACATATGTGTGAGTTTATCAATATGCTTTCCTCTCCAAGGCACATTTAGAACTCAAAGAGGACTTCAGTGTGTTATTCCAAAGGAGAGCCTCGTAATGGAGGTTTCAAGTTCAATGCAGGTAGCTTAGCTAGTGAAAAGGAAGCTGGAGACCATTTGGCTAAGGAGACTTGGATCAGATCTTGTTAAAGGCCATCAGCTGTCACTGCTCTGTCAGGCTCTGGAGAAATGACTAGCAGTCAGCAGAAGGAAATATACATGAATGTTGACATTGTGGAGTAGAGCCTTGGAGATTAGTGGAAGAGGCAGAAAAAAATATTTAAGGTGAACATCCCTTTGGAAATAATAAAAAATGACATGTGATTGGGCTCTGACAGCAGTTTTCTGGAAGAAGCAAGAAGGATTAAGCAAATGCCCCTGCTGTTCACTATTTCACAAACGAAGCAAATCCTAAAATTCTGGCCATTCCAGCATTGTGCCTCTCAGAGATGCTTCTGGTTGTGATTTTGTCAGTCCTAAGTAAAGAGGAGGTATGGCTAGAGGAGGTATATGGGTTAAGCAACCAGTGACACAGCTCAGGAAATAACTTGGTGGGAAATATTCATTCATTCCTCTTCTTTCTTTTTAAGAACAAGCAAGCTTTATTCATATATAATTCACATGCCATATAGTTAGCTCATTTAAAGTGTACAGTTTAATGGCACCCAGTACTATATCTGGAGTTGTATAATCATTGCTGCAATCAATTTTAGCACATTTTAATCACCCCAAAGTGAAATCCCACACCCATTAGCTGTCACCCTCCCAGACTTCTAAGCTCTGCTGGCCTTAAGAGAACACTGATCTACTTTCTGTCTCTATGGAGTTGCCCATTTTGGATATTCCATATAAATGGAGTCATAATATGGGGTTCTTTGTGACTGACATATTTTACTTAGCATAATGTTTTCAAGGTTTATTCGTGTTGTGACAAGTATCATTATTTCATTCTTTTTTATGAATAAATAATAGTCCATTGTATGGCTATACCACATTTTATTTATCCATTCATCAACTGATAGATATTTGGGTTGTTTCTCTTTTTTGGCTGTTATGAATAATGCTGCTATGAACATTCATATAGAAGTTTTTGTGTAGACGTGAGTTTTCCTTTCTTTTAGGCATATACCTAGGAGTGGAATTGCTGGATCATAGGGAAACTTTATATGTAGACTTTTGAGCAAGCGCTAAACTGTTTTTCAAAGCAGCTGCATCCTTTTAACATTCCAGCCAGCAGTGTCTGAGGGTTCCAATTTCTCAGCATTCTCACCAATACTTGTTATTATCTGTCTTTTTTATTACAGCCATCCTAGTGGCTGTGAGTAGTATCTCACTGTGGTTTTCATTTGGGCTTTTCTGATGGCTGATGATGTTGAGAACCTTTTTGTGTGCTTAGTGACTCCTTTCACTTCTTTATCTTGACTAGTAAACTAGAAATTTGGCCCAGCACAATGGAGATGCAATGGCAGAAAAGTCTCAACACTCAAATGTCTGTGGGCAAAACAACTCCTAGGGTCTCTACAGAAAGACTTAGGAAAGTTGCATGGGGTTTGACATTTGTCACCTGGGCCCCTGTATTACTGAAGCATGACACCCAGGAGTCGGCCACTAGCACATGTGTTGATGAGAAAGTCGTTTAGAAAAGGCTCCAGGAAAGGTAGTAAAGGACGGAAGAGGACTTCACAGCAGGCATCAGAGGCTGAGCTGGACTCCAGGTTTCTAGGTGAGCATCAGGCAGCACATGCCCCATACCCCCTTTTCATTCTCCCCATTTTAAGCTCTGAAACTTAACAGGTTCTAGAACACAATGTCACCATTAATGAAGAGTTGAAAATTTTCAGGTGATGTCTGAAACACTGAACATATTTCTTATTTAAGAACCAGTAAGAATGGTTTGTGGTTTTCCTTTTGTCGTATAAAAATATACTGAAATTGCGAGGATAAAACAGATGGTGAGCATAGGGTGTCAACTTAGTAAGGACCATATACATTTAGAATAAATATCTTACCAAGTAAGACAGAATTTCCTAAGCCTGAGATTCTTCTAATGTAAGAGCTAAGAATTGAACATCTTGTTGTTTTTTAGCTAATCAAAAAATAGGAATAGGGTCATTTATTCTGGAAAGACCAACAGAGTTATTCTTTAGTTGTTGATATAGATTTTTTTGATATGAAATTATTTGAATGCTGGTGATCTAAGGAAGTATCTTTTATCACTCACTGCAGCCTAACTAAATACCAGGCAAACTAGTGAATACAAAATGGAAGATAAAAAAAAATGAGTACAGTTGCTATCCAAATTTTATTTTTAAATATGTTTCCAAAAATATTGTCAGAGAACTGGCTTGGGTCAAATTCACTTTCATATTAAAAATAGATGGAAAGTTATAGTGTAGGTTTGTTTGGGCCGATGCTACAGCAACATCTTAGTTAGAATCATAAAAAGAATGAGAAGCCATGCTTATTCTGACACTTGAAAATGTAAGATCAATTCTTAAGATGTTGGAACTACATCAAAGGAAATAAACTGGGAAATATTTGTACCAATGAGATTTGAGTTAGGGGATATAAGAGTTCCCCAATGCTGCTGTAACAAATTACCATAGACTTCGTAGCTTAAAACAACACAAATTTATTTTCTTACAGTTCTGAAGTTAGAAGTCAGAAATGTGTAGGCAGGGCTGCATTCCTTCTGGAAGTTCTAAGGAGAATCTGTTTCCTTTCCTTTTCCAGCAAAGAAGCAAAGCTCCCTCCTTCCTCAGCTCATGGACCTCTGCTTCCATTGTCACACCTATTTTTCTGACTCTCCCATCTCCCTTTTCTCTTATAACGATCTTTGAGATTACATTAGGCCTGAATAATGCAGATAATCTCTCCATCTCAAGATCTTTAATTTAGTTACAATGGCACAATTTCCTTTGCTATGTAAGGTAACATATTCACAAGTTTCAGGAATTAGCACATGGACATCTTTATGGGGCAATTATTCTACTACCTCAGGGGAAGAAGGAATTTTGCAACCCTTTGAATATCAGCCTGAACCTGATGCAGAGTGTGTTTGTTTTGTGAGGGCTGAATCTGATTTCCTAGGGCACTGAAAATTGGGTAGGCTGTCTTGAAGCGTCATCAGCTGACAATATAGTCAAAGGCTTAAATGGCATAGAATAAGAGTTAGAATAAGAGTTCACAGCATAAATTTGTAGGACATGATTTTAACCCAGTTCATACAAAGAGCTCTGGACAGAAAGTTTAGAGTGCGTATTCATCTTGAATTTAATTTATTTACATTTGGAGGCATGATTTTGAGCTAAAAATGGTACGTGTAAGATATTATGGGCTTTGATTTCTACGTGTCACCAAAAATAACTTGAGGACCTTGTGCGAGGTTGTATGCTGGGTGCTGGGGAAGACAATACAGATGAGACAGATGAGACAGTCTAGCATAGCAGCCTGCAGCCAGAGAGAGCACATATGATATCAGAATGTGTTACAATGGGAACACTACAGTGAGCCATGGGACCAGAGAGAGGGACACTAGAGGAAGGGTGCACCAAGAAGCCGGAGCAGAAAGTGTAAAGGAGCAGAGAGAAGAGAGTGGATCCAAGAATAAACAATACCAGTTACATGTTGTTTACTCTCTGCCACACAGTGATCTGAGGTCTTTGCCTATATGAACTCACTTAATCCTCACAACTTAAGTCTGGTAAATTGACACCTTAGATAGTTTTGTAAACATCTCCACTTCTACCTACTGTTGTTACCACTCTCTAGTTGAGAACACTTATGTATTTTTTGGCCAGTGTTTCCCAGCTGGTGTCCCTGCCCTCTTCTCTTATCCTACACCAAAGTGATCTATTTTTAAAGTAAATCTAACTCCTCTGCACTTAAAATCTTTCAAACCAAAATAAAACATGACTTCTTTAACTTTCCGTTCAAAGCCTTCGAGAATCTGACCTATGGTCCACCTCTTTGACCTCGCCTCCATCCTGTTTCCCCCTTCTTACTATTTTCAACCCTGAAGCAGCAGATTCCGTCTCTCTGCAGACAGCTGTGCTGTTTCACGCCCTTGGACCTGCCCTCCACACCTCCATTCCCCAGGTAAATCCTGCTGTTCAAGTTTCACCTTAAATGCCCACTCCCGCTCAGAATTTCTTTGTCAGTCCCCACAATCCCCACCTGTTTTTTCTCCTCCTTTTTTTCTCCCTCAGTGCCCTAGCACAACTCCAGCATTTATGCCTCTGTTCTCCCCAGTAGCTTTGAAGATTCTTCAAAGCAAGGACATAGAATTTTCATCATCCCGTCTCCAGCCCTTGCACAGTACTTGGCACATAAATGCCATTCAGCCAATGTTTGTTAAATCCAACTAAACTAAGCAGGAAAGCACCTCTCTCTAATTGTGACTGTACCTTTTTGACATTCAAAGAATGGCAGTACAACTGTGGGTGATTTGAGGACACTTAAAAATGGAAAGGGCTCCACATTGAAAGCCTTTTGAATGCAATGAAAATGAATATCAAAATCAATAGCTGTTCAGTTTAGGAATATGAATAAATGATTTCAAATGAATTGAATTGTCCTCTCAACATTAAGTGGTAGAACAAAATGAATTATTAGATAATGTATTTGAAGTAATAGCTCTCTCCTGACTTCTACAATTTGCTTTTACTTCTCTTACAGGCCTTTATGCTTTTGTCATGGCGATCTGAGAAATGTTTATCTCCCTTAACCTCCTAAAGGGCAAGGCCTGTATCTCAGGATCCAAATTCAGAATTATTCGCTGGCATTAGTCTCTTCTACCATTGTGCTACCATAGCATTTCTTCTTCTTAAATGATTGTTTTCACATGGAAAACTTCATACTTGAATATTGTGGTTATGTGGGGGAGGAATTTAATAATATGAAAAATAAAAATTTAAAAACTTGAAAGATTGCCTCCTTCAAACCGTGCTCCCCACAGGCAACCTCTATTGAAAGTGTAGCTCATTTTCTATGTATATACATACACATGTACATGCCCAGTGCTTAAGTGGTCATTATTCTTTCTGCTTCTTCTTATTATTACATGGAATTCTACTCTTTGCATTATTCTGCCACTTGAGTTGTTTTTTAAGTGTTATCTAATAATATGTCTTGGAAAATCTATATATACCCATATAGCTACACACATACACACACACACACACACACACACACACACACACATATCCATATCCATATATGCACTCTCTTCTTTCTCTTATTGTTTGCTTTTATATGTTTCTTTTTTTCTTTTGGTTTTTGCTTAAACTATTTGAGTTGGGTGTCTATAACTGGCCAACTGAAAAAAAAATCCTCTCTGCTTTTTTTTGCTGTTACTATCTATGGCTTTTGCTATTGTTACATACTCATATGACTTTTCTGTAAATGCAAGATTTTTGCTAGGAGTGACTCCTAGAAGTGAGGCTACTAGGTCAGGGAGTATGTGCATTTTATATTTTGATAGCTACATACTGACAGATTCAAAAAGAGTTATGCTTCGGTAGTATCTGAACTTGTTCTTTTCACCGCATTGGCAAAAATACTATCAATCTTTTTTACATTCTCAATCTAATGGGCAAATATATTATCTTATTTTAGTTTTCTCCTATATTAGTGAGACTGATGAATGTTGAATAAGTTTCTCAGCCACATGTATTTCTTTACTTGTGAATGATTCTTTGTTCAGATTTCTATTGGCTTATTTTTCTATAATTTTTTAAAAGTACTCCATATAAAATGAACACCAAACCATTGTATATTATACATATCTTAGGTATTTTCTCTTAGTTATCTTTTAACTTTGCTTATTATAGCTTTTCAATATAGAAGTTTTAATATACATATATGTAATAAAATCAGTGTTTTTATTTTTTCTGTCTTTTTATCATTTTATTTTTAAATCTGATATCTTCTGAGACAGATTCTAAATATGGTTTAATTTTAAAGTTACTTTGAGATTCTTAAATGTTTTATTGTTCCATATAAACTGAAAGATTATCTGTTTAAATTGATTAATAATCATGGGATTTTGATTGAAATTTTAACTTTGTAGATTTATATTGGGAGAATTGATACATTTAATATATAGATGCTTCCCACCCAAGAATGTGATATGTGGTTTTATTTATTCAAGTCTACTTTTATGTCTTATAGTAAAATTTCATCATTTTCTTCATGTAGTTATTGTACATTTTTGGTAGATTTATGTCTATGTGTTTTATTGTTTTAGTAACTATGACTTTTTAAATATGCTCTTTTGGCATATAAAAAGTTAATTATTTTTTATTTTTATCTAACTTATCTCATTAGATAAGTTAGTTTTTCATTAGACATCAAATTTTTGGATATTTTGTGTGTTCATGCAAAGAATCAGTTTTTGCTGTGATTAATCAAGCTTATTTTTAAAAAGTTTACCTTCAATTATTGCTGCTTATTTTTTATTTTTATTAATTCCTTCTTTTATTCTTCTTTTCTTTCTTTTGTTTATTGTATTATTAAGTTGATTATATAATTACTTTCTTCACCTTTTTTTGGTTTTTGTTTTTAAGGCTACAATTTTTCCATTGGTTTTATTTTTGTGTTAGCCCATTTTTATATATATTTACTGCTACTTGCTTCTAGACAGATTTAGATTTTAATTTTGATTTCCTTTTTTTCCCCCAGGGAATATAAAAGTGGTTTTTTTGTTGTTGGTTTAAAGTTTATTGGGGTGACAGTTGTTAGAAAAGTTTATATAGATTTCAGGTGTACAATTCTGATTTCCTTTTAATGTTAACATTTACTAAAAGTAAGGGTTTTTTCTTTACATTTGTAATTGGATAGTTATCTTCTTGTTGTCTTTCTTTGTTTTGCAAGAAGGGGTGCTTGTTTTTTACTTTATTTAGCTAGAAAATCAAGACTATAATTTCTATTTTTCAAAATGTGTGACTTTTTTTTTTTTAAGATTTTATTGGGGATTTGGGGAAGGGAAACAGTGTTGGGGAATTGGGGAAGGGGAACAGCCAAGTTGTTGTCCTTCAGTCTTAGTTGTGGAGGGCACAGCCAGCTCAGCTCCAAGTCCAGTCACCATCTGGCTGCCTGTTGGCAGCTCGTGGCTGCTCAACTCAAGGTGCCATGTTCAATCTTAGTTGCAGGTGGGCATAGCCCACCATCTCATGCAGGAGTCGAACCAGAAACCTTGTTGTTAGGAGCACGTGCTCTCATCAAATGAGCCATCCTGCCACCTGTTGGTAGCACAGCTGCAGCTCAGCTTGGGCGCAGCTCACTGGCCCATGTGAGAATTGAACCAGTGACCCTGTTGCTCAGAGCTCGCACTCTTAACCAACTGAGCCACTAGGCCGGCCCCATGTGTGACTCTTTTGTAGCCTTATATAATTAGTTTTTATAAATGTTCTATGGATATTAAAATAAGTCATTTTTGTTTGTTTTATATATAAAGATCTAGCTGCATATATTTAAAAATACAGGCTAATTTTGAATATAAAATAATCTCTATTTGTATTTATTTCTGAGTACTTCATGTCATTGATTTTTTAGAGAGGTATACTTTCAGTGTCAAAATATAATTGTAAATTTATTTCTCCTTACATAATTTTAATAAGTTTACATTATATTTTTGATGTTATGTTGTTAAATACGTAATCATTTTAATTTTTTAAATCTTAAACTCACATGTATTTACAATTGCTAGGGCTTGTCTTCATATATTAGTGAAACTTTATGTTCAACCATTCTGTGCAATTTTCATACAGGTTTGACTTTAATAAAGAGCATATAGCTGAAATTATTGTGTGTGTTCTATATGGTTTCTATTTAAATAAGATATTTTAATTAATTCACATTTATTGTGATAACTGAAATATTTAGTCTTTTATATTTTAGTCTTTTATATTCGGTTTCTTTTTTCTCTTCTGTATTAAATTGGTTTTGTTTGGGTTTTCTTCATTCCTTCTTTAGTAATTAAGCATTCCTTTTTTTTTTGTCATATAATGTATGTTTAAATATGCTGTGGAAACTTACTGTTTCCAATTCCATGCTGACATTAAATAATTTTCAAAACCACCTCTCTTGAACTAAACCTCTTAGTGCTTTTTCACTTTCCTTCCTTCCACCTTCCTAGGTTTTGTTGAAATGATCAGCAGTTATATATTCAGTTTGTTTTTTAAAAATACTTTCCTGGATGTTATTCCTGGAAATTGTGGTAAGTGTCACAGCTTTATTACCAACTGTTTTTAGACCCATCAACTGGCTTCTTGGTTAAATTATTAACCATCTTTTATCTCACATCTTCACCCGTTTTAAGATTCTTTTTTTTTTTTTTTCCTGAAGTATATCCTCAAGTATTCCCTTCAAAAAGAACCTATGGGATAATATATTCTGAGAACTTGTGTCTGGAAATGTCAACTCAGTCTTCACATTTGCAAGATAATTTAAATGTAAAACTCTAGGTTGAAAAAAATCTATACTTTCTCAGAAATTAGAATCTTTGTGCATCCAAATTTTCTTGATGAAGAGAATGACGTCAGTTACTTGTTCCTTTGTAGGTAGTCTTCATTCACTGCACTATTCAAAATAGTAGCCACCTATCACATGTGGTATTGAGCTTTTGAAATGTGGGTAGTAGATTGATTAACTGAATTTTTTATTTAATTGCATTTTAATGAATTTAAATTTAAATAGCCATATGTAGCTAATGACTATTGTATTAGTGCAGCTCTTCTGTCATGCAAATACATCTAGTTGTTTCATTAATCTTTATTCATACTCAGGATGGGCTTTCATTCCCCATGAGTCATCTTTTCTTTCATACTCTTCAACCCTTTGTCTTCGCACTATTTTGTAGGAGAATCAATCATTTTGCTTTTCCAGTTCATCATTCATTTTTTAACTATTCTGCTGATTTATTAAGTTTATGGTAATTATGTTTCTAATTTCCAAGTACTCTGCTTATTTATTTTTCATAGCAACCAGTTGCTTTTTCAATAGATAATATATTTTTTAACTATTTGAGATTTTTTAAAAAGTATATATATATATACACATATATATATACATATATATATATATATATATATATATATATATATATGCTTTTTTTCTTATGTCCTCTGTTAACTTTTGTCTCCTTAGTGGTTTCTTCTGTTTGTTGAGCCAGTGACTCTTTGTTCATGCTGTAGTTTCCCTTAAATGTTTAGTGATTCATGCATGTTCACTCATATTTGTATCTGAGGATCTTGATTGAAAAATATTCATGGTGACATCTTATTTACTTAGCACAAATGAAAAATCCCTATTGACCTAGTAGCAAATATAGGCTCTAATAACAAGAGACATGGTTTCAGGGACTAGGCAGAACAGAGAGATACATAACTATATTGGCTCCTCTGTAAAGATAGTTCAAAACTTCTCATTTTGGCACAGGGGACCATAAGTTACCAGAAGTACTTCTCAAAGTTCCCACTTTATAAAACTATATTTATAGCTTAATCCTATATGAAAATATTGGAGTTGGCTGATCTAAGAGCAGAGATTGGCATAGTACACACACACACACACACACACACACACACACACACACACACACTGATAAAAATTACCTGACTAACTACCCACAGTCTACTACTTCCAGCTTTCATTACTACTTCTAATATTGTGGTTAGTAGGGGTTTTCCTGGAAAATTATACTTATTTTGGAGGCTTTCTCTTTTCTCTGCATAGCTTAGAGATTCTAGGGATCTGCTAATTTCTTTTTATATTGAATGCATTTAGATTTATAATTATTATATCTTTTGGTGGACTGGCACCTTGTTATGATACGAGCTTGTTTATCCCTAAAATTCTTTTCACCTTAAAGTTGTTTGGGCTGATATCCATATAGGTATACCAGTTTTCTTTGGTTAGTATTTATGTGGTACATGGCACCATCTTATGGTTGGAAGCGCATGGAATTTCTTTAAGCCTAGACTGAAAATATTAATCTTTTACTGAACTATTCTGTCCACTTATAATTAATGTACTTACTTATATATTTGGGTTTATATCTACCATCATATGATTTGTTTAGTATTTGGCCCATGTGGTTGGGGTCTTTTGTTTTTTTGTTTTTTGAATGCTTTTTGCTTTTGTGCCTTTTTTTTAATTAATCAGGTGATTTTTGTCCAATTTTTTCTATGATCTTAGTTTTACATTTCTAAATACATTTTTAATATTTAAGATATCAAAATATTCACCCATGACTTATTACAGCCTAATACAAATGATTGTTTTTTACCTATTCCATAATAATGATAGAACCTTAGAAAATTGTAACTTTATTTATGCCTTTTGTGTTATTGTTGTCATGCATTTTAATTCTATGTGTATTTAAAATTCCCCAGACATACCCTTTGTTGGTTTGTACCATCTATATTCAGTTATATTTGCTCATATATTTCTCTTTGTGTTGCTCCTAATTTCTTCTTCCATTTTCATATTTTGCTCTATGATTATATTCCTTTTGCCTGAAGAACTTTCTTTAATATTTCTTTTAGTGCAATCCCACTGACAATGAATTGTTTTATTTTTTGTTTTTCTGTATATGTTTTTGTTTCCTCTTTATTTTTGAGGTACATTTTCACTAGTCATAGAATGCTAGGTTGACAGTTATTTTCAGCACTTTTCATGTATCATTCCATTGTCTTTGGCTTACATCATTTCTATCGAGAAGTCATCAGTCTTATTGGTGTTGTCTTTTTTACTCGGATTGTTATTAAGATTTATTTTATTTATCTGTTTTTTTAAATTCATTTTTCTATGATGTGCCTTAAGTAATCTCTTTTTCAGTCATTTTTTTCTATCATGTCCCTTAATGATTTTTAAAAGTATTTATTCTGCTGATAGTTTGCTGAGCATTTTGAACATGTGAATTGATGTTTTATTTTAGTTTAAAATTTTTTTGCCATTACTTCTTAAAATATTGTTTCTTTCTAATTCTTTCCTCTTTGTGATGTATCAATTACATATATGTTTTGTACTGTTTCTCTTTTGCTCTATTCTTTCCCCCTCCCCATTCTTGTTTCTCTCTCTGTTTCCATTTTGATGTTTTCCATTTTCTGACTTCAAGTTCAATAATTTAATTCTCAATTCTGTTCAGTTTGGTGTTATATGCATTAATTTACATCCTATTATATGATAGAACACTTTCTTAATTTCTGGAATCCCCACCAAATTATTTGTATAGATTTCTTGGTGGCTTTGTATTGTGTATAAAAAGTTAGGCTAAATTACATTTCCAATAATTCTCTTTCTTCCCTGTTTTGAATTCAAGGGGGCCTCAAAAGACATTGTAAACATTTGTGATATTTGGGAGGTAGAATGGAGGCAGTAACCATATTGACTTACTCTTGGAAGGTCATGCTATTGCATCTGTTGGTTCATCTCGTTGGTTTTGGACAACAGCTAGGTCTTCAGCTTCTCCTCCTATTTCAGCTTCTCTAAATTCTCAGCCAAATGTATGTTCAGTTATGTGGTAAAACTTAAGAACTTCTTGTGCATGACAATTGCACATCAAATTTAGAGGCAGTGAGAGACTGACATGGGTTTTAGTTCATCCTCATTACATGTGTTGTAGCTCCTTCTTTTGGATTCCAGTTTATTCTCACTCTTCTAAACTTGATATCTAACTTCCTTCCCAAATGCTTAAACTTCTAGACATGAACAAAGGCCCACTGCATAGTGAATTTTAACCAATTCTCATAGTTGTGTGGGATAAATCTCTATAATGAATCATATATATATGTGATTATATATAATATGTATATATATACTTTATAAACAAGACAAATTCAGATTCTGATTAGCTGATAAACATTTCCATTGCATCATTTCTTCATCATCATTTTTCTTTCCTCATTCATAGTAATCAGTTATAGACCTTATAACACCAATATCTGTATCACCTGTGAATCTCTTTCTGTTGCCTATTTTTTTTTCTGTTGGTTTTTGGACACATGGCCCTGTCTCTGGCCATGCCTAGAACAATTTTAATATATAAAGAGCACTGAATACAAATATTATATTTATATTTATATATAAATATATTTATTTATATATTTATATGTAATATATAATATATTAATATTTAATATATAAAAATATATTATATTTATATATAAAAAGATCCCGGGTATTGTGATCTTGAATTGGAAAAGCATTATTCTTTCCTCTGCTAGGTAGATAGAGTGAGAGGCTATTGTAAATCATTTAGGAATGAGCCAATTTTAGGCTGGATTGAGGTTTTTGTTAAACCAAAACTCAGTCTGTCACCAGTTTTCCTTGTCTTTAGTCCAGAGACCTCCACTGCTTACAATTAAGAGCTTGCTGTGTTTACTAGGCCCATTTACTCTCAGCACCAGGAGAGTACAGAAATTTTTCACTTCACTTCGCAGAGTTTGTTGCATAACTCTTTAGCCTTTTACCTTGTATACCTTCACGGTTTGGCACTTATTTTATCTGGCACTTATTTAAGAGAGAATCATTTCCGTCTTGAGGCTTATCAAGTATCCAATTTTATGATGCCATCTTGTCTAAGTGCCCATATATGCACTGGTTTCTCTGCCCTCACCTGTGGCCCTCTGCCTTGCAAAAGCCCAGTTTCCCAGCCTACCCATGCAACAATCAGCACAAGCTTCCAGGGAGAATACAAGTGAACATCATTATTATACCTCTTCAAAAGTCTCCCCTCATTAGTCCTCATTATTTCTGCAGCTGTGTGTATCTTTAAACAGAGGATTTTAATGTTTAGTTTGCTTTTTTAAAATAATTCTTCTCAGGGCCGGCTGAGTGCCGCGATGGTTAAGAGCTGGCTTGGGACGCCAGAGGGCCCCGGGTTCAGATCCCACATATGAGGGCCAGTGACACTGCCCTCTACAGCTAAGATGCTGAACAACAGCTCTACCTGGAGCTGGGCTGCCTTGAGTTGCCGGCAACGGCATAGGCTGCAGCCCCTGTGGCAGTGGGTTGCCATGGGCTACCGTGTGTAGCCAGCAGCCAGCGTGAGCAGCCAGCAGCCGCTGGCCGTCCAGAAGCCGGTGACGGATCTGTCTTGCTCGGGAAGAGCACAATGATGGTGCCAACTTGGGCCAGTGAAGCAACATCCTCCACAACTAGACTGAAGAACAAAAGGACAGCAACTTGTCTGTTCCCATCCCCCCAATTCCCCAATAAAAATCTTTAAAAAAAAATTCTTCTCAGCAAATGAATTGGTCTAACAAAAACTAATCCACATGGAACAGAAATGCCTGTCAATCCATTCTTATCTTATTTGTGTCCTCCCAAATTCCTATCATCAGTATTCTGCTCTGTTGTTTGGGATGTTCAGTTTTCCTGTCTTACCACAGCTTTTATAAAGATTTGTTATAAGCTCATATCAGTACTAATTGGAGAGGGAAGACAGGTTAACATATAGGTTCAGTAAGCCATCTTAATTTAGAAATCCCATACATTTCTAACCTTCTGCCCTATATAATAGTTATCTGATTATGTCTCTACTACTGTATTATAAATTTCTTAAACGTAAAGACATATATTATTCAGAATACCTAGCATATGTAATCACATATGATAGGTGCTCATGATTTACTTGTTAAGTAAACTAGGGAATAAATTAATGAATGACCTCATAATATTCATGGTCAATAACTTTATTGGTATCTTTCACATTATGAATAGTACTGCTTTTAAAAATTCCAAATATTATATATAATATTAGAGAAATACAGACATATTTTGTCTCTTTACAGAACCTGGTATATTCTATGCTCTTAAATAGAACTTATAAAACAATAGTAAAAACAATATTTCTCCAGCTTCTGGGATTTCTCAAAGAGAATTCTTTGAAAATGAAGAACTTTAATCATCTGGTCCATTTAGATTTTGTAGTGCTTCAAGAAATATATTTTTAAAACTCTTGATATATGTTTCTGCTCTCTTCTAACACTTATATTTCCCTTTAGAAAAGAAAACAAATACATGAAAAGAAATTGAAGAGACTACTACAATATTATCTAACATATAATGTCACACCTTTCTAGTATTATATTTCCATTACTACATAATATACTCTCATTATGAAATCATCAGTGCATTGTTTTAGTCCTAAACAGGGCACTGAAAAGAACGTGAATGACAATGTAAATGACTTTCTGAAAGTGACTATTTCAATCTCAGAAAAAGATTAACTCTCTGAAATACTAATTGATCATAATGAGGAGGCCGAACTTTAGATAAACAGGGGCAGGGGAGCATTTCCCATAGGCCTCTAGCTTGTTGCAAAGGCACCTATAAACATTGGCTTTAAATTTAAATTTAAAACTAAATAAAAATAGACTATCAGACTGTCAACTTGAAGAACTTCAACTGAATGCCATGCTTCTGTTCCTTTGTAATTTAAACACAGACTAGGAAGAAATATAATTGTCCTAGAAAATAAAATTGCCACAATTCCTGGCCATTGGAAAGGAATTTCAAAAAGATCAGCTTCTGTTCCTTTCTTCTCTAACTCAGAACTGAGTTACAGGCATAGGTCATGAACCAAATGGCCAGTTGTTATGGCAGTATTTCAAATCCGTCAAAAGAACCTTCCTCTGATGTCTTTTTCATAACTGGTATAGGAGACAGCTCCACGATCTATTATACAAACTTCACAAACTTTTCATCTTCACGTTCTGGACTTCTTTGACACTACACCTGAACATTTCATTTTCCATGGGACTATTATTTATAAAACTTGTTTGCAAGGAACAAAACAACCTACCCAGCACAGTTCCTTCAAACACCAGGCTTTTATTACCAGAGGCTTCAAATGGACACCTCTCTGGAGTGGGCCTAATATGTGATAGAGTTAAACATAAAAGAAGATTGTCGAGTTTCCAGCTGAACCGCAAATACCAAAACCAATGACAAATTCAGTCGCTGTGCAAGTACTTCAGAGTGTTCAGAAAGAGACACCTGACCTTTCTCCATCTTTACATTGTTTTCTAAAGTTGCCAGTACTGTGCTTAGAATAGCATAAACTTAGAGGAAACTTCTCCCTTTATCTTCCGTCTTCGTCTTCCTTTGCATGTCTTTCCATGATAAAACGTTCCCTTCTTTCCAGTATTAATTTACCCTGTCCGTATAATGCACAACACTCCCATCTCTCTTCAATGGGTTAGTGGGCACACAATTTCTATTCCCAGCACTGTTTATCAAGCAGTGGACGATAGAATCAAAGTAAGGCAAGATTATTTAGAACTGGTCTCAGAAACCTAAAATTCTGTGTTACAACTTTGGGTAGTTTTTGCAGAGTGAGCCTTAGCCCTTTCCAAATATTTATGCATGAAGCTCATGAATAGTTTTCTTCTCTCAGTAACTGAAGATGAATCCTTTAATTTGAAGTGGACTTAACACTAATGAGTGGTGTCATTATTCTGGAACTCTTTAAGTTGTTTTTTTTTCCTTGTTTGTTTTTTTATTCTCATTGACTCAGTGAGGTAGAAATTAAAGACAGCTCTCATTAGCTTTATGTGTTTCCTAAAGCATCTGTTCATGGTTGCAAATTAATCCATCTTAAATATTTATTTGTCTATAAATGCTATGGCATCAACACTTTACTTTAGACTTCCTTTTTCTTCCCAAACACAAAATTTCTTTTAAAAGTTCTATCAATAACATCATTTGCAATTTAAATGCTTTACAAATATGATCCTTCCTGCTGTGCCTTTGAATACTTTCTTCATATTTAATTGCTGTAGACACTTTAGTTCCTAATTAAACCTTATTGTTTTTTATGTTGCCATCATTAATAGACATGATAGGAAAAAAAATGGTGAGTTCCAGCCAATTTTCTGACTGCTAATTCTAGTCTTAATCTTAATACTTTCCATAGCCATAATGAATTCAAGGAGCTGAGAGGATGACGGGTAGAAAGTGAGACACAAAACAAGCACATAGTTCATGTTTTTGAGGATTTATTAGGCATTCTGGAAGACAAGCTTGAATTGGACTTGAATTGAATTCGACTCCTTGATTTGTTGGGGAGATTAGCTTAGAAATAGTATCTCAAACCCTTGCAAGATGAATATCCTCATTTTTCAAGGCTCCTTTCTCTAGCACATCCCCAGGTTTTGCACTGGTGACAGAGAGGAGCATATATTGCGCTCACAAAGCTTGCCTGATCCTCAGAGCCTTAAAAGACTTTTATTGTGAAAGAATGGAGACACTTGAATCTGATGAGTATTGGTCATGGGAAGATTTGCTATGAACCATTGCACCAAGGTTGAAATGCCCAAGAGGCTGACAAGCTTATTGCCCATTTCAGAGATTAAATAGTTCGGGAAAAAATTTTCTCCCCTGGCAGTTGTAATTGTGTCTGTGAAATAAGTGTTCATTCTGCTTGAGCACCGTGGTTTGAATGCTTGCTTCTATATTTTCCCCGAGTGGATTGATTCTAAAAAGGTCTGCTGAAATTTCCCTGTACCAGTGCAAATTAACCCATGAACTTGATAACACTGCCCCCACCCCCCAACATCCTTGTCTTGTCCCATGCTAATGGGAAATAAGAAACCATCAAGTCCCTTTTTCATGGATTATCTTTGTAGCAGTTTGAAGAGAGGGAACGGAGCTGAAAAATCATCCAGGTTAATAATGTGGTTGTATGAAATGGACAAAAGCTACCGTTAGTGACCTTGAGAGTCTTAAGCTGCCAGAGCTGCACTCATCAGTAGGTAATGTGGTCATTTAGTTGTTGGGATTTACAAGGCATATTGAAGGGCCTCAATTGCCCCAAATAAAATAGGGTAAGGATAACATCTCTAGAAGAGGGAACAGGGCACAAGCAGAAAAACACAGGCTCATGATAGATCATCTATTCCCTGACTTGGCCAAGAGTCAACATTGCATATTACTCTGCTAACTGCTGGCAAGTATCTGACCATTTGGGTGATTTAGAGCACTTCTCTTCCTAGTCTAGGTAGATAAATATCATTATGTGTTAACACAAACCACAGCATATTTTTTTTAATTTTTTATACTAAATTTTTAATGTACAATTAGAAGGTTTATGATACAAAATCTCCTGCTACTTTTCCACTAGATTTCTCTTTATAATATACTTACTTTTTAAAAATTTTTAATAAAATACACCTAACACATACTATTATATTAGTTTCAGGTGTACACTAGTTATTCAACATTCACATACCTAAAGAAGTGATCGCTATGATAAGTCCAGCAGCCATCTGACACTGTACCACGCTGTCACAATATTATTGACTATATTCCCCATGCTGTACATTACATCCCATGACTTATTTGTTTTATATCTGAAAACTTGGACTTCTTATTCCCCTTCCCCTTCCCCCCCTTTTTAAAATTTTCAGTTGCAGCTGGCATTCAATATTTCTTTATATTAGTTTCAGGTATACAACCTAGTGATTAGACATTTGTATAATTTAAGAAGTGATCCCCCTGACTAGTCTAGTACCCACCTGACACCATACATAGTTATTACCATATTACTGACTACATTCCCTGTGCTTTACTTTACATCCCCATGACTATTATGTAACTACCAGTTTGTATTTCTTAATCCCTTCACTTTTTTCACTCTGCCCCTAAATCCTTCCCATCTATCACCCCAACAAATCTAGTACCCATGTGACACTATACATAGTTATTACAATAGTATTAACTATATTCCTTATGCTCTACCCTACATTCCCCTGACTACTGTGTAACAACCAATTTGTACTTCTTAATCCCTTCCCCTTTTCACTCACTTCCAACCCCCCTCCCATCTGGCAACCATTAATATGTCCTCTGTATCTATGCGTTTGTTTCTGTTTTGCTGTTGTTGTTGTTTGTTTGTTTGTGTTTCAGATTCCACATATAAGCGGAATCTCATTGCATCTGTCTTTTTCTGTCTTACACTACACTCAGTACAATACCCTCCAGGTCCATCCATGTCACCGCAGATGGCAAGAACTCATTCCATTCCATGACCAAGGAATATTCCATTGTATGTATGTGTCACCTCTTCTTTATCCATTCTTCTATCGATGGACACTCAGGTTGCCTCCACAATGGCCATTGTAAACAATGCTGCAACGAACATATATAGATGCAGATGTCCCCTCGAAGTAGTGTTTTGGGTTTCTTCAGATAAATACTCTGAAGTGGGATTATTGGGTCTTCTTTGTCTCTTTATAGCATTTGTTTTAAAGTTCATTTTGTCTGGTATAAGTTTGCTACCCCAGCATTTGTTTCCATTTTCATGAAATATCTATTTCCATCCCTTTACTTTCCCTCTGTGTGTGTCTTTCAATCTGAAGTGATTCTCTTATAGGCAGCATATGTAAGGGGTTTTCTTTTTTGGTCAATTCAGCCTTCCTATATCTTTTGATTGGAGCATTTAATCCATTTACATTGAAAGTAATTGTTGATAGACATGTAGCTATTGCTATTTTATTATTCATAATTTTGATTTTTTTTCCATCTTAAAGAAGTCTCTCTAGCTTGGTCGTGATGAACTCCTTTAGCTTTTTCTTTTCAGGGAAGCTCTTTATCTGTCCTTTGATTCTAAATGATAGCCTTGCTGAGTAGAGCAATCTTGCTTGTAGGTCCTTGCTTTTCATCAGTTTGAATATTTCCTGCAAATCCCTTCTGGCCTGCAGATATTCTGTTGAGAAATCAGCTGACAATCTTACTACTTGCCTTTCTCTGGCTACATTTAGGATTCTCTCTTTGTCTTTAACCTTTGCCATTCTGATTACAATGTGGGCCTATTTGGATTCATCTTGTTTGGGATTCTCTGCACTTCCTGGACTTGTATGTCTATTTCCTTCACCAGGGCAGGAAAGGTATCAATTATTTCTTCAAATAGGTTCTCAATCCCTTGCTTTACCTCTTTTTCTTCTGGTACCCCTATGATGTGAATGTTGTTACATTGTCTCAGAGGTTTCATAAACTATCCTATTTTGGGGGGGATTCTTTTTTCTTTTTGCTGTTCCACTTAGGTGTTTTCTGCTATCTGTCTTACAAATTGCTGATTTGATCCTCTGCTTCATTCAGTCTGCTGGTGATTCCTTCTAGTGCATTCTTCATTTCAGTTATTGCATTCTTCACTTCTGACTGGTTCTTTTTTATGGTTTCTATGTGCTTTTTTATGCTTGCTATCTCTTTGTTGAAGTTCTCACTGAGATCCTTGAGCATCACTATAACCATTATTTTATATTCTGTCTCTGGTAGGTTGCTTGCATCTATTTTGTTTAGGGTTTGTTTTTTTTTTTCTGGCGTTTTCTCCTGTTCTTTCATTTGGGATGCTTTTCTTTGTTTCCTCATTTTTGCTGTCTCTTTGTTTGTTTCTGTGTATTATGTAGATATGCTATGTCTCCCAGTCTTGATCTGGTTATATAGTAGGTACCCTATGGGACCAAATGGCACAGTTTCCCTGGTCAACTGGTCCCTTGCTGGTCTCCTGTTATAGTTGAGCCTTGATTGCTGTTGGCATGTCAGTGGGTGGGACTGACCCTCAGGCTGATTGGCTGTGGGATTTGGCCACATCCACAGCTTATAGGCTACTGTGCAAGGGGCTTACCCCACTGAGTGAGATTCACCCCAGAGTGCTCTGGTGCCTGTTGAGACCACCCTTTGAGTGTGCCACTTACAGGGCTAGTTGGGCTGTGATCTGCTGTGGTCTGAAGCCAACCTCCAAGTATGTTGGTTCTGGGGCCTTTTGGGAGGAGCTCTGGTGCAGGCCTAGGTCACCCACTGCCTGTGAGCAGACAGGGACTACCTGTTATGAGCTACAAAGTGATCCACAGTTATTCCCTACCTGTGCTAAATCTTCAGGTAGGTAAGAGAGACCACACTGAAGCTGAGGACGTCTGCCACCAGTACCAGTCCTGGGATAGCTCCATTAATTGCCAGGATACCCTGAGGCCTGCTGCCATGTGCCAGTTCCCCTAAGGTTCAGCCACCAATAAAGCCTCATGCTGTATACAAGTTGGATGAGCCAGGGTCTCAGAGTCACCAGAGTGGGAAAAGTGTGGTCAACAGGTTTATGTAAACTCTGGTTTTGTGCCATTGCTGAGCCTAGAGCTACTCAGCAAAAGTCTCAGAGCACACCAAGGCCAGTCACCTCCTGCCTGGGGCCCATGGACTTTGATAGTTTTCCAAGAAAGAGTGTAATTTGGGCAGGGCTGGCTGGTCAGGAAGAAAGTGCCTCTGGTGTTGGGCAAATTGTGAGAGATGGGGTCACAGTGAGTTAGCACCATGGAGCGAGCCTAGCTCACCAGGCCAATCAGATTCAGATTTGGCCTGTGGGAGCGGGCTCAACACAGGAATATGGCGCCTGCCTGCCATCTGCACAGGAGAAGGACCCTACATAGGAAAAATGGTGACTGTCCTCTAGACCTTGCTACAAAGCCACAGACCTCAGTCTGCCCCCATATTTCTCTGACATTCCACAAGTTACTGTCCCCCTCCTGGAGCCCAAGGTGAGTGCCTGTGAGTGAAAAACTCTGTGCATGGGCTCATTAAGTGGTTGTATGGGTTTTCCACAGCCTTCCGTCCCACCAAGATGGTTGGAAACCCCACTATTTTTCACAGCCAGATATTGTGGGGGCTCCTCTTCCCGGCACCAGTGCTCTATGCTGTAGAGACTGGTTTGCAGCTCTTCCAGGAGGGAGGGCATAGACCTCCATAGCTGCGATATCCCTCTGGTTCTAAGCCACCACTTGGAGGTTTGGGGTTAGATCATTTTGCATCTCCGCCCCTCTTACCCATCTGGACATGGCTTCTCTTTATATCCTCAGTTATCAAACTGTTATTCAGCTAGACTTCAAATGGTTCTCCATGTTGAGTGTTATATAATTTAGTTGTAATATTAATGTTTTCATGGAAGGAAGCAAGCACAGTGTTTACTCTGCCATTTTGGATCTCCGGAACCACAACATAATTTTCTTTCTAGGCAATCATTGTCTAAAAATTCCTAGGTTTATCATCTTAAAGAAGCCTCAGTATCCTATCTTGAATGAATGTGAGAATACCAGAGAAACCTGCAGACAGTTAATAATATTATTTTCTAAGCATTCACTATATCCCTGGCCCTGTGCTAAACCTGTTAATATGTTATTTAATTTATAACAGTTCTATGAGGCAGGTTCTGGTATTATCCTGTGGAAACTGATACTCACAGAGATTGAGCAACTTGCCTAAGGTCACCAGTTCAACCAATTTGTACCCAGGTGTTCCTGATTCTAGAATTTGAGCTTAGAACTTTTGCCCTGTACTGCCTTCCCTTTAATTCTCAGTACCTTGAGAAAATGAATACTTTTTCTAGCTGATGCTAGAAATAAGGTGATTCTCTACTAACCAAAACTATGTTCTGTGTGTAGACCAGGACTGGGTCTGCTGTTTTATGCCATTGTATTAGTATATAGATGCCTTCTCACTGATTTTGAAAGTGTTGATTCTGGCTTCAGAGCAACCTAGAATGGTGTTTTTAGCCTTATTGTCTTGTTCAGGTACCATTCTCTCTCCATTTTTTTAATTGTCAGTGTTGATCAGCATCCACACCTGAGGAGAAACAGGGGTAGTCCCAGTAAGTGAATGAAAAAACAATGGCCAAGAATATCTTTGTTCAGGTGAGATTAGCGCAGCATTACATCTTACCCTAGCAGCAATGGTGAGCCAAATGGCAAGAGAACATGAAGGAATCTTTACTGAATATTTCAAAATCATACTAGATGTTAATTAACTTTAGGCAGGTCCTTTCTGAGAAAAGTAGATATTGGGGTGAGCACAGAACTTAGAATATAAGTATGAAAATATCATGAAAATTTGCAAGTAGAAGCACATCTTCATCAGGGGAAATGACCACTGATCAGGTCAAGTGATTGCTGTTTTCTTACATTTTAACCAATCAGAAGTGAATAATTATTATTACATGGATATTGTAAGATTATGTGTCAAGGGCAAACCTCTTCGAAGTCAGTGGATGTTCCTTTCACATTCACTGCTCACAGGTCTCTGTTATTCTTGGCTGGCTGTGTTTCCTCGCTTGGTTTATCCAATTCTTTTCTTCCTTCCTAATTCCACCAAGTATTTAGATACCAGGTGGTAAGGAGATCAGAAACAGGTTCGGGAACCTTCCTTGTGTCACATAGATGTTGTCAGGATTAATGAACTAACATATTCTAAAATGATTTTAAAAGGTGAAGTGCTATATAAGTGTCAAGCATGATTAACTAGCAGCCAATTTATTAGGCACCTGAATATTATGCATCTTTTCTGAATTTCAGAAAAATGGATGTACACGTTCATTTTCAAAAGCATTATTTGAATGATATTCAGGCACTCAAATCAAAGTCTAGCCCAATCCTAATTATCGCTACTTTTCTCATAGCAGTCATGTAAACCTTAAGAGTGGCATATTTATGCGACTGTGAATCAGATAGACACAATTTCCAATCTTGTGGAGTTTTCAGTGCATTAAGGAAAAGACACACAGCATATTGCAAATTATTAGTTGCCTTTCAACCTATACCCCATACTTCTAGCACAGGAAATATTTAGGCCTGGTAGTTGGGAGTGTAAACTCCGGCCCAGACTGCCTTGGTCAAAACCCTCACTCTACTGCTAGTTAAGTGACCTTGGGCAAATTGGTTTACCTCTCTTTGCATTAGTTCATTTCTGTAAAAACTGAGAACAATAATATTACCTAGTTCATAGTTCATACATCTAAGGTGCTCAGAAAAGCAGTGCCTGGCATGCAGTAATTTGTCCTTACATGTTCGCTATTATCATTATAATTGTCACTAATACTGGCTTAAGCAGCTTCCATCTTTGGATAGAGAAATAACAAATTGAATTGGTAGTTATTTTGCTAGGACTTATACATGACATTCAGCAGTTTACGAAGCCCATTTACTTATAGCATTAACCTACGGCTGTTCAGCACTTGCTGTGTGCCTGGATCCTCACAACTTGCTGAGAGAGCTTAGTAGAGTAGGAGATTTTATTCTCGCCTGAGTTGCTGGGCAAGGTTTTGATCCCCCTTCTGGTAATTCATTCTAGTCCCTTTCACCCAAGGTACAGGGGTGGGCACGACCCCATGCCTGGTCAATCATAGACGTCTTATCCCAGGGTAAACATGTGAATCAGCACAGCCACCCTGAGGCCTCCCCTGGCATACTAATGAAGGATTTGATTTGAAAGTGAAGAACAAACAGCTTTGCCTCTGGGATCATGATGCTAGAAGAAGGTGAAATTAAAAGTGACCAAGTTCATCCCCAGTGAGGAAGGTATGGCTTCAATAGGAAAGAATGAAGCTAAGCAGAGCTGAGCTGAGCTGTGAGACAGAGGAGGAGGGGAATTCTGGTGGCTTTAAGTCGTAATCCTAGCATTTGAAACCCGAGTCCTCATCCTTTGATTTGGTCAGATAGCCCATAATATCCCTTCCAGCCATGTGAGCCAATGAATATATTTTTTGTATTGCTTTTAAAATAGTTTGAATTGGTTTCCTGTCTCTTGAAACTTAAAGAGTCTTTACATGACAAATGTTATAATTCACCCATTTTATGGATAAGGGAATTGAGGCTCTGAGAGTTTAAGTTGCTTGTTCATGAAAATCACATTACCAGTGATTTTCAGAGCCAAAACTTCATGATCTATTTAATGACCCCAAATGCTATATTCCAGTAAAGGGAGCAAGGCTGAGGAACTTGGAGAGGGAGCTAGTTATTAATGACAGAGCCAGAGAAGTTTTAGGGCACCATCAGGTCATGGCTATTCACAAATCTAATTCATTCACTGGTTCATCAAATATTTGTTCAGCCACTAAGAAACAATCTAAGGCAAGGCATTTAGGTAGAAGAAGTGAGTGATCTGCAGACAGTACTGGCTCTCATGAGGAGCTGTCCACTCTTGGCTGCTGCTTGCCTAGCAAGGGGTAAGGAGCCACAGAGCCAGCTGACCTGCGTTTTCCAAGTTGCTCTTCCGGTGGATGCAATGTACACAGAACATGTCAAACACTTGGGCCTTTCAGAAAATTGATTATGGATCTTGCCCCTTTCTTAAAAACCAAGCTTTTATTTTTATTAGCATGTGTAAATAGGGAATAACTTCTGAATGCACATATATGTGACATGTTATTTTTCTGACATGTTTGGAAGCAGCCTGGGGCAGAGAGGCTGTGAATCAGCAAACATCACGGGTCTTACGCTGAGAGTTCATCAGCTGTACACACTATTAATGGGCTTAGGCCATATGTTCCATAATAGCATGTTTGCTAACATGGAATTGGGCTGCCTGGTCGTATGACAAAACTACCTCGTCAGTTTCTTGATGTATGGAAACAGGTTCTGCTTAGCCAGCTGTAGAAATCTACCAAGGTCATTTTAGGAGTAATTTCCATTTTGTGTGCTTTTTTTCCCCCTCATTGACTGTAACAGAATGTGATGTGCCTCATTACAATGTGATTCCAGGTGCATAACACAATAATGACCTTTATGCCAAAGACTGAAGTTCACATAGTTGATAAGATAGACTCCCAGTGATGTTGGGAACCATTAGGTGGAGGCAGGAACCATGTTAACTTCTTGACATGGGAGGTCAAATGGTCAAGGTGAAGGCCCAAGATGCAGCCATGTCTGGACACAGATGAAGGAGAAAAGCTGTGCTGCCTGGCAGCACGGGCGATTGCAGCCCTCCCTGTGAGAGTCAGAGAAGTCCTGGAGCATGTGGAAAGTTAAGGGAAGGCCTGGGCGTCAAGGCGGGAGCTGATCATGGATTAGCAGAGTCCAGCTCCATGGCAATGGGCTTGAGTGCTGGGCCTCTTCAAGCAGGGGTGCTTTGATAACCATCACCTTTGCTTTGCATCTGACCCAAAATTATACCATTTCTATGGAGGCATTACTTCTTTTTCTCTCCTGGATTCGATTGCTGGTGCTGAAGTGGGAAGTCAGGGATTTGTTATGGAGTCTTTACAATAACTCAGGAAACTTGAGCATTCCATTTTCACCCACCCAGGGATGGGCTAACTTCCAAACCTTGTCTGACTTGTGCTGTTTATTGAAAATGGCCAAACAAATCAAATCCTTTGCTTCATGATTATGGCCAGTGTAATGACTACCATTTTGTTAGACACACATTTACATATGGCACCTAAATCCACAGTGCTGTTGCAGACCTCAGGCCCCTTCCTAATGCAGATTTGTCAGGATTGCTGACAGCCATCTCTTACTATTTTTGCTCTTTCTTCTGTTTTCGCTCTGACTGAGAGTGCCCTGTTTCGTATCTCCTACAAACTACAAGAACCCAAACCTAACATAAAAAGTAGGCAGTGAAAAGGGAAAGTCAAAACTACATGTTACCTGAAACTTGGAGCTTATGAAAAAGAAATAAGCCATAAATACCCAGAATGAGGACACACTTGGTCAGAAGGAAAGAGAAGTGGGGCTACAGGGTGTTAAGCAGAGGAAACAAAATGCCAAAAATGATAAATCAAATGGCTTGTTAGTTTACCTCCCTGGAATAATAAGTATCTCCATCTGATGATGGGTTAATAGTTTTATAGGAGGGGTCTATTGTGTGTGTTTATCCATGTTTGATTTCAAGAGCTTCTGGCTCAACCAGAGACAAAGGCTCTTATGTTCCACTAATGCTCATAGATGAATAATGCCTTTTTTAAAAAATTGCCAATTCTGCTGTCATTTCAGGACCCCAGAGACTCTGCTTATTAGGATGGCAGGCGAGTAAAAAAATGAGTTGGGCATAGAGGTGGCAGGGGTTAATTTCATATTTGTCAGGAGATCTTGCATGATTTCCCTGAAAGATATTGAATTTCCACTGGGC
The DNA here is from genome assembly GCF_001890085.2 of Hipposideros armiger. Taxonomy (NCBI): domain Eukaryota; kingdom Metazoa; phylum Chordata; class Mammalia; order Chiroptera; family Hipposideridae; genus Hipposideros; species Hipposideros armiger. The sequence goes on from NW_017731434.1 coordinate 2,381,128, forward strand.
ATAATAACTTGCAGCTGCCGGAATACGCTGTATACCAGTGGCAAGTTCTTGTCTTCAGAGATTCATGCAAGGCGTTATTTAAAAATAGAGATCCGGGAGTTACAGCTGGCTAATTAATCTACCATTAAAGAGAGCTAAGCAAGTGACCCATTTAACTGTTTTCAGGAACCACAGCTACCCCGAAACAAATTTTCAAAGATGTTTTACACAAAGAACCAAACGAATACATCCCTGCGGCATTTTTGTGGTTTTTCTCATGTCTGTCTCTCTTCTTCAGCTCCCTTTCTTTCCCATGGACACAAGTAATTCAGATCCTCAGCCATACACATTTGAATGTTCACAACTTGAATTCCTAGATGCTTCACCATCTGGGTCTTTCTTCCCAAGGATGCTGTGAGGCTCCCCTTCCTTTGTCTCCTCTTTCTCTGCATCACTTGCCTGCTCAGAAAACCCCCTCCAGTCCATGTTTTCTATCCCATCAGCTCTCAGGCCTCTGCCTGACATCTGAGGGTTCCCCTAAGAGACCCGAGCCATATATTTCCCCATATTTCCTCTACTCCCTCCACATGCACCTTCCTCTCTGACATCATAGTCTTTTTCTTCCCTTTCATAACTTCCTCTCACCCAGATCAACTTTTTCATTCTTCTCTCAGCCTGCATATAGTCAATGCATCCTACAAAGCTCCACTGTGTCTATCCACGGCCACCTTGAGTTTTTTCTTTGGACTTGATAGCAGAGAGTTGGTGTAATCAGGCAATGACACATTTTCATCCTTGGTCTGCGAGGACCCTGATCTTATTTTTAAATCCATCAATTAATTAATGTGTTTATTATATTTATGCGTATTCCCTTTCTACTCTCTGCATAGACAGGCATTCTATAATGTTTTATTTGCATCTTTTTATTGCATACATCTTTGCCAAATAATTACCGTTATATGTGCATGTATTTTGACTTACACAAATGGCAAATGTTAAATATTTCATCTGTTTCTTACTTTATTCATTTAGCCCTATACCTTTTAAGTGCATCCATGTCTCTAAATCTGGCTGCTGTATACACCACAGTAGGCAGCCATCACCTTTATCTCTGCATCTTTATGATATACACACCCAGATTCCTCCCACTCTCTGGATCTTCCCTTCTCTAAAATCATTGGTATTCAGTTAGCCCACAAAGGGGCTCTTCATTATATGCTGTTCTGTATTTTCCTATGAGAGTTTCATGTTTTCCCTTTATCTTTTACGTAAGTACTTGGAGATCAGGGACCATCTCGTGTACGCTTCCGTCCCCCACTTCACCCGTCCCCCCATCTGCAGACCTTGGGAACTTGGAGCGTAATCAGTGTTCAATAAATTCTTGCTATTTAGTGAACTAAATCGCATAACCCCAAGAAGGTAGGTATTTTCTCTGTTCCTAACCCAATCTCCAGTGTCTACAATGGGGCCTGGCATGTTGTAGGTGATCACGAAATAACTTTAAAGCAAACGGATGTCTCACCTTTCACATAGAAAAGGAACACGGAAGAGTGGGATATTACAAGGGTCTAGATACTAGTTCTACTTTCTAATCTGCCACCAACTAGGTGTGAGACATGTGGCATGTCAGTTAGCTTCTTTAGGTCTTGGTTAAACTGAGTGATATCTTGGATCTTTATCTACTTTCATTTGCTAAGGTTGTGTGACTTCACTAACAATTTTCAACATAAAGCAAGAATGTCTTCAATATAAAATTATCTCCATGGAGTAATCACACTCAAGGCAGTAGAGCACGGAAGAGTAGTATTGAGTAGAAGTGAGAGTGTATCTCTGGTGAGTTCTGATCTTAGGTTCCCAGAATAATTGAGAGGACAAAATGAGTGCTACCAGTAAACCGCTTAGAAGAGCGTGGCACATAATAAGTGCTGCATAAGTATTTACTATTATTTTTATAAATTTAAGGAAATCTACTAGCCTCCGTGACAAGCTTTTGTCTGAAAGTATGTTCTTCATGCTGACGTGCAAGCAAGGCCCCATGAATTCTAATATCACTGCTGAAATGAATAGTTTTCCTTCATAAGACAATATTCATCAGACAACAGTTTGAGTTTTTTTTAGACCCAAACTATTGTCTTTCTGATAATGGGAAGGTTCTAATGTTCATGGATTTTATAAAGTGAAACAAAGAAATATTTCCCTTCAGGATCAGCAGCCAATAAAGGTATTAGGACAAGAACCCTGTGTTCTATATTTGCTATCAAAAAAACATGTTTCTCTTATAGAGCTTTCACTAAGAAATGGAAACAGAATATGAATGTATTAATATCTTATGCAGATACTATTTTTTCCTTTAGTAGAGACATAGTACCTAAATAGTCTAATTTTCTTTCTCTTTTCTTTAGGGAAGTAAGTTCAAATATTGGACAAACCATTATTAAATTCTGAACAGCATTTAAAGCATGAGCTTGTGTGTTGCTGTAAGGGATTCTTTTTCTCTAAGTCAAGAGGTAAAGCTATTTGTCTTAAAGAAAAGAAACAGAAAATGGTATTGGTAATGGGCTACAGGTTTTATAGCTTAACTATATTGGTTTCATGAGCAAAAATGGCATTCGATAACTATTTTATTCTATTATTCTACTGGACAAAAGAAATCTTAATCAAACATCATTTCAGTTTAATGTTTTTACATAAAAATCTAATTTGTAATTCATCTGCCACCTAAAAGTTAAAAAAAAAAATTCAGATGAAAATACAGAATGAGAACTGGGGACTCCGTATGGAGTAGAAATTCGGGGGCTGAGGAAGGATTAAAACTTCCACTCAAAAGACTGGAGAAATAGGTAGACAAAATGTTCAATTATTATAGCAACAATATAGGAAAATGACTGTGAATCATTAGTTTTAGAGCTCAGAGACAATGGAGTGAACTATAACTTACATGATGAATGAGGTTAAAAAAAAACACCTTGGTTTTTTTGTGTGGTTCTGTTTGTTTTGCTTTACTCGTGAATTTAATTTGGGGGAATACCATAGTTTCCTATTAAAATAAAGATGGGTTGTGTTCCGATAACATCTTTCTGTGTTGTTTTTCCCAAGTAGCTCTCAGTTAAAGCTACCATTTATTTCCATGTGGTATAAACTGAAATAAAATATGCATTTTAAATAGCCAGGAAGGATTGCCATGAAAATTAAAGGAGATAAGATATGGGGAGGCAATCTAAATAATCTGAGGTTCTATACACATATTTGTTTAATACTATTGCGTTCATTAAAAATCAGAGGAGTGCCTACTGTGTATCAGAAACTGCTTTAGGCATCGAAGGTTCAGAGAAATAATAATGCTGAACTTTGCCCTGAAGAATGTATAATTATGTTGTGGAAACAGATCTATAAACAAACAATACATTGGTATTGCAGTAACAAGTGCAATGACAGAGATATGCTCGGTGCTTCGGAGCATAGAAAGGGATTCCTGACTATGTTTTAAGATTCAGGGAGTTTAGCTTCAGGTGAGAGGAAGGGTAGGTGAGAGGAGGGAGAGGAGAGGAATGGAGTCCCGGGGGAGAAGATGGTATGCATATAGCCTTGAGGTGAAAAATAGCATGGTGTATTCTGAGTCAGTAAAGGGGTCAGTATGATTAGAGTTTAAAATTTCAAACAGGGAATAGCAAAAGATGAGTCCCCAGAGGTCATACTGCAGAAGGCCTGTTTATTATGTTAAAGATTCAGATTTTATCCTGTTGGTGATGGAAACCCAGTGATGCCAGGGAATAATGTGTTCACTCTGGGGGAATATGGAAGGTGGATTTAAGGGTCAGGGAGAGCAGTGAGGAGGGTATTTCCATAGTTCAGGTGAAAGAAAGATAGGGTGAGTGAGAGTTGGCTAGAATAGAGAGTGCAAGTCTGAAAAATAGTGAAGAAAAGCAATGTCCAGTGAATAATTTTATGAGAGTTGGTGAGAATGACCCACAAGCTTATAGTCTGACTGATTAGGTAGATTTTTAGTACAATTTATATACAGAATACTGAATAAGAATCAGGTACAGGGCATAAGACATGTGTTCATTTCTTTTGTTCACATTTATCTTAAGGTTTCTATCAGACATTTGCATGAAGGTGTCCAGGAGGCAATTGGATATGTGGCCCAAAATTGTGAACGACAGATCTGGGTAGGATATTCAGACTTATCAGTGATAAGCATATAATTGGCAGTTAAAACTCTCTGAGAAGAGAGGGCAAAACAGAAGCTGAAATGCCAGCTTTTGGAGGGTGGGCCAAGGAGAAAGCCAAGAAAAACACCTAGAAGGGACAGTGAAATGGTGCAAAGGGACCCAATTCAGTGTCATGTCACAGAGGCCAGAGAGATAGAGGTTCAGGAAAGTGGTGGGATCCAAAGTGGAAACAAAGCCATAAAATCCAGTGTGAGAACTTAAAAAGAATCCCTTAAATTTAGGAAGCCATGACTTTAGGTGCCTTTATCAGAGCAGCCTTGCTGCAGGGTGGCAGCAAAAACCCAACTGCAGTCAGTTGAGGAGTAAATTTGGGGAGAGTGGGAACAAAGTCTTTCTTCGCAGAGAATTTTGGAGGGAAGGGAAAGGGATAGGGTGCCAGCTAAAGGAAATGCAGGGGCAGGACCGAGTTATTGTAAGAATGGAGAAGTTTAAGTAAGGTTGGAGGCTGAAGAGAAGGAACAGATAGTGGGGAAAAGTAGAAATACATGATAAAATAGCAACAACCAAAAAATTGATGTAGCATGTTCCCAAAGGCAGAGGGAGGTGGAGGGGATGGAATTTCCAGGAAAAGATGGCTTTCAGCAGAAAGGACTTAAACTCTTAAACCTCTGAAACTGCAGGTTGGATGGATGGAAGAAAATGCATAATGGGGGAGTGGAGGAAGAGGAGGAGGTGAGCCTTCATGGCTTCAGGACAAAGGTCATTAGTATTTATCATTCCCTAAGGACCAAGCACAGTGACTTAGCAGGTGAAATCATCCTCAGAATTCCCCATCATCCTTCTCACAGCTGCTCTCCCACCAGCCTTTAAAGCGTTCCCCTTCCGTACCCTCGCTTCTCATGCTGCTCCTCTCCCACCTCCCTGCATGAGCTTTTCTCCAGCCATGGCCACATATACACTGTCTTCCCCTTAAAATATCCATTGATTGTCTGCATTCAAGTATACTATAAACTACTTAGTGCAAAGGTATACATATGTGATACCCAGCTACTGGCCCAGCCTTCCCAGGAGCGTTACCTTTTAGATGGACACCCTGGCTTTCAGGGGCCTGGCCGTATTAGACCTCAGCCTTCTTCTATTCATTCAGCCTTTCTTCCCACACTCCATCCATATGCACCCTCTGCTCTAGTCACACACTTTTCATAAAGTGAAGCATATGGTATAAAATCATGATGTTGGAATAATAATTAGGACAGTGATGATTTTCTAAGGTATCCCCATTGTCATACTTGACAGAGAAATGCCACAGGCAGCTCTGTAAAGTAGGGTGCCGCTGCTTCTGATATAGTATATTCCAGTATTCTTACCTCTATTCTTTGGAAGTTTTAAGCTACAGATGAGAAATACTATACATCCCATTTGTCTTAATAGAAAGTTAGAAAAATTTGACTCATCAATACTTTTTTATAATCAGTCTTTACTGCTGTTTACCAGTTAATGTTACAATCACAGAAGGAAAGGTTAAGGCATTTTCTCCAAAATAAAAAATAAATAATAATAATAATATATAGTGTTTTTTCATTATGTCTAAACAGTCTCCAAATGTATGGAAGGAAGAAATACCCACAGGAGCTCCTTGGACTCAATATAATACCGACATGCCTGGACCCCAGAAGTACCAGCTCTGCCAAGACTGATAGGATAGCTAGCATCATAATAAAACTACTCCAGAAGATCTGTTCTCTAATGAGTCTGGATCTAGAACGTATAACTTTATAGTTAGGGGTACTGGTTTTACAGTCAAACTGATTTGTTTTCTGTTTACCACTTACAAACTATGAGAACTATCTCATGGAATTGTTGTGAGGAATGACTTTAAAGGATTTAGCCCCATTGCTAGTACATAGTATGTTCTCAATAAACGGAGGTTGCTCCTCAATTATTACTATTAATAATTCATGCTCTGGTTTAAGAAACTGTCTGATTTAACTAGCTCCAGGCAGAGTCTGGGGCTGGTCTCTCATTCAGCCTCAGCTATGGCTCTAAAATAATGAGTTTCCTTTGCAGGTATGCACACATACTCGCTTCCCTCTCATCACCGATGCCTCCTCTCAGTAGTCAATTAATATCATCAGCCACTTAGGGTAATCGTTTCCTCAAGAACCAAATGTGCTTACATTCATGGCACCCACTGTAATGCAATTAATTTTTTCCCAATAATATTCATCTAGTAGATAGGTGCAATATAAATGAGAGCTATAATAATAAGCTACCTCCTGTTTGCTCATTTTGAAAAGACTAATTAGAGACAGTGGTCCTCAATGCTAATGAAATGGTACAATCTAATTAGAGCATCACAGTTATACACACTAGTGCTAGAATGAGAGGAATTGCTGCCTAACAGGTAATGTCACTGTCGGCACCTTGCTGTTGTCCTCCTTTATGATGCTTCCACCTTGGTCCAGATCCCATCCTTTCCTCGGGCCCGTTTTTGAATTCAGCTATCTTCTTAAAGCTGGTAAAAGCCTAAGCTATAGATAGCTTGCTTTTCAGTAGAACAACTCAAGCTTGAAAAAGTTGATAATGATTTCAGAATTTCTTTTAATTGAGTTTTTAATTACAACACAGATAGCAAATACCCCATTCATATGTAATTTTGACAAAGACAACAAGAAATTTCATATTCTTTGGAGATCATTTGACAAGTGTGGGAGCCCACAATCAAATATCAACTGCCTTGTTTTTGGACAAGAGTATCTGATAACCACTCACTCAGGGAAGATCAGGAATTAGAGCATCTGAATCTCAATAAATTACTTGATCGAACAATTCAAGTGCTATAGCACAAGCTACCCCTGGGAATTTAAATCTGATTGGCTGGCTTAGAATCTTGCTTTTCTAATTTATAGTCCCAATGAACTAGGATACTGTATAGCCAATTGGTATATGGACAAGGTTTTACTATAAATAAATGTTTCTATCTTTAGACTTTATCAGATAAAATGTGCAAACAAATTCTTCTAAGATGAAAAACTTAAACTTGAGATGTGTACCATGTTCCTTTACTCTCTTTATCTTTTGGTAGTTACTTGAAAGATTCAGAGCTTCAGAACTAGAATTAGACCAAAGAAACTGCTCCATTCACAGACAAGAGAGCCTGTTCAACATTAGCTCATCCCTACTAGCACCTCCCAAAGGTTTTGAAGGCCATTTGCACAGGCCATGATAATATTCAGTGGCCCAAGCTGATGTATCTGTTTTTAACCATAGAATAGTAATTCTCAGAACTTTGGATTTCAGAGACCTGGGGGGGGCGGGGAATCTTCTTAATTAAAGACCTACAAAGCGTGGTCATCTTTTTATTTTACCAAATAAATATGTTTTGTTTTGTTTTTTCCTTTTCACTCATTTGTTTATTTGTGAGTATTTATTGAGGACATACTATCTGCAGCTACTAAACTATATCCTGGGAATGCAACAAAAAACAAAGGTAGATACAATCTATGCCCTCCAGTATCATTTAGTCTGGTGGGTAGACAGTTATAAATCAATTACACAATATATAGAAAATTCACATTGAGATAGGTGCTATGAAGGATTAAACTGGTTCTCTGAGAGCAGGTAACACATTAATTTTAGATGGACAGAGAGGGTGAGGGAACACTTCCTCTTTAAAATTGATGCTTGGACTTAAGAGGTCTCAGACTGTACAGGTCCTTGTAGGCCGTGGTAAGGATTTTTAACTCTATGCTAAGAGTAATAGAAAGTAATTAAAGAATTTGAAACACGATTTATGTTTTTAAAAGATTCTTCTCGATGCTATTGGAGAATGGATTGGAGGGACGCTTGAGTGGAAGAAGGAAGATCAGTTGGGGTGGAATTTCAGGTGTGTAGATACGACCAAGTATGATGACCTTGGTGACACTGAGCAGTTAGATTTGAAGAATATTTTGGAACTGGAATTTCAGAGATTCACTGATTGATAAGGGGATGAGGGGAGGAAGAGAGATATATCAAGGATAACTCCTATAGTGGCTTCAGCAGCTTGCCATTTACTATACCATTGACTGAAATGGAAAGACCAGGAAAGGAACAGGTTGGGGCAGGAAGCGAAAATCAAAGGTCCCTTTTTGTGCATGTTAAATTTAAGATTCCTGTGAGGTTTCTAAGGCAGGCAAATATACAAATCAGAAGCTTAGAGGAGTATTTGCTACTAGATACAGATTTGGGAAATATCAACAATGGTATTAAAGTTCTGGGCATAGGTAAGGTTTCACAGAAATGAGCATTATGGAACTTAGAACATTCTGAGGCCAGCATAAGAGTTGAAATCTTCAGAACATCTTCCTATGAAAGGGATGAACATTTTAACCCCCACAAAACAGAAAGTACACAATATCAGTCCTTTAAGTTCAGGGCATTTAGTTGCATGATATCTTTTCTCCATTGTCCTTTTCATTCTCATTTTGCTGCAGATCAGTGAGAAAGAACGTTGTCCTGGAGCAGCAGTTGCAAACCACTGCCTTAGAGTTGCTGCCATTGTCTTAGGCAGAAATGACCTCATTTTGGTAACAGAAGGTTTTATCCACTCCCAGCTTCACCTGACCTCTTAGGCTCTCCAAGCTTAAAAACACATCTGGGAGTTCTGGGGTCAGAGTAGTACAGGACTGAAACCCACAGAGTAACACAAGATCCTACAATATGACATCAGTTCCCTCCTATCCTAAATACAAAGTCAGTTACCTCCTATGTGCACTGTGGCATTCCTGTCAGAGGACTGACTACATTGCAAATTGTAGTGTAGTTCATTGTGTGCATCAGGGTCAATTAATACGTGCATAGCTATCCCCTCCTCCTGCCCATGTCTAGTATTGGCATCCATCACAGAATTATTTTCTAGCGGACTTAGTAAAGGCTTCTGAATGATCCTATCATGATGTTCCAGACCACCTTGATCCATCAGATGGAATGTGGGAGATCATTGTAATCCTACTACTAACAATAATAACCATTTTGTTATTAACTTGTAGTTATGGTTATTAATAATAACATTCTTCAGTGTCGTGTACTGAACTAAGCGTTGTCCATACCTCATCTTATGTAAACCCTCCCAACAACTTTGAAGTTTAGTGCCATTGTATAGGTGAAGTAACTGAGGCTGAAAGATTGACATCTCAGGTGTACATTTCATAATTGTTTTAGCATTGTATTTTAATGATATGCCATTAACTGCTACAATGGAAACTCAATGGAACTTTATACCTCTATTTTTCCTATTTGAAAGCTCAGTATCTAACTTGGTACCTTGTTGGAAACCTCAAGTATCTCACTTGAAGTACTTGGTACCTTCAAGGTGCTTATTAAATGTTGAAGACCACACCTACTCTATAGTGATAGAAGCCATTTGAAGGGCAGTGATTGTGTCTTACGTGATTTGGAATCTCTCACAGTACCTAGCATAATTCTCAATAAATATTTGGAAAGTTGAATGTATGGGTTTTAAATTGGCTGAAAAAACTGTAAACTCAGAAGGTTCTGAGTGGTGCTGCAGGTGGATGGATTACTAATGAAGGAGGATTAAGAGTACGTGTCACCTAATATGCTGTTTTTGCAACTGTGGGTCTGACTGTTATTTAAGCATTCTTAGCCATGACCTGGATGGCAAAAAGAAAGAAAGCTGCTCATTTTTGGAATTTGCTAATGACTCCAATTTGGAAAGTGTTGTGAGCAGCTCAGGCAACAGAAATAAAATGCAAACGACCTTTGAGACTGGAGGTATGTAGGCTGGGAATAATAACTTTGTGAGCGTTTGAAAAAGGCAAGGCAGTGAATACACCTGGGGGAAGAGAATCCAAACAGAGCTCTTCTCTGGGAAGCAGATGCCAGAACACAGTGATGCCAAAGTAGGCCCAGGGGGCACAGTGGTCTGCAAATTAAATTCAGGCCAGCCAGGCATTCTGGCAGGATGAAAGGAAAGTCCAGGTTGACGCTGCCTGTGCAGGAGGGCACAGAAAACAGTTCCTCTGTGGACATTTCTAACTGAGCAGCACCTGGCACCACACGTTGTGTCCCCACCACCTCATTACTAGGGAAGCTCAGGCAATTTGGAAGGAGTGCAGAGAATAGCAACAAGAGTGAATGAATTCAGGAGCCCGAGGAAAGGGCATGGATAAAAGATTAAAAGGATTAGATAGCTATAGTTTAGCTGCAGAAAGCTAAGGGAAAGAGGAAGGAGAGGCCCAGAAACTAATAATAAATATCCAGGTGTATTCTACAATAGCCAAGTGGAAACTTGCAGAAAGCTCATCAGGACTTTTCCTATGGAAATGGACATGTCCTTCCAAGCCATAGGCTTCATGCCTGAACAGGTACTCTGCCTACCCAGGTGCTCCATAAATGCTACTCTATAAAGTAACCTTTGTTTGCCATAAGAGTATAGGATTCAGGAAATAGAGCAATAGGAAGCACATTAGAAAATCAGCCAACCCTTTCCTGAGGATCCAGTGAGGACAGGATTAAAGGAACTAGATTTTTTATATGTTGTTCAAGTCAAACTCTTATCAACAATGGAGTGGCCTCTTCCCATTCAGATAAATACAAAACAAAATAGAAACCTTTGTCACACGGGGAATGCCTAAAGCACGGATGGCTAGGCTCTGGTTAAATCCTATCATTGCAATTTACTGTATGTCAAGGGGATTGGTACGATGCTGATTTTTCCCCTTTTAGGCGGTGGAGGAAGGGATAGAGAAAGCTGTCCCTCTGGACTACAGGTGGGCTTGGTGAACTTCACTTTTAAAAGATCAAACACACAAATATTTAAGTGATGGATTTGGGGTTAATTCTTTGTTTTATAGAAAGGAGTCTCTGAAAACAGCAAGTCCCCTGGGAACTGTTGCATTCATCATTGTTTAATGATCATTAACTACACTGTGCTGAACCTGGAGCCTGAGGAAGGGAGTCAAGTATTCCGATTCCAGCCAGTTGCAAAGCAGCTTCCCACTTCCCACTCCCGTTATCCAGCTCCAGCCTCGGTAGGCTTCCCTGAGCTCCTCAAACCAGGCCGCCCTCTGACAACACTCTGCTCCCTCCTCTACCGGCACTGGGTACCCTGCCAATTCCTTGACCTACTCCTGCTTTCTGCTTTCTTGTTCCTCTCCTCTCCACTTAAATGTGACCGCTTCTAGAAGGTATCTGTTTGGACTGATTTTGGCTATAAATTAGAGGAAATCTTATTAATAGTAGCCCAAGGCAGTAGATATAAATAACCTGCTAAAAAGATGTTCAGAGTAAACTGTCCAAGGCTGGTATCACAGCCCAGCTATGTCATCAAGGACCCACGAGCCTCTGCCCTACCCTCCACCCCATCAGCATTTGGCTTCCATCTTAATCATTTCAAATGTCTGTTTTACTCCCAGCATCACAAGTTGTGCCTCAGGCAGAAAAGCACGGAGGAGGTAAGGGGGAAGAAAGGCTTTGCTTCCAGTGAGGCTTTCCTTTTTTATTTAGGAAGGGCCACCATCCCCAGAGACTCCTAACTATATCTAATTAGTTAGAACTGTGTCACATGCAGGGAAGTCTGGAAAATCCTGATTAGCTTTCCAACCTCTAGAGTAAAGGAAAGCAAGGAAAAGGGGGGTGGGGGGTATTAATAACGCTCAGGCAGCCAAACCTCAGTGTCTGCCGTGGTATGTGCCCCACTCACACTCCCTCAGCCCACCCGAGTTATTCTCAGTCATGGTTCCCTACTTCCTCTCCTTATGGCATTTATCATGGTTTGTAGATGTACATTTATAATCCACAGGAATATATATACACTCATCACTGGCTCGCTCATCACTCTGTCACCAGAACCTAGCTTTGTGCCTGATGAATGAGAGGTGCTTAATAAATACATATTGCTTAATTCATGGGCTAGTTGGCTACTAGAAAAGAAGAGAAGCTACCTCTTAAGTTATCATATAATAACAACCTCCTGAGAAAATAGAATTCTGGCTATCAAAATCTGACTTACACACAGCTCCTTCTTATTTATTGAAAACTATTTCATATATAAAGGTGTATATATGAAGTAAAATAATGAGCATTCAAATACCCACCATCCAGTTATATCAAATTTGCAGATTTTTGCCAGAGGCCCTTGAGGTTCTATTGTTGTTGATGAATATAAGAAACAAAACATCTCAAATATACATGAAATCCCTGTGTCCCTTTCCCTGGGTCCATGTTCCTGCTCTTGCCTTTCTCTCATGGGAGGTAACCACTACCCTGAATTTGGGTTTACTAGTATAGTATGTATTTTTATACTATGGTTATCTATTGGGTTGATGGAAAAGTCAAGACATATTTTTGCAATGAAAAACATAGAAAAAAATACATCATGACTTTTCCGACAACCCAAAATATTCTAGATTCATATCTATTTTATACTATGGTTATCTATATTCATATTTATACTATGGTTATCTATATTCATATCCATAAGCAAAGAGTGTTATTTTGCAGGTTTTCAAGTAGTATATACATATTATAGTTTGTATAATCACTATGCAAATTATATAAGTATAAAAGTATTATTCTCCAATCTTTCTCATCTATTTTGTTATTGATATTTGACCATATTTTTGCATGTGGCTCTGTACTGTTTCATTGTATAAATATACGACAATTTGGTTATCCATTTGTTTCTTGATAAGCTTTTTGATTGATTGTTGGCAATATTTTCCTAGTACAAATAATGCTACATATAATTAACATTCTTCTACAGATTTCTTTGTCACACATGTGAGGATTTATAGTCTAAGGTATATAACCTAGAAGTTATATAGAAGGGTTAAGAAGGTATATTTCTTCAATTTTCTTTGATTTTGCCAAAGTGCTCTACAAAATGTTGTACCAATTGAGACTCCCACAAGCAGTGGGTGAGAGAAACTGTCTCTGTATTTAATATTGGGTATCACACTCTAATTTTTGTCAATCTGTTTGTGTAAAATGGTATCACATTGTTCTATTTTGTATCTCCCTGACAATGGGGAAAGTTGAGGATTTTTCATGGGTATGTTGGCCAATCAGGTTTCCTCTTATGAAAATCACCTATTTGTATCCATTGCCCTTTTTAAGGGAACAGGGAGCTGTTTTTTCTTATTGATTTGTAAAGTTCTTTATGTATTCTGGGTAGCAATTCTTTCTTGTTAACACACATTTCAAATGTCTTTTCCTAGACTGTTGCTTGGCTATTCATGTTGTTTATAATGTTGCTTTGTGAATAGGAGTATTAAATTTTAATAGAGTAAAATTCATCAACCCATGACTTTGCAGTTTGGGTTTTTTACATGTTATATAAGAAATCCTACTCTACTTAAAAATATCTTTAAAATCTTAAAAATCCCCTCTTATATTTTCTTATAAAAACTTTAAAGTTTTTGCTTTCCACAATTAATCCAGCTAGAATTATTTTTATGTAACATAAAGGGATCTAGTTTTATTTTATTTTATTTTTTCCCACATGGATAACTAGTAATCTCAGTTGCACTGTTGAATGCTCCATTTATTTGGTATCAGTAATTGATATCAAGTTTCCATTTATACATGGGTCACATTCTGAGTTCTATGTTATGTTTCAGTGGTTTGTTTTTCTAACCCTGTGCCAATATGAAACTTTGTGTATCACCATAGCTTCCAAGAAACTATCACACAGGATTATGTGCAGGGACTCAGGGGCTACACTGCTTGGGTTTAAAACCTAACTCTGCCATTGCCTAGCCATGGTACTTTCAGAGAGACCCTCAATCTCTGTGTGCCCCAGTTTCTTTCTAATCTGGAAAATGGTGACAATAATTGTACCAAACTCATAATGAATGATAAGTTTTTGCCTGGTTAGCTGCTATTATTTTTAGTTGTAGTATCAGTATTATTGTTACTAATTATGATATCTGATAAGCTAAACCTCCTCTACCCTTTTCTTCTTCACAATGGTCTTAACTATTATTGATCTTTTGCTCTTTCAAATGAATTTCAAGATAGGTTGATAATGTCTCATGAAAAAAGCCTGTTGAAAATTCAAATATCATTGCATTGATACATGAATTAATTTGAGTCTTCTTATCCATAAACAATATATCTCTTTGTCTATTCAGTTGTTCTTTTTTTTTTTTTTGGTTTTTTTTTTTAAAGATTTTTATTGGGGAATTGGGGGAAGGGGAACAGACAAGTTGCTGTCGTTTTGTTCTTCAGTCTAGTTGTAGAGGACGTTGCTTCACTGGCCCAAGTTGGCATCATCATTGTGCTCTTCCCGGGCAAGGCAGATCAGTCGCCGGCTTCTGGACGGCCGCTCACTGCGGCTGCTGGCCGCTCACGCTGGCTGCTGGCTGCCCACGGTAGCCCATGGCAACCCACTGCCACAGGGGCTGTGGCCTATGCCATCGCCGGCGACTCACAGCAGCCCAGCTCCCAGTTGAGCTGTTGTTCAGCATCTTAGCTGTAGAGGGCAGTGTCACTGGCCCTCATATGTGGGATCCGAACCGGGGCCCTCTGGCGTTCCAAGCCAGTTCTTAACCATCGCGCCACTCGGCCGGCCCATCTATTCAGTTGTTTTACAATCAGAATGTAATTTTGTAATTTATTCCATAAAGATTAACATATATTTGTTAGATCTATTCTTAGCTACATTTCAGTTTGTTATTATTGCAGATGAAGTACTTTTTATACATGTGTTATTCTTGAATGAGCTATTACTGCTATGTAGAAATCCTATTATTATTTTTATGTTGATCTTGTATCTAGTCAGCTTGCTGAACAATTACTAATTCTAATGGTCTGCAGATTCTCATAGATTATTTATATAAACAGACTGATCATTTATACAAACATACAGTTTTGTTTCTATCTTTCCAGTATGTGCCTCATTTTATTTATCTTCTCTTCTTATGTCGACTGAGAACTCTTAACACCATTAAAGAGAAGTAGTGATAGCAGGCATCCTCATCTTATTCTAACTCTAATAGTAACATTGTTAAGCTTGATTTTTGCTATAGATTTTTGGTAGACAATTATCAAACTTAGGAAGTTCCCTTTTATTTCTAATTTACTAAAAGTTTAAACAAAAATGAATGTTTAATTTTATTAAGTACATTTTTGGCATGTATTGAGTGTATCATAGATTGTTTATTCTTTACTTTGTTATATTGTATAATATATGAATAGATTTTCTAATATTGAAACATCAGTTCATTCCTAAGGTAATACCCTCTGTTGTTTCAAAGAAACACCTGGGTCTTTTCCTAAGGGACAAGAAACCTTAAGGTTCTTAAGCAATTATTATTTTGATTTGACTTCACGTAAGTTTTTTGTTTGTTTGTTTGTTTGTTTTAGCTCTTCGTATGTTTAGTTCATGATTGCTTTATTTTTTTGGTATTTCTACATTTTAAAAAATGAAACTTGTATAACAATAGCAAAAGATATGAATAGTGGGGGATGAGAGGGGTGGAAGTATTAGCTCCCCTTAGTTTGGACTATGAAATAAGGGGAGAGAAGAACTTCCTAATAACCAAGGACTTTTAGGGTGAGTTGGTCCAGTGCCATAATTACCTTATTTGCTGAGTAGGTGAATAATGTCTAAAATCCTGGTGATACTCGTATCCAGAATCATTGAGGAAACAGACTCTTAACTGCTTCAGGTAACTGGATATTGCTTGTGAACTGGAAGGGCTAGTTTTCCGAGAAGCTGTCGTAGGTAGCTCCAATGATGGCTGGTGATGGAAAATATACCTGTTCTTATTCTTTTGGAGCCACTTTTGTTTTTCCTCTGTTTTTATTCATCTTTGGTAATTGCATCATTTGTGAGACATATACATCTAAAACCTTTTGTAGTTCTGATGCTCAGCAAAGAAACTCTTCAGCTTAATAATTTGATCTTCCATATTATATAATTATTTCAGTATAATTGCTCTTGGTGGCAAAATGCCAGGTCAGTGTGGAAATACAGTTTTGATGGATGTTGAGCAGTCCTGTTTCTGAATATCTGTCCTAATTATATGCACATTTTCATACAATGATGGGAAAGTTACTATACCAAAAGAACTGTATATGAATAGTAACAATAATGTGATGCCCTAGACTGTTGGCTTTTAAAAAGATTTCAGAAATTGATGAAAATATTTAATGTTAGTTTTTCATTCAAGGCTTTGTGAACCAAATACCATATTTCAATTGGAAATGCATTACAAAGAGAATGTTCTATTTTCTTTCCCTCTTCATCATATAGAACAAAGGAAGAAAGATAGCAAACTCCTAGGAGTTATCTCCTTGATTAACTGTGAAGTAATAAACATAGGAAAGCAGCAACAATTCATGCAGTTGGGTACTAAATCTTCACCTTTATGGCCTGCATTTGCCAACTATCTCCATATTTGACAGACAAAGTGCATCTGTGAATTTTAAGTTTCTCAGGTTACAGTTAAGATATGTAATTAGATTTCAAGATATATATCTTCCACCGAAACTTCTGCTACAGGGGGAAAGCCAATTAAGCCAGCTTTGCTCATCTTCAAAACAAAACTCCCACAACTTGAAAACTGATGGAAGAACTTAACTAATGAGGACACTTCACTTGGGGCATGTTATTGCCTGATGGAGGCTAGGTGCTCTGGGATGCAGGCTTTTCCTTCTTTGAAGGCTGGAGTCAGGAATTTTACTTGGTTAATAAAGCCAGTTCCTATAGACACGTGGTTTGATGCAGGGGCAGTTGGAAATTAGTACTTTGAGCTTTTGTTAAACATAGTTTTCTAATCACTTGTACTTATTGGATGAAAGCTGCCTGAGAAACTGTATTAACTCAAACAGGTAAATGAAGAGTTACTGTGATTCTCTGAAGCAAAAATACATTTCAATGGTGTAAAAATTTTGGACCAATAAGGACAAATTCCAGGCTAGAAATACTCCCAATAATCATAATGATGATGATGATAAAAGTAATTAATATTTCCTGAGCAGATACCCCATGCAAGTACTCCTTAAATATTAAATAAGCATTAAGTTATTTAGTATTCATGAAAAGCATACAAATTACGTATTCTGTCATTTTACAGTTAGAAACTGAGGTTCAGAAAAGTTGAGTAATTTGGCCAAGGTTACCTACACATCTCCTTTGGCAGGTTAAATCCTTTCTCTTCTGTAAAATGGAAATAGACTAGTTGAAGTTGATTATTGCTGTTTATAAAATAGTGTAGTGCCCTTAAAAGTAAAAGCTTCCTGGAATAATATAAGAGAGAATTCAGGAAGACACTAGAAATGTCAGCTCATTAATATAGACATACATTTTATTGTTAACAGGCACAGAAAAGTCACATGGGATGAAGTTACTCTATATCTTCAAAAAGAATATAATCTAATCAGGCAGATAAAACAAATACATGAGGAATTGCTTGAAATAAATTTTTTTTAAATGTCAACAAATACAAAGTAGGAAAATACTTGAAATTGAATTCTAGTTCCTCTGGACCACATTTGTATGGACTGTAAAACAATGGGGGTGGGGGGACAACTACTTCCCTTAAGGGTTTCTTCCTGCTCACAAAGCTAAGTAGGTGATTCTAATGAGTGCGTATGAACAAATCAATGTGGAAATCACAGCAAGGGACAAGTGCTGACTGAACAAAGCAAAATGGGGCTGGTCATTAAAAGTCTCCTAGAGATGACATTTGAATCATATCCAAAGATGGTGAGGGTGAAGTAAAATGGAACCTTTAGGTTTCTGTATAAGAAAGATCATCCTTTTAACAAATGGTGTTAGGAGACCGGTGTACCCACATATAAAGGAACAAAGTTAGTCCCCTTACCTCACACAATACACAAAAATTAACAAAGTGGATTATAGACTTAAATGTAGGAAATAAAACTATAAAACTCCTAGAAGAAAACATAAGAGTAGATTTTCATGATCTTGGATTAGGTGATGGTTTCTTACATTCAACACCAGAAGTATAAACAACAACAAAATAGATAAACTGGACTTTATCAAAATGTTAAATTTTGTGCTTGAAAAAACACTTTCAAGAAAGTGAAAAGACAACACATAAAATAAGAGAAAATATTTGCAAAATGTCTGGTAAAAGACTTGTATCTACAATATATAAAGAATTCTTACAACTCAATAACATATAAATAACTCAAAAAAAAAATGGGCAAAGGATTTGAATAGGCATTTCTCCAAAGAAGATATATGAATGGTCAATGGCCCATGAAAAGAAGTTCAGCGTTATTAGGCATCAGAGAAATGCAAATCAAACCCACAATGTGATACCACTTCACACCCACTAAGACAACTGTTATCAAAAAGATAGATAATAAGTGTTGGCAAAGGTGGAGAAACTGGAACTCTCATACATTGCTGCTGGGGGTGTAAAATGGTGCAGCTGTTTTGGAAAACAATCTGAAGCTTCCTCAAAAATGTTAAAGATACAGCTGTATATGATCAGTAATTTCACTCTAAGGATAATGAAAACATATGTTCATACAAAAACTTGTTCATGAATGTTCATAGCAGCATTATTCATAATAGACAAAAAGTGGAAACAACCCAAATGCTCATCAAGTGATGAATGGACAAAAAATGTGATATATATATATATATATATATATATATATATATATATATATATATCCTAAAGGTAAAAAGAAAAACACACACACACACACACACACACACACACACACACACACACTAAATATTATTGGGCAATAAAAAGTACTGATAAATGCCACAGCTTGGGTGAACATTGAAACATTTTGCTAAGTGAAAGAAGCCAGTTATAAAAGGCCACGTGTTGTATAATTCCACATATCTGAAATGTCCAGGATATGCAAAACTATAAGAACAGAAAGTAGATTGATTAGTTGTTTCCTGGGGCTGAGACAGGTATGAGGAGTGACTGCTAGGTTTCTTTTTTGGATGATAAAAATGTTCTAAAATTAGATTGTGCTAATTGATATGCAACTCAATGAATATACTAAAAAACACTGAACTTAATAAATGAATGAATAATATGATATGTAAGTCATTTCACAGCAAAGCTGTTAAAAAGGAAAAAAAAGAAAGATTATTGTGTGAATGTGGAAGTTAGGATGTTAGAGGCTGAAACTGTAGGTAAAGAAACAAGCACAGAAAATGTAGTCCAAAGAGGGTGTAAAGCAGGGCTTGAACTAACAGCGTTAGTGGGGATGGTGCAGTATGAACAAATGCAGGATTTTAATGAGGTAACTAAGTAAGCTTTCCCAACATCACCCCTGATGGGTGGTAAATATCACTTTATTTAAGAACACCCAGAGCTGAGCCCTCTGTCCATCATCTCCTATCTTCCAGGTGGCTTAGCTGAAGAATCATTTTAATTAACTTTAATGTTTAGGGGCAAATTTTGCTTGTCCACAACATTTACCCATTGTCTTTAATTCTGCCTTGTCAAAATAGTCATGTTGCTATAATAACTTTGGAAAACTTGTTTGGTAAACAATGAAGATCTGTTGTGGATTATAGAATGTATAAATGTTTGTACAATAAAGGTCAGAGAGATTAATTCTCAAATTAGAATTCTATTTTTGAAAAAAACGAGACTGCGAATCAGGTATGCAGAGGAAGACATCAGACCCCCTGGTGGTGCTGCGCTGCCTCTCTCACCATAAACCCTTGGGCTGTGCATACAGGGCATAGCAGCCCCATGCTAGGCGGCGCCTTTACTGATGGCATCTTTCTAGAGTACTGAGAAGAGCCTATCATTACTCCTGACATTCGGCTTAGCCAAGATGTGACCCTTTCATGCAACCTAACAATATGTTTACATTACCCAGACAGAAATTTCCTCTTAAGATTCCATTAGATATTTAACTCACACTACTAAAGAAAAATACAATCAGCAACGTAGCTGTATCAAAATGGGAAATCTGTCCATTTTCAATCTTGTTTGGCAACGCTCTCACTGTGGAAAGGGAGGAAGGGACGTTTGGCC
This sequence comes from Hipposideros armiger, assembly GCF_001890085.2. Lineage (NCBI taxonomy): Eukaryota > Metazoa > Chordata > Mammalia > Chiroptera > Hipposideridae > Hipposideros > Hipposideros armiger. Next base: position 2,401,277 of record NW_017731434.1, read on the forward strand.
TGGAGCCAGAGATGAAATTAAATCTTTGTTGGTCCGTCTACTTTACAATCTGCATCCATTTCCATATGCTGACAGAGGGACAAACTTGGAGAGGCAGGTGCCTGACGTCACCTTTTATCTGGAGAATCAGGAGGTATCTCAGAAGCCATGCTGATTGTTGCCAGCACTTTCTTTAAAAGGTTTCTCTTTTCACCCATAGGATTTTCTCTGGGATTTCCCAAAGGAAGATGATACTAGGATTTCTGAGTCTCAGCAACACCCTGATGACAAAGTTGGGCATATTTAGTAGCGAATTTTGCTTTCATGCCCCAAATCAGTAGAAATAATAATAACGATAATAAAAATATTTTACATTTACTTAGCACTGGAAAGTTACAAAGCACTTCACATGTGTTGTCTTCTTTAATTTACCCAATGGAAAAAAAAAACTGTGCTCTTTAACTGTTTAATATGTTTCGTTTGATTTTGTTATGAAAAAATGAAGCAAAAAGTTTTTCTCCATAGAGAAATAAAGGCCATCACGTGGTTCCTAGCACAGCTTCCATGAGAGTACTGAGCAATGTTTCTTCTTCTTTCTGTCCCTCCATATACTTTGGCTAACAGTAAATGTTCCTAATACCTTCAGCAGGAGTTGAGAGTAGTAATACTTTCTCCTATTTTGGGCAAGAAGGATCCATTAAGCATCCCATATCCAGGGAAGAGAGGCAAACAAAAGGTATGGGAGTGAGCATGTGATGAACTTGATCACATTCCTTTTCTCCCAAAAGAACAGCCGTAGAAAGGAAGTAGGCTGTCCTCTTCTGGTCTGCTAGTTTGCCTCTAATTAGACTATAGACTTAATTCTACAGCATAGGTTCTTATAGAAAACAGAAAAACCTATTGGGATAAGCTGAGTACCAGAGAGTTAATATGAAGCTAATGAAGACTGAGCATCAGGGCCTCTCTCTTACATGCCCCCATCCCAGCCCACCCCGTGGGAGGTGAAGAGGTTAGAAGAAAAGGAACTTAATCTTCAGGTCTCCAATTATTTGTTGTAATTTTGTTTTCATTCCAAATATTTACCTTTGTGCCTAATTTGTAATTTAATTTTTTCTTAAAGACACTCATTCTCCCAATCACATAGGGTTTAAAGCCTCATGCCACTTGGATCCACCCTTGCAGGGTACTTAATTCTAAGTAATACTACAGCAAATGACTTTAGCCTTTAGCAAGGCCAGATTTGGATTAAATGCCAAACTAATGGTAAATCCACTGGTGAGATCACAAAGTAACATACCAGATTCAAACATGCAGAGTAAATGTGTCATCTTTATTCTTTCTGAAACTGATCTGATCTTCATAAGTTTTCATCTTCCCCCCTGGATGGTATAGAAACTTGAACTTGACAGTGTGTTTCTTCTTTCTCTTTCAATTTAAAATACCTCTTTCCAAGAAAATACTTGGCCTTTTCAGAATTCTTCCTCTCCTGCTTTCTGTTCCCAAAGGTGTGATGTCTGGATATATAGGGGTGAAGGGGGTCCCTTGGTCTTGGTGTCCAGGGGAAGAAGGCCTCTCTGATCTTATTGATGGGGCTTTTTTCTGGGCTCTCAGTGAGTTAACTTTCTGGGGGCTAATGGGGGGCACACCTCCGTTGGAACTTACCACACATGCCCCCCTCCTCCTGCTGTCTTGCAGAGTACAGGAGGAGGCCTCTGGAGGAAGGATATGCTCTACAGCACACATAAGTTGAGAAAAATTCTGGGGAGCTAAACAGGCCATTTCACTTTAGTGGAGCCACCTCTGCAGTCTCCTCCCCCAGGAGACACCAGGACAGGGTCCTTCCCATCTCCTCCCCTTCAACTCTCCCTGTTTCTTCCCACAGAGGAGCTCCTCAGAAAAAGGGGAGGCCCTTCCATTTCCTCTTTCTCTCTTGAACGAGCTTCCTCTAAGTCATGGGCTTCCTCTAAGTCAAATCCTTCTTCCCGGGACTCTAAGCCTCACAACTCAGCTGAAATGACAGAGAGGGAGTCCTCTCTACATTATAGAAAAAGCACCAATATGCCTGGTTTGTGCTTGAGGCCCAGTTTTTAATGTGTTACTTAAAGCTAACAGAGTTGAGAAAATCCTTTTCATTTTCAATAGAACCAATTGTGCAAAACTATTGCCTTGTTGCCTCTGCCAAAGATCTGGGTATCCAAAGCTGCATATCTACTCTCCTTTTCCCTTTGCAATCTTGCGCTAAGGATCCTAACCCCTCCCTGGAGCAAATGGATGCCTCTGGAACAGTGTAGGGTGTGCACAAGGGGATGCCGAACAAGCACATTCATATAATTAAAAACTATTATCTCTGCTATAAGACTGTTAAGGGGATTTTTTTTTCCACATTTTCTTTTGACAGTTGCTATTTTGATCAATGTTGTATTTTTATTTTATTTCAGTTACTGTTCTAAGTGACAGTTTGTCACTCTAATATCACTTAGAAACTAGTCAGATAATTTCTATTTGGTTAACAAAGATTTTGTTTTGGATGGTAGATATTAGTTAATAGTGAATGACAGGTGCCATCTGGATCCCTGGAGACCATATTCCAATCAGCAAGTAACATATCTCCCAGATTCTCAACCAAAATAGTGACATGCTGTCAGATACATAGATGATAGATTTGATAGATAGGTGATAGATGCTGTATTTCCCCATGTATAAGAGGCACCCCTTTTCAAAAAATTTGGGGTCTAAAAACTGGGTACATCTTATACAGTGGTTGTGGATTTTTTTACTTGCTTTTTTCACGCTTGTTTTTGCGCTCATTGTTGTAGATTTTTTTACTTGCATTTCCCGCTTTTTCGCATTGTTGTCTTTGCGCTCATTGTTTCGCACTTGTTACTGGTATGTTACGGTAGGTAACGTTTTGCCACATTCTGCCCAGAAATGGCTCAGAAAAGATTTTCGTACAGTGCTGAATTCAAGTTGAAAGTGATCCAGTTTGCAAAAGTGAATGGAAATCGTGCTGCTGAATGTAAGTTTGGTCCTCCTCCAACTGAGAAAACAATCCGAGACTGGCTACGGGAAGAGGAAACCCTACAGAAAACGCCACGGCAGAAGAAGGCCATGAGAGGCAATATATGAAGACAGGGATTCGTCATCAGACACAGATGAGAACAAGCTAATGGTTGGGAGTTTTGACAGTGATGAGGAGTTGTATGAATTTTATGATGAATAAAACTTGAGTTCAATAACTTTAGGTAATACATTTTTTTTTCAAATTTCGGGTCCCAAAATTAAGTCTTATACATGGAAGTGCTTTATACATGGGGAAATATGATAGATAGATAGATAGATAGATGATAGATAGATAGATAGATAGATGATAGATAGATAGATATTAATAGATAGATGGATAATAGGTAGATGATAGATATCTCAGACATAGCTTGGTATATACAGTAGCTTTCAAAAGAACCTGGCTTAACAATTAGAAGGTAAAGAGCAACAATTCATGTTGAAAACGTACCAACAATATAAGGACTATGGCAAGAGCTTCCTAACTAGTTTTCCTACTTCCTCCCTCTCTCCCTAAAATTTATTTTTGACGCAGAAGCCAAAAACTTTCTTACAAACTTAAACAACTTTCCAGTGGCTTCTCACGGGACTCAGAATGAAAACCCCAGTTCTTTCCCGTGTCCCAGCAGGTCCCCCATCTCCTGCCTCCTGCCTCCTCTCACTCCATTCCGGCCACACTGGCCTCCTTACTGTTCCTTCATCCCTTCCACACATTCCTGCTCAGGCTCTTGCCAATGACCTTAGTCCTCTTGCTTGAGATGCGATGTGCCTCATTCTCTCATTGCCTTCACGCCCTGCTGAAATATCTCTAGAACCACACCAAATACGGGCCCTCGTCCTGCCTTCCCCACCACTCTCCTCTGGCCTGTTTTATTCTTCCTAGCATTTACTCGCATTGTCAGAATTCATCTCCTGTCTCTCCCCATTGGACAGCGCAGTATACAACATGAGTTGGGAGCTGCTTTATTCATGGCCGTATGTCCAGCACCTAGAGGAGCACCCTGCTCAAAGGAGGCCATCAATTCTAGTAACCTCCTCATCTCAGTTTGCTTGGAAATTTCTGAGTTTTAGCAGAGAATTTCACATCCTTGGATCCCACTCTGTCCCACGAAATCCCACACTGTTGGTCTCTCTACTATCAATAAATAGTTGAATGAAGGAAAGGAAAAGAAAAGAATGAAGACAGGGAGGAAGGGAATTAGGTAGGAAAGGAGGGGGTGAGAGTGAGAAGGAAAAGATATTAATATTTCTCTATTATATATGTGAAGAGAAAAAGTGATACTTTGTACTGTTTTCAGACGGTGCCTGGATCAAATTAAATATGTTTTTTTTAAAGCTGCAAGACCCTCTAATTCATGTTTTTGATGTTTCACAGGGCCACAATACATCTGTTTGGAATTTCAATTCCAGATTTAATATACCATGCAAGCTGGTGTGGGCTTTATAATTATGCATATTCATGGGAGCAATCAAGCCCTTACTTTTGATATGACTGGCAAAGTGAGGTACCAACAAGAGAACAATAATCAAAGAAACAGGGAGAGGACCAATTGTTATTTACTTACGACATTTTACCAGAAAAACTCAAGCAAAATGAAAGCCTGTTTCCAATGATGTACTAAAACTAACAAAGCAATGTTATAAAATGCCATTTTTTTCTTTTGTTTACACAATAAAACATTTTAAAGCTGCACCACTAGACAGCCACTCCACCAGATGCAATAATATCCAAATGTGAAGGTACTTAATAATACTGCAGTTTTAATTCCTTTGATATTTCAGATATCCTTTGAACAGCCCAAATCAAATCAAACTGGTACTTAAGGCAAATAGATATTTCTAATGGATTCTTATATTGTGGTCCTAAGAAACTACTGTGTCTTTTTGGGTGCATTTCGGCTATTTACCTTGAAACTTTGTCCTGTCCAGGATGTAAATTTGTCATCAGTTTATGGAATATGATAAGGGAAGACCTGCCTTCCTAAACTTGGAACTGTCAATTGGATATCAGTGCCACAGGCTCTCTATTGAATATCTGTTTTATTTGACCTAAACAAATAATTATATATCTCTGTGCTTCTGTAGTTGCATCTGTATTGTAAAAATAAGGTTATTGCTGCTTGAGGTCTGTGACAAGGGGAGAAGGGACCTTATAAATTAAAGAAAGGGAAAAAAATACTTGAACCTCAAGACAGGCCTCACATCTTATTATTTTGTATCCCCAGTGCCTGGCAGAATGCCCGAGTACCTCACTGTGAACACCAGGAGGTTGCCTATCTATTCTGTCATTCCATCCTATCAGCCCCCTGTGGCGGTGTTATCACTCCCTCCTTGTAAAGCTCGGAAAGATTCAGTGGCTTGCCCAAGTACATGGTAGAGGTATGATTCGAACCCTGCCCTTCTAACTGTAGTTCTCATTCCAGGACACCTGCTCATTTTCTCCAGTAATTGAACTGATTTACGTTAAGCATTTCACATTGTTTTAACATACCAAAGCCTAGCTACAGGAATACTATGGAAGGTTCGTGCCCAAGCTGACTTCCATTGGTGTGTGCACTTTCTTCCTGGCACTCTCTTTGCAGACCATCTCTATCCCAGCCTGAGAGTTGTCACTAAGCCTTATGCAGTCCTATTGTCATTTGGAATCTCTACATTGAACCAATGCGTGGATTTATACCTACTTCGACACACACAACCGTTCCCCACCTACACAGGCAGTTTGTACCCAACAAAACAACAGCAGACTGACAATCTGCACTATGGAGAGGAGGCGGTGGAAAGAAAGGCACAGTGAAAACATGGACACACTGGCCATTACTTAGTGTGTAGGTGCATTAATGATCCCTTGCCTCAAAGCCCAGGTTTGCCAAGTGTGTTTCTGCTCCTGTCTCAAATCAAAGCCATCTTGGGTGCGAGTGGAAATGCTAGTAGTATTCATTCCTGCACTAAACATTTCCTGGAACCCATTACAAAAGATTCATTTTCCAAATGGATTTTGTTAATTTAATTTATTTTGTTCTTGGTGTAGCTAGAAACCTAGAGGGAAATTGAGAAAAATAAATGGGTTAAACTGCCCCAGGGGATGGCTTGTCTGTAGAAGCGTCCCAGGTGCTGGGAATGAGACTTAATGAGTACTGCTTGTCAAAGGATCTGATATGCATTTTGCAGAATAAAACAACTCCTTTTTCAGCAGTTGATAAACCATTCTCTAGGGAAATGAATGAAGAGCCATATACTACTGTCTCTGCTGCCCAAACATATACTTATTTGAAGTGAAGGCAACAAAAACAATACAATAAAAAATAATTTTAAAAAATACTTGTTTCAAGTTACGTTTTCCTTCCAAGATATATTTTGTTGTGTTGGTATAAAACAAGTTCAGTATATGCAAGGAAGAGGAAGTATTCCAGCCTGAAATGAATTTCAGCCTGACAAAAATAAATTAATAGAAACACAACAAGTCACTTATTTAACCCAGTACAGGGGCTGCCAAATTAACCTTGTGCGAGCTGAGACAACTGAAGAAAATTCTGTGTTTGTTCTGCTGCAAAATTAGCCCAGGCAAATCAAAACAAGACTCCTAGGCAAATCAAAATGACACATTCGAAATAAAATCATGTTAATATGGGTTGCAAATGCAACTTTATTAGCAAGTCAACTATAGGAGAAGTGCAGTCTGAACCTGATTGCTTGGGAGAAAAAAAAAACCAAATAAATACTCTCCTAATAAAACTACAATTAAGAACACAAAGGAGGGCATTCAGGGAGATTCTTCCTTCTTTGTTTCACCTTGTATATTATTTATGGCTGCAGGTTAAGCTATATCCCCCAAATATTGTATTTCTCACCAGAAACAGCACTGAGTAATTGGGTGCTGTGGGGCTTAATGTTCAATACTGAGTCATTTTGATTAGACCCGTATTTTATCATTTGTGCTATTAGCATCAGAGGGTTTTTTTTAAGCCATGAAACTTGTGGTTGTGGATTTGACGTTCATAAAATTAAGGAAATCAGTTTCTAACATGTACCTTTCAGTTTAAGCATCAAGTGACTTGGTGTTTCATCTATATCTGGGTGGTCTGAATCACCAATCATTTTCTGTCTCACGCTAGATGTAAAGTCAACCTATTTTCTGTAATGAATCAGCAAAGTTAAAGAAGGGCTGAGCCATGCTTTGAACTATGGAAGTAACGGATCTAATTTAGATAGTTAATTCAGCCATTTTTGAGCAGTGTACACTCAGATTGGTTGAGCTAATAATGTCCATCTTAAATCAATATGAAATGTAAGCCTTTATGGAATGTCTTTATAAACGTTTTTGGAAAATATAAAACTTTATGAAATAGTATTAAAAATGTCCGTGTAGTAATGGGTGATTCTTCATCTGAGCTTTTGATCCCCTGTCTCCTTATTTTACCTCCCTTCTTCTCCTCTCCCCGCCTTGCTTCTCTGTAATTATTTCTCTGAACTGTTGACTTTTATTCATGCAGCTGCTTACTTTAATCCATTTTTTTCTTCTTTTTATTATTCTCAATCCCGTATTCTCCTCTGTTCACTGTGATAAAACCCTTCCATACTTCATATTAAACTACTTCAAAGAAGTGCGTATTTTCAGTGTCTCTTTCCCTAAATTTTCATTTACTTCTCTAACTCATACAGCTGTTTTCTCATACTACCATGCTAATGAACTTAGCAATAACATCCTATGTTGCCAAAGTATACAGACATTTTCTTCGCTTTTCTTTCTCTTTCTGGGGCATTTGACACATTTCTCTTTACCAAAATGCTCTCTTGCTTTGGGAGAGACTGCTGTGGTTGCTCTTTTTCATCTCCTTCTTTGGATTTTCTTCTTCATCCAGAAATATCATTCTTTCCAGCATTTTTTTTCTTGGTTTTCTTCTTTTCATTCTATGCATAATCGATAGGTGGCTCCACCAAGCCCATGACTTCAGGTACCATTTATATGTTCATATTCTCAGCCTAGGCCTGCTGAGAGCCAGACCCAGATATCAGCTATCTACTAGTTAGCTACTAGTTAGCTACTAGTTATCTACTAGTTGTCTCTAATCCAACATTTTTGTCGGCAACTAAAACTCAAAACTGTCCGAAACACCACATTCTCTTTTCTCCCCAAATTGCTCCTTGACCTCCCCATATTTTCCTAAAAGATGAGCAAAGAAGGCCAGAATCTTAATTATCTAAGATTCTTTTTCCTTGGCTTCCATATTCAATTTTACACCAAATCTTACTCCATTTTACCTGTGTCTGTACACTTCTCCCCATTTCCACAGCCTTTTCATTGACATCTCTCCACTGAATTATTATCTCTACTTCTGAAATATTATCTCTACTTGTGGTATGGGCTCCTCTAAAATACAAATCCAATTATATCATACTCCTAATTAAAATCTCTCAATGGTTCCCCACTGTATTTTCCAGGGTTCTTCCAGAGAAGCAGAATTGATAGGAGAATATATATATCTCCCCAAAAAAATGTATACACATGACTTGTATTCATCTTTTGTTATTGGTGTATACTGAGTATTACAATTTTAATGCATTTTTTTCCTTTCTTAAAATGTGCATACATTTTTTTGTCTCTCTCCCTCTGTCTCTCTCTCTCCCCCCCTTCCTCTCTCTCTCTCTCTCTCTCTCTCTCTCTCTCTCTCTCTCTCTCATATATATATAAGGTATTGGCTCACACAATTATGGAGGCTGAAAGCCTCACAATCTACCATCTGCATACTGAAGACCCAGGAAAACAAGTGGTATAGTTTGAAGGCTGAAACCTGGAGAACCACTGGTGTAGATTCCAAATTAAGCCTGAAGGCCTAAAAACCAGGAATGCTGAAAAAGGATAATATTGACATCCCAGCTTGAACATTCAGGAAGAGCGTAAATTCAACCTTCCTCTACCTTTTTGTTCTATTCAAGCCCTCAATGGACTGGATAATTCCCACTCACATTGGGAGGACCATTTGCCTTACTCAGCCCACCAGTTCAACTGCTGATCTCTTCCAGATACACCCTCACACAAGCTATGTGGGCATCTCTTAGCCCAGTCAACTTGACACATAAAATTAACCATCATGCCCACTATTTTGATTGTATAACTTCTATAGCCATTTTCTTTGTGGTTACCATGATGCTTACATAAAATGTCATATAGTTATAGCAATCTATTTTAAGCCGATAACAACTCAACTTTACTTGTATATAAAAGCTTTATGCTTTCACCTCTCCCCCTCCACATTATATTATTGATATCATATTTTACATCTATTTATATTGTATATCCATTAACATAACTTTATTTATAGTTATTTTTAATACTTTTGTCTTTTACCTTTTATACTAGAATTAAAAGCAATTTATCCATTACAGTAATACTGTATTCTGTATTTGTTTGCATATTTACCTTTACCAGTAAGTTTCATACTTTCTTATGCTATCCTGTTATTCTTTAGCATCTTTTTGTTTCCACTTCAAGAACTCCCTTTAGCATTTCTTGTCAGGCAGGTCTAGTAGTGATGAACCCCTTCAGCTTTTATTTGTCTAGGAAGATCTTTTTCTCTCCTTTATTTTTGAAGGACAATTTGCATGTTATAGTATTCTTGGTTAGCAGGGGATTTTTGTTGTTGTTGTTGTTGTTTTTCTTCTAGCACTTTGAATACATCATCATGTACCCTTCTAGCATGCAAGTGTTTTGCTGAAAAATCTGCTAATGGTCTCACAGGGCAAGGCGTTCCCTCGTCTATGATAAGTCAATTTTCTCTTGTTTCTTTTTAAATTATCTTTGTCTTTGACTTTTGACCATTTGATTATAATGTGTCCTGATGTGAATTTCTTTGAGTTCATCATTTTTATGATCCTTTTAGATTACTGGAAATGGATGTCTATTTCCTTCCCAGATTTGGGAAGTTTTTAACTATTATTCCTTTGAATAAGCTTTCTGTCCCCTTTTCTTTCTCTTCTCCTAAATAATATATACATTATACATCACACTATAGTGTGTACTTTTGTCTGCTTATCCTGTCTCATAAGTCCCTTAAGCTATCTTCACTCTTTTTAATTTATTTTTCTTGTTGTATGCCCACTAATTCTAGACCCTGGTAAAAAATTTTTTTAACCCATTCTGAAAGTCTTTTTTTTTTTTTTTTTTTAGCTGAGCCATCCTGCTACCTATTGTCAACTTAGAGGCTGCTCAGCTTGGGCTGGCATTGAACCACTGTTGCTCAGAGCTCACTTTGAGCGAGCTCTTAACCAACTGAGCCACTCGGCCAGCCCCTTTTAACGCATTCTGAATGTATCTCCTACCTACACAGCTCCCTCTCATCTCTACAGTTACACCAAACTACATTTATTTTCACAAGTATAGTATGTTTTGTTTTTGTTTTTCACCACTCTATGCCTTTGCTTTGCCCTGGGGTAACTTCTTATATCCCACCCTGCCCCACCCCCTCTTTTTTTGTAGCTATCTCCTACTTCTTCTTCAAACATTAGATCTAGCACCACCTTCACTGGAAAATCTGATTTAGACCCACTTCACCAGTTCACATGCCTTTCTCTTGGCACTTACTAAATTTCATTGTAATCATTACAGGTAACGTTCTATTTGTTCTCATATGCCTTGAGCTTATCATGATACCTAGCACTTGTTAGATGTTCATTACATGTTTTTAGAATAAATGAACAAATTAATGAAAGTGAATAAATGACTGAGCCCTCCCCCCTTAATCACTTGGATCAAAAAAAGTGGGCTACCTCTATATCTATTTTTAAAAGAGGTAACTTAGACATTTATAAAGGCTAGTAATCCTTGTGCTAGTTGAAGGATTTTCACAGCCATGATTTATAACCATCACAGATTATAGAACTGGATCCTCTTTCTTTTAGAAAACCATGTTTTGTTAGGGAACCACATTGAATTCTTTACCTCCATTAACCTCTATTTTAAAACTTCAGAGCACTAGAAGTATTTACTATCTTAGAAATGCAAACATTTCTTTTTCCTGGATAAAATAATAGAAAAGGATAGCTAGAATTGTACACAGGAAAAGAATTCCCGCTATGCCTGAGTGAATTTGTACTCTTTGTTTATCTTACCATATATAAACAGTGACTGAATTCCTTATTACCCTTTTATATATGTCTTAATTCAAAACCAGTGTGGCACTCACTGTACTTTGTACTATTTGGTTCTGATGGTTTGTAAGGTAATGACTTATTCAACATCCACATGGATTTTCTTAATTCTTCTACTAAGAAAAAGAGGAAAAAGTGTCCATTTTCCTTTGTAGTAACTCTCTTACCAGAAATTATTGCTCTTTTACTCAAAATAATGATAACATCACTTTGTACCTTCTGTTGTTCTTGTGTTAGGTTATTTGTATTAAGTAAGTTGAATCTATCTCATTGGAAAATAATCCTTTAAAATCCAACAAAAACATCAGCCAGAATTGTTGCTGTAATTCTTTTTTTTTTTTTTTGATATTTATGTTCAAGCAACTGGTGGATTGATTGGCTTTACAATTTTATACATGAACTATTTTTTCTTACCTATTCCAGTAATATCTGAGCATCTTATTAATTTCTTAAACAAGATAATGATATTTTCTTAACCATATAACATGCCTTTTCCTCTTTTTAGAATAAAAGAACATATCTGACTTGCAGGTAACTGAAACAGTGCCTGACACATAGTAAGTGCTATTAAGTGCTCAAAAGTTGTTACATGAGTGAATGAACTAAAATCCAGGTAAATATAAGAATAAAGAAAAAATGAGACTGAGGCTGTGATTAGCAGCGTTTTATATTTTTGTTTTCATCTCCATTACCTCCT
>NW_017731434.1:2414475-2418650 GCF_001890085.2 Hipposideros armiger
TTCCTTATAGAAAAAATATTAGAAATGAAAAACCATAAAGGAAAAAACACATTCATAATTTTCCTATTGGGTATAAGTACTGTTAACATTTTGTATTTATCCTCTGGTCTTATAGTTCTAGGAAGTAATGAGTGGTCTGGTCATGTTCTTTGAGTACTTAGAGCAATAATAAGTAGGAATGGGTGGGTGGCAGGGGCAGTAGAGAAGGATCCAAGGAAAATATATGTTCTAGACAGATAACTTTATTTTTTATTTTTGTCCAATCTTGTTGGTAAGAAAATGCTCATCATTTAATAAATATTAATGGAACACATACTGTCAACAAGCACTGTTTTAGATACTAGAAATACTGCAATCAATAATGCAAAAATGCCTTTGTGGAGATTATAATCTATGGAAAGTAGAAAGGAAAGGGTAGAAAAACCCAGTGCAAAACTTGAAAATCCAACAAATAATTTGTAGCCACACTGTTCTAAATATGCATTTACAGGACTTGGTATTTGGCATAGTTCTGAGTGATGATGTTTTAAATTCATGATCAGGAATTTTTATGTAATCTGTGTGTCTGAAATAGTGGATTGCATAAAAATGAGACAGTCATATCAGTCTTATTTCTAGATGATATTTTACAGCCTTTTCACAATTATTTAAGATTGCACATAGGTAAAATTTATCATCACTTGAGTCAAATCAATTAGGCTCATAGAATCTCAGAGATGAAAGAGACGTGAATATCATGTTTTCTGCCCTCTCCGTTCCTACCCACTCTACATTCCTGCTCCCCACAGCTGAATCTTCTCCTCAGCATATTAAACAATAATTATCTACCTCTTTTTGAAATCTCTAGGCACAGGAAGCTCTCTACTTCCTGAGGCAGCCCATTTCTCTAGCCAGTAGCCCTACCTAGTATTAAAAATAATCGTCCGTATATGAAGCTGAAATCCACAACCTGTAGATCCTTCTGTTGAAAGTAGTCTGCAAATCTTAGGCACTCTCTCAGGCAGTGGAGTTGAGGCCATGACCTTATTTCTTTCCCAAGCTTCAAAAGTCAACCAGCCAGGAAGAATCCTGAAAGTGTCTAAGGTGCTAAATTATCTTCCATTAAACCAATGAAGAAGATAAGGAAATACCAGTGGTGTATGGAAGGACGAGGGGTGAGGTGATCTGGCTTTGACATCTGTCACTCCTTGTTAGCAGGGCTGATTTTATCTAATTTAGCTAGCTGGAAGGGTGGTATCTTCCTCCCTCACTGATTCATGTGTGGCCTGCCTCAAGCCATATGCTAAGGCACAGAAGTTGATTTTCTAAGCTCTCTCTGGACTCCTCTTTGGTCAAGAGTATCTAAATAGCTGAGTTATTTTAATAGAGGCTTGGAATGTGAAAATGCAGTTTGAAATAGCCTAACTACCTATTTTTATAGCTAAGAAGAGACTCTAACATTCAGGGCATGCTATCATGAAGAAGTCACTGATGAAATCTCTTTGTTTGAGCCATAAAAAAAGTTTCTTTGTGTGCAGAGGAAATGGAAATCCATTATAATTACCAATGGAAAGATAAATATTCTTAGGTTCCTTTCCAACATTCATTGCAGTCACACTAACAGTTTCATTTTATAAATAAAACAAGTGAATTTTCTCTCCATCTTGTGATTTCCAGTAGTACCTGAAAACTACAGTCATATCTTCTTATGCCCTTTGTGGCCAATCATAGGAGAACAGACGATTCATTAATTGTATTATTGATTCATTCACCAAACATATATTGAGAACCTATGTCGTATCTGACACTTTCATTGTGCTGAGGTTCATAGACCAATCAGACAGAACATCTCCCCACCCCCCAAAAGAGCTCATGGAGACAGTCAAGTAAATAGAGAAATGCACAGGATATGAAAGACATCTATGAGATGTGTTCCTGAGAACAAGTCAAAGTTACTTAGAAGAAGAAGGGTAGGACATTCCAGACATTGTTGGCAAAAGGTTTGTGCATAATCTGATGATAGCAGAGAGCCACTGAAGGGTCTGAAGGAAAGGAATAATAATAGCAGATATGCACTTCAAAGCAATCATTTGGACTACAGTGTGTAGACATAAATGGGAATAAGGCTAAAGCAAGGGTAGGTGGGACTAAGAATGGATTGCTGCCTATGTGCTATAAGCTCAGTGAGAAATCATGAGTGCCTAAAATACAGTAGTAGAGTGTGTGTGGACTGGAGTGGCCTGGATTAGAAGAAATTGAGGAGAGAGGTTTGATGGTACCTACACATGGGAGTGGTGAAGGAGACAGTGGGGAAGAGGAGGTGAGCGATGACATGCTCCCCAATGATGGTGTTCTTGCGCCCGAATCCAGGAACTTTCCTTCAGACCTCAAGCCTGAGTTTGGTGGTGTGGTGGACTACATGGTAAATAAATGGCATTTTTTTCTTTGAAACATCAGCTTTCCTGTTTTAAAATAAGAGCTCCTCATTAAAAGCTGTATGTCAGACCCCATATGGGGGCTCTAAGATCTCATTTTACTTAAGGACTCCAAGGCCCAGAGGCTAGCCAAGAATCTGAGAAGATAGCAAATAAAAAAACCTTGGAACCAATGGAAAGCAATTTTCATAATTAGGAGGAGCACAGCACCCCATATATCATCGTTAGTCTGAGACAAGGAACAGAAGGTTTGGGGGGAGGATGGTTTCTCTGAACAGGGAACAGGTGGCCAGTATAGTTAGGGCCAGCTAGGGAAACCTTAGGCAACTCGCTCAAAGAGTTTCTCTGCTTCTCCCCTAGAGAACGTCAGATGCAATGGAGAACAGGATCATTAGCTATTCAGCAATGGATATTTTTCTTCATGATGGTGCTTTTATTCTTACAGCAACACAGGCAAAGGCCAAGGGACAGAACTTAATGGAGCCAATAGACACTATGGAACATCCAGTGGTTTTGTATCTCTTGATAAACCAAAGTTTAGATATCATAGAATGTCCAAAAAGAAATTTGGCTCTCATTTGAATTGCTTCCTGCAAAGTTAATTGTTTGCTCCCAGTCCATAATTAATGATAGCTTTTCCCTTGCTGCAGTTAAACCAAGGAATCGGCAGTCTAGTGCGGTGGAAGCCAGACACAAGCAGGTAATAACACCCCAAGAAGAGCTGAAATATTAGTCTCCCAAGGCGCAGGCTGTGCAAATGTCTCTGGCTTACAAAAGACACATCACTCACACCTTAGAGCTTGTCTTGTAGACGGAGTTTCAGAAAAGTTATATAATAGCTCTGGAATGTACAGGTGACATGTTAGAAGAAATGCCAGAAGGATGAGCTCTGGNCCAGGTAAATATAAGAATAAAGAAAAAATGAGACTGAGGCTGTGATTAGCAGCGTTTTATATTTTTGTTTTCATCTCCATTACCTCCTGGTAGTTTCCCAAGAATAGTTAGTTGTCCATGTGACAAGGATTTTATAGCCTTACGTCACCTGCCTCCTTTCCTCCACCAGTTTTTGAAATAGTTTTACCAGCCCACCAAATGCACGCAGTTAGCTACTGAAGAATCTCTGGTCTGTCTCTTTAGGTTCTCCATAAATACACACATTTCTTCATTTGTTTTTAAGGCAATGCTGTATGTGTAATCATGTGTGAATCTTTATTGAACACTTATGGAATGAGCCACCTGCTCTTACAAATTAGCTGAGTTCTCAAGAAGGCCCAAATTAGTGAATTAGTTGATGAAGGAAATTTGTTGCTGACAGTAGGCAGCTAAGGAATTTTTCAGCTTGTCAAAAGTATTGTTAGTCTCCCAGCTTGCCAAAGAGACAAGAAGACACCATTTGAATAATTCTAGGTAGTGACGTGGTGCCTTAAACTCACTAGAGAAGAAAATGAAAGTGCTTGTCCTATCAATTAAGAGAAGCTTTGCTGATCTCAAACCATAGTCCAGAAAGTTAACTAAGTTTTGTAGAAGTGGATAATCTTTCTCAGTGATCGATACGGCGAGACTAGAAGCGTGTTGCCAGGGGAGTCGTGCGGAAATAGACTTCATCATTTTAGTTGTACTTCTGGCTGAAGGCGATGCTGAACAAACCTCAGAAGTCACTCGGCCAGGTCTCATCTAAGGTTCATGGAAGACATCTGATGATGCCTACAGGCACTTTTTTAAAGTAATTACCAGTCCTGTGAGTGAAACTGCCTTTCAGGT
>NW_017731434.1:2422575-2436693 GCF_001890085.2 Hipposideros armiger
ATATATATATATTCATTATCTGGAAGCTGGGAGTTTCATTCCTGATCTGGTAGGGTCTCTTATCTGTGAGGAGGGCCCCATCCCCGTTAGCTATCAAAATTCTATCCTCTTCCACGTCCCATTCAAGTCCTAGCTCTTCATCTCTTCTTCATGGAGCCCTTTCCAGATCACTGTAGATGTCCTTGATTTCTCTCCTCCCTGAACTATTTATAGTCTGTTGACATAACACAATGTAATCATCATCCTCTTTGACAGATTGTTCCGTAACAGTTATTCTCCCCTCCCTACCTAGACTGTGAGACCAAAACTTGTTCTGACATTACTTCTCCACTCCCTTGATGTCTAATACAGAGGTGCACATGCAGTGTTGAGGGATGAAACAGCACCTGCCAACACAGACACCACTGCTACCCCTATAGAAAGGAAGGAACGAAGGAAGGAAGGAAAACATTTTTATTTCTATGGTTCAAAGATTAAAATTGTGGCTTTATGCAAAGTTTTCTTCTTTTGTTGACTTGATGCAAAATTATTCAGGTAGCATGGCCAAAAAAGAAGGGGAAATTGTGCTATGTAAATATTTTTAAAGATTTTTTTCTCTTTTCTAATCTGTTTTGTGTCATCTAATTTGTCCTCATTGAATCTTACTCAAGCGAAATGTGTTCACCTTCCCATTATTCTGATTTTGATTACAAGACTGTGGAATAAAGTGCTTTATGATTCCTCCAAGGGAAGTGTTTTGTAGAAAAGGCCACGCTAGGTTTCCGTCGCCAATGCATCCTTCTGCTGGGAAGGTAACCAACCTTTAGCAAGAGCTAAGACCTCTTCATCTTTTAGTGGAAATTGCTCTTGTGCAAATGGGGCCTGATGGTATCTTGGCTCACTAATTCATGCCATGTGGGCCAAAATTAAAGCATTAAAATTTCATAGATGTACTATCATTCATAAATCATCTCACAAAAACATCCATTTCCCATAGAGCTTGAGCACTGGGCATGTCTTCCTCCAGCTGTTGCTTGAAGTTCATTCACTACAAGCACACCAGTACTTGTCAAAAATTAAGCTGGGGTAAAGTGGGGTAATATTTCACAGCAACAACCTCAAAGCACAAAAGACGTTAAAACATAGGTCCATCTCTTCTTTTCCTTGCAGTTCATTTGTTGAAGATACTTGGCTGTTCGTCCTATAGCTTCTCACAGCCTAGATTTTGCTGTTGTCCTCTCCTCCCGGTACCACACATTGCTCACATTAATGGTGATAGAAACAGCAGGCTTGCCTCTGTGCAATGAGAGAGAACAAAAGAACTGTATTCACAGAGCACGCAGTGTTGGGAGGGCAGCTCTCTGACTTTTTATGACCTTAATTCTGTTTAAATGGAGAAAGAGGCCTATTTACCACTTTCCCCTAGTTTTTCTTCTATAAAATTTCAATGTTCAGTGGGCGAGAAGAGTAGACTAATTAAGGTAGATGGTCAATATTTGCCACATTTAAAAAAATGACAGACTCCTCTTTTTGCCATTTAGTCTTAGAAAGCAGATGGAGAGTTGATAATTGTTTAAGTTACAGAAATAATTTGCCCTAGTTTACTACTCAGTTTTGTGTTGTTGTTTTTTTTAAATTATCTTTGGCTATGCTTGGTTAAAACTCCTTTTGTTGTTTTGAAATGGTGAAAATTAGAATATCCACATTGTTGAGGTGTTTCCGGGAGGTACGTGACACATGTTTGTTTGTTTGGCTTGCCAATGCTAATGGATATATAATCACATTTGCCAACCATAAAACCCCTGTTGGTAAAACACTTTCATCTGCAAGAATCCACTACTTTCTGGAAACATGCTAATTTGCTCTAATAATGCAGGGGCCCTTAGGGGTTTCTGTGTTGTATAAATAACTAGTCGTGATGAACAATCAGACTCAAGAGGCCATTATATAATAATCTGGACTTTGTTACTTTTCAGGAAGTTAGAGGATTTTGTTTGTTTGCTTGTATTGTTTTATTTTAATTTCATTTGTTTAATTTGTTAACATTTCACAGTGTAGTATTAAGATGGATACTTTGACCTTTGATAGATGAAGTAGGTAAACCATATTTTTATTGCTTGATTTGTTGCCTTGGAGAAGATACTCTATGGATTCACTTTTAAAGATTGGCCCCAGGAAACTTGGAGCTGTTCTGAAGTGTGAATTCCTAGATCTAGTGCATGTTCTCCAGACTGAAATCTACCTAGACACAGCACTTGGTAATGGAGAATTCTTTTAATCTTTGAGACACAATGTCTGCATGCTCATTCATGTGGACACACTTTATATACGTCACCTACCCATCCCGCCAAGGTCATTTGTCTGGTACATAATCTGTAATGTGTTTTTGTGCTAATTGAAATGTTGGTTGGTTTTCACTGTGATCTCAGCCTTCTCTGATAAGGCTAAAAACAGTGTCAAGGAGAATATAAAAATGATCGCAACTGGGAATATATCTATGCATACACACATTTGTGTGTATGTGGACATACTTATGTTCTATGCAAATACACCAAGAGGGAGAGTTCCTATTTTCTATCATGTTTCCATTTATTCATATGCTTCCACATGGATATAACTTTGGTTCTGAGAAAACCAGACCACTAGATGTATGACAACTTAATAGGAAAACCTGAAACAGCTTAAATTATGCAGTTCCTGCTGATCTTTGGGGCATATGAATTTACATATCCACTAATTTGTTTTCTTTTTGATATTTATTGTGAAGAATTCTAAATATACACAAACATAAACAGAGTAGTATAATAAACCTCCACATATTCATCAACTCATTGGTCAATACTGCCCCACCCCTCCCCAACTCCACCCTCTGTATTATTTTGAGGCAAATCCAAGATCATATTATTTATATTATTCCATTTCTAAATATTTCAGTATGTGCTTCTAAACCATAAAAACTATTTTTATATATGACCAGAATACCAATATCACACTTAAAAAAATAATCATCCTTCTTCATATCATCAAATACCCAGTCAGTATTGATATCTCCAATAATGTCATAAGTGGCATAAATATATTTATACTTTAAAAACTCAGGATCTAAATAAAATTTATATATCACAATTGATTGATATGTCTTCAAGACTTTAAAAATAGGTGCTCCCTCTGTCTCTTCTTTTCCTTGCAGTTCTTTTGCTCAAGATACTTGGCTGTTTGTCTTGTAGCTTCTCACAGTCTAGTTTTTGCCAGTTGCATCCTCATAGTATAGTTTAATACGCTCTTTGGTCCTTTTGTTTCATCTCATTAGAAGTTGGATCTAGAGATTTGGTCAATTCAAATTTGATTTTTTTTATAAGACAACTATATATTTGATTATCTATTTAATAGAAGGCACGTAATATCTAGTTGCCTCTTTTGGACATATTAGTCATTGGTGTTCAATACCTAGATTCATTAATTCATTAGAGAATAAAAATGATATTCTTATTTTCTCATGGCTTCTTCATGTATTAGATGTAATGTTCCTATAATAACAATGGGACTGCTAGTGTAGAAAAGAGAAGGTAAAGTCTTGATTTTTTTTTTTATTTATAGTTTACAAAATAATGACTTAGCTCTCTGGCATTCTCCATCTGTACCCAGTAATTATTTTTTAATATCATAAGAACATATGAATTTAAAATCTATTAAAGTATTTTAATCCATTGTAGTTATTATCATTATTGATGCTTACATTGTCCCATATTTAGCCAGGAAAAGCCTCTCAAATTTGGCTGAGTTTCTTGGATATATTTATGCCCACTCTTACCTCTGTTTGTGACATTGTGTCCCAGAGACCTTGAAAATGGGCTGCTCTCTCGCCTTCTTACTCAGCCTACCCTTTCTGTCTCTTGCTTATCTCAGGTGTTCTGTCACATGATCTGAACTTTGGGACAGCTTTTCAGAGAGCTAGATTTTAAATGTAAATTACTCAGATACACAAAATGCCGGAACACATTGGTTTACAACAACCTATCTTATTCTTCTCACATTTGCATCTTTTCTTTGGGAACCAAATTCACCTGGAGTTTGGAATTCTAATTTTTTGGTGGTCTCTGTCACATGGCAGTCACTGGAATACTTATTGAATGAATTAATGACTGCAAGAACAAAGGAAAAAACAAACCCATGATCTTTTAATTTTAGGAATAAATCCAATTTTAGATTTGGTACTATGAAACTGAGAACAACATGAACTGCTAAGAGAATGTTAACATTGCATGAGCAGGATGAGATTGTATTTCCTGAGCTACTTGGGGGGAGGGCTTCAACAGAAAACCATCCCTTGTATGGAAAAGCATTCCCTGTGCAGACTTTTAGACACTAACTTTTACAAGTACCAGAGCAAGACACGTGCTTCAGAGTGTTAGGATTCTGTGCCAAGAGGTTGAAATAATTTAGTGAATCTGAAAGGGGTGGAGGTGGCATAGAATTATAGTTGCTTTATCCATTTCTTCTGATCTGTTTAGATGATTTATCTATTCTGATTTCCCTGAATTGTTTAGTGCCGAGATTTCATGGAAATAGGTGTTCTAAAAGCCACTAAATATTGTTTTTTAATTACCTCACGGCCTCAAAGGAACAAGTAATCCTCATCTTCTTTTTATTGGCACTAAAATTCTCTATAACTACCAGCTCCCATAAAGATCATTCTTTTTAAAGCCTTGTTTCTTCCTAAGGAATGTTGATTTTCTAGATAGATCACTGCAGAATGGAGTCAGGCAAAGAATAATCATTGTCATTCAAGTCAGTGCTTCACAATATATCTGGGTGCTAAGAGCCACTCTAATTGGAAAGGGTCCATGTGTTGTAATAAAATTATTTATCCCCCAGACAAGGAAAGCAGTTTATAATATGTCATGTGCCAGTGTTCACATATACACGAGATACACACAGTTGGAAAGCAATGGTAAACAATTTCCTGTGCACTTTACTAAATTCATTCTTACCACAGGTCTTATTCCTTAAACCAGTAGTCTATATTCACATTTTTATTACACTCACTCTAAAGATAAAAATTTTTGAGCATTTAATCTCAATAAATTAGGTTGAATCATGAAATTTGACATTTTGTGGTTCAAAAATATTTGAACATTGGCAATTTCATATTTCTCAACCTTTATATTTATTATGTACAAATGTACACACATGTGCTATTATCACTATAATGCCAAGACAATTCTTAGGGTGAGGGTCAATAATATAGTAGATATAAATCTGTGTTCCTATAAGCGCCTGGATAATTTCTGAATTGTTTGTTCTGATCTGAAGCTGGACCTAGGAGTGGAAATTGCCAGCTCTGTTAGTTTCTTGGTTTCTTGTTATGTGCACATGTTTGCATTGTTAGCTTTTTTTTTTGTCAATTGGTGGCTTTTTTGCAGGAATTTCCTGAAGCCCCTTGTCCATTTTAAGAGGGCTAATAAAAAGACAAAACAAATAATATAATAAATATGTAAACCAGTTTGACCAGACCACCTAAGTGAAAATATGTCACAATATGCTGAAAAAGAATGATTAATATGTGGGCTCTGGCATATGGATGCGTGCTGATTCATGCATTGTCAAGTAGAATATTAAATTTTAGTAGAATTTAATTTATTTCTAAGTTTTTAAATGACAAAGTAGATATAAATGGAAACTTAAATTGAATTGGAATTTTTCTTCCCACCTGTGGATTTTCTACATGGCTTGGATTCCTCACAGCATGGTGGCTGGGCTCTAAAGGAGAACCTCTCAAAAGTCAGCATTCCAAGAAAACAAGGCAGATGTTGTCGAGACTTCTATGACCTCACTTTGGAAGTCACATAGTGTCATTGCTACCATCCTTAATTAACTAAAGCAATGATAAGCCCACCCAGATTCAAGGAGAAGGGATATATAGACCCCTATCTGTCTATGGAAAGAAAGCCAATTTGTCAAATTGTCCATTTGTGGCCATTGTTCATAAACCACTACACTAACCAATTAATGAATCCATATATAGTGTCTCTAATAAACGGTCATCCTAGTTACTACCTCTAGTAATATAGAACTCATTAACACAGAATATAAACTATTCCTTTTATGGACAATAAGAAATAGAAAATCATTTCTCAAGCTTGACAAAAATATGCTTTGTCATAATTTCCAGGTTTTGGTCTTCATTCGGCCCTTTAAGCAGAACACAGCAAGTCAGCTTCCCTTCATGCTTGAAAGTAGCTTTCAAATGAACTGTGTTTTCCTTTGGATGCTCACGTTCCTAGTTGCTCTAACCAAGCTTTCTACATCCTGCACCACCTGGTTATTCTCTGAGCAAACAATGGTTTATCCTTCTTCTTCTTAAAGTGCTGCTAAATTAGAAAATGAGTTCTATTTAACACTGCCTTTTGCTGGCTCAGTCATTATAATACTACTTATATAGGAAATTGTTTCCCAAAAGAAAAATATATACATTTATAGGATAATTCATTAGAGCTTGTTATTAATATATAATTTTTCAGATCCTCTGAGCCAGTGAGAGCTGGTATGATAGACTGTTCTATATGCTCTCAGGCAGCAAACATTTAGGCCCATATGGCAAATATTCTCAGCCGACTGCACCACACTGAGTTGAAAGCGTTTGGCAATGTGTCATTTTTGCCGTAGCTACTTGTGTTCTGGTGAACTGCTTCACACCATACTGGCAGAGGAAATGTATGCAAGTGGTAGTGCTGAGGCTGAGGCAAAGAAACAGGAAGAGTATCATACTGGGTGTTAACATGCAGGGCTTCCAGCAGCTTGAGAAGCCTTTGATGAAAAGGTCAAGGTAACAGATGGTAAAGATCAGCAGGAAATTAGGGATTGGTGTTAAGTCCTTTTGACATTCTGAAAGGCAATATAAAGCATCTCTGTAGAAATGACTAAAACTCCTAGAAGAAACTAAAGCTAGAGCTTTTCATAACTCCTAGTGATTTGACAAAAATGGAAGAGTGATTTAACAATAATGCCAAGAGCTCATCTTTATAGAGATTATGTTCTTAGGACCCTGTGTGATGCAGATAGAGTTGGTACTCCATTTTCAGTAGTACATGCCCCACACCAAAAAGCATATTTCTGTATTCTAGGTGAGTTTTGATCAGGGAAGACTGAAGTAGAATTAATTTTGCTACAATATGACATTTTTCATCCATTACTTGAATTGGATTTAGCTTTTAAAATAGCTACATTATGTTTGTTGACCCATCATAAGCTTCTTCAATGAAGACCTCCAAACCTGTTTCAGATGAAATTCTGCAAACCAGATTCTCCTCTTTAACATTTAATCTAGTTATGGTTGCGATGAGGCCCATGACCAATGTTTATTGGGCACTATCTATGCTCTAGGCACAATTAAGTGGTTTTTATTATCTCAAGAAATCTTTACAACAAACCTATAAGGTAGTTTCTTATATTTTCTCCATCTTAGTTTGGAAAGGACTATAGAAGCTAGGTAGGTCTTATAGTCAGTAAATGGTAGAGCTGGAGTCAGTGTAGCAGTTGGGATGATATCAGATGTTGAATATGCCATTTGTGATGTCAGCTATCCTTCCCTCATTAGGCTGTATTTGTAAACTCCATGAGCACAGGACATGATCTGGCACAGTGCTTGTGTGGTTCACAGTATATGCTAAACAAATGAATATGTTATGAGTCAATCAATCCAGGAATCCATTAATAAACATCTATGATGCAAAGCCCAATTCCTCTTGATGCAAAATATGCCTGTCACTCTTAATGTGTACTGAAAATATTTTTTAAAGCTATGATTTCATAATTATAGGATTCTATAAAATTCTCCTCCTGGGAAAGTCAGCAGCACTGAGTGAGAGGAATCCTTTTGTTCAGGACATACTAGGTATCTGCTTTCCAAATATCTTAAAATCAAGCAGTGGCCTCAGGCATGAAATTATTTAGTTGGCAATCCTAAAAGAAAAAACAACCTCTAGAAGAGGAACATACAAGAAATCCTAGCTTTGGCTCTCAGTGGAAATTGGCATGGATCATATCAACTCTAGAGAAATATGGTATCTGCCATTAAAATTATATGACAAAAGAAACAAAGCTGAGATTGATGAGTTGAGCTTTCTCAATGGCTGTGAAAAGGGAGAGCCTGAAAAATGAGCTGGTTGTAGAAGATTGTTTAAAATATTGCCATTGTTTCCTATGGGCCCGCCTTATGAGAAGATGATATATCTCCCTTCTTTGATGTCAAATTTGGTCAGTTGGTGTATTTGGCCAATGACATGTGAGCAGAAGTGATGTGTGCCACTTCCGACAGAAAGTTTTCAGGGCCTGCCGAGTGGCGCGTTGGTTAAGAGTTGGCTTGGGAGCACCAGCTCTGAGCAGCAGGGCCCCGGTTTGGATCCCACATGGGCCAGTGATGCTGCGCCCTCTACAGCTAAGATGGTGAACAACAGCTCGACCTGGAGCTGGGCTACCGTGAGTTGCCAGTGACAGTGTGGGCTGCTGTGAGCTACAGTGAGTGGCTGGCAGCCGGCATGAGCTGCCATGAGCCTCTGTGAGTGGCCGCCCAATTGCCAGTGACCGATCTGCCTCAGCCAGGAAGAGCACAGTGATCATAACACCAACATGGGCCAGTGAAGCAACATCCTCCACAACTAGACTGAAGAACAAAAGGACAGCAACTTGTCTGTTCCCCCTCCCCAATTCTCCAACGCTGTTCCCCTGCCCCAATTCACCAATAAAATCTTTTAAAAAAAGAAAGTTTTCAGAACTCTCATGGAATATACTGCCAAATGGCCGTTTCTGTGTCACAAGACCATCCATGTCCCAAATAAGAAAGTTCCATTAGCCTGCGTCTCAGAGTGAGGAAGACATCTAGCCAACCCATTATGGTAATGTAATAGTATCAAGAAATAAGTGGTTATAAGACACTAAGGACTTGGAATGATTTGTTACCACAGCATGCTTAACCTAAGCTAACTGATAAACTAGTGAATATGCTTGAGGAAACCTGAGCTAATGCTGAAGAATCATAGTAGGCAAAAAAGGAAACAGCACTTCCAGTCTTGCAGTGGCAGCTACTGCCAGCAAAAGTAGAGTCTGAATGCAGATACCATGTCTGAGGGCAGAGCTGGACAGACGGGATAGAGGCATACACAGATTGGATGCATAGCCCATGTCGGACCTGGCCCACAGTTGAAGGCCTGAAAATAATATGAAAGAAAGTGGCACCTCCCTCAACAGTGGCAGAAAGTAAGTAACACTTACTTCCTCTAATCTTATTATTTCTTCCCTATCATAATCAACCAATTCCATAAGCCCTTCCTTTGAAATACATAGCTCTCCTCCATCTGTTTGTACCTTAAAATCACTATAGTACCCTGAAACCAATCAAACACCAAATGAATTTTTATTTTATTTATTCATGAGTTAAAATAGTTTCAGGTTGTGCATATGGGTCTATGATAGCATTGAGCAGTCAAGAGTCTGGAACACACTGACCCCCACCCCCACTCCCCATAAATTAACTGACCGAGTCCAATCGATTTCAAATATTTGGCTTCTAATTAGATTTCACTGGTCCTGCAAGCAAAAAATATGTTACTGCCTCAGATAAGGCCACAAGATCATTTCAACCATTTGAAATTATTATCATCAAATTGTGTGGATTCTGTTCTGGTCTGCCCTAATCTCAACCATCCTTTTCTAAGCATGTGGCAGGAGAATTGTCGCTACAGAGATAAATATTCATGTGCATTGCATTTTGCTCACAGGCACTGTATAAACTATATTTAGAACTCTGAATGTTGAGATGTACTGTGTCAACACTGAAATTTAATTACTGTGATGGACTTTAAATCCATATACCTTCTTGCGCTGTGGAGTGAATATTACCTCTTGTGTTTGTTCATTCTCCTTTACATTGCTATAGGAGAGGGCTGCAATCTGTTTAACCAGAACACCCACCTGCCCTTTTCCTCCAAGTGAATGAAAAGAACTCTCAGTTTTATGGCTATTTTATCTTTGTGTCATGAAAAAAGAAATATTGTCTTGCTAAACTTTTGGATACTTCCCAATATGTGATATCTCCCTGCTACTCCCCATTATCACTCATGCTGGTAATAAATGATGGTGTTCATTGTTAGGATTTGTATAGCTCTTTCGAGTTAGCCCATTATTTTAAGCTCAGGTTAAGGTAAGGAATTTAGATTTACATAAGCCTCGTGCAGTTTCATTAAGAACCAAAGGCATTTTAATTTTTCTCTCTTTTTACTGGAGGGATTTTAATTTCTTAATGTTACATTGATCAGTATTTTAATATTTCTTCAAAATGTGCCTATTATCTGTTTGCTATTTACTATCTTTGTCAAAGTCAATGAACAGGAATAAAAAGTATCTACATGATAGTCAGAAACTACTGCCTTTTTGGCTTTCGTGTAATGGTAGATAAGTGGATACGTTTAAAAATGATCTGTCCATGGTACTTTTCCTATTTCTGTATAGGATTTTGGTTTTATTTAAAATGAATGGCATAAGCCCCAGGTGTGAAAACTAATAGAATTTCTGCATTTAACTGCTGATCCGTAACCTTTAGGTTAGAATGTGTGTCAGTTTGCAGTCAGTGGATTGGATGCAGCAATACTTTAAAACAGAAATGAAAGGATCTTTGTTATACTCCAGGAGGCACCAGATTTGAAGGCTAGTTTTGAAGGATTATTATTAGAATGATTTTATATTAGTCTTGATAAGTAGTACAAAATAAGCTGTAGGAAGTAGATACAGCCCCCTAAATGAGGAGAGACAAGGAAAAAAAATGTGTTTGATGACCTGACATGGATTCTCTCTGTGAGCTAGAAGGTGAAACAGGAGCCCAGGGTCTGGGAGGGAATACTGTGTGAGTCCTAGTCAGTGCACAGTGAGCAGGTACACTGCGGCTGGACAGTTGGGTGTCCAAGAAGGCACAAGTGTCCATCCAGTTGTTGTGTGTGTATGCGCATGTGCACACACACAAGCACTCACAGAGATGTGACTGTGGCTTTAAGATGCCTGGTTAAACAGCAAAGTTCTCTGGATGCTGAAAGCCTGGTTTTTTTTCGTTTTTCTTTTTTAAGCTGAGCCATCCTGCCACCTGTTGGCAGCTCAGTGGCTGCTTAGCTCGGGCCGGGCATCAAACCGCTGTTGCTCAGAGCTCAAACTCTTGAGCGAGCTCTTAACCAACTGAGCCACTCGGCCAGCCAGCTGAAAGCCTGGTTTTAATGAGGAGCCACCTGCAGTGCCGCTGCTCTGTACTGGACCTGGGCTGTCTGAGATGGTATCATGGAGTACAGTAGGCCCTCCCCCCATTCTCAGGGGATACATTGCCAGACCCCCAGTGGATGCCTGAAACTACAGATCGTACCGAACCCTATATACATGAGTATACCATTTTTTCCTATACATGCACACCTATGATAAAGTTCAATTTATAAATTAGACACAGAAAGAGATTAACAACAATAACTAATAATAAATAGAACAATTATTATAACAATATACTGTAATGGAAGTTATGTGGATGTGGCAGTAAGTAAAATAAGGATTACTTGAACACAAGTACTGCAATACCACCAGTCCATGTGATAAACAGAAGGGCTACTAAGTGACAAATGGGCAGGTAGAGTACACAGTGTGGATAAGGGGGACAAAGGGATGATTTATGTCCCAGACAGGACAAAGAAGGACAGAACAAGATTTTCTCACACTACTAACACTGTGAAATTAAAACTTATGAATCTCTGATTTCTGGAATTTTCCATTTAATGTTTTCTGATCGTGGTTGACTGTGGGTGACTGAAACCACAGAAAGTTAAACCACAGGTAAGGGTTTGTACAGTCCCTACTGTACAGTAAGTCCCCGACTTACGAACGAGTTATATTCCAGGAGAACATTCGTAAGTCAGATTCGTTTATAAGTCTAACAAAGTGAGTCTTATACACCTTTGACACAAATATACAAAGTAAAGCCAATGGTTGAACGATTCATGTTATAAGAGCAAACGACATCTACCATCTTTTCACCTTGGTCCAATCTCTCAATTATTTTCACTTTTGTTTCCATGGTTATTGCTTTGCGCTTCCTAGCAGTCCCCTCCACATCACCACTGCTTTGCCTCTTGCTTCTGGACATCCTGGGCTCTGACTGAGCACTGTACTGCTGTACACTATCACACTGTACAGTAAGCACACAGCAACACAACTGTGACAATGTCCGGCAGACATGTGAGCTACTGCCGCGATTTGTTTAGGTTTGTTCGCATCTATGAATGTTGGTAATGTGAGGTCCGTTCGTTATCTGTGGAAGTTCGAAACTCGAATGTTCATAAGTCGGGGACTTACTGTATATTCTTGGACAGAGAGTCCAGTTCAAATCCAACTTCTATAACTTACTGTTTGGATGACCTTGGACCAATTATTTCATCTCTAAATCTGTGTCTTTATCTGTAAATTGGGAGTTGCCATGAGGATTAAATGAAATGACCTAGGCAAAGTGTCTTGTCCAATTCAGACATATAGTGGGCTCTTGATAAATGAAAGCTACAAAGAGGGCCTGGCCCTCAGGCAGTGAGATTCAGGGGGACAAGAGAAATGGCATGTGGGTGGCAAAGCCTGAAACTGGGATTGGCTAGAGGCAGACTCATGGCATCAAAAGGGGTGAACAGATCCCACTGCTGTCTGAGGCAGCACGAGCTCACTGCAACCATTCACCAGTGAGGATTTATCTGGGCTTCCGGGAACATGAGGCACCAGGCCAGCTATGCCAGGCAAGCCTGGGCTATGCCAAGAGCAGATGGAGATAGGAAGCGGGAATGATGGATACATAGAACACACTTTGCTCCTTTTCCCTTTGTAACACATGGCTATTCTGCTCCTTGCTAGAACAGATCTTAGCCTAGAGCCCCTCTATCTTTGTGCTCTGCATGCTCTTAAACCCATCCTGAATGATGGACCCAGGAAATGCTCAATAGTCATGAATACTTAGTTTTAGTGTACTATCAAAAGAAACATACTTAAAAAAAAAAATAAAACCTTCCACCCATATTTTCTTTTAAGTGGAGCCATATCCAAATAAAGTGTATAATGCCTTCCCCATTGGTCTCCTCTGCTGGTACATTCTCTTCTGACCTCTGCTTTTCTTCCACAGCAAACTCCAGCATCTATGTATTGTTACATAGGACACAAAAGATGGATAAAAAAAAGTCACTAAGAAATTTAAAAAAAAGAAAGAAAGAAAGAAAACGTCAGCTGAATTGCAGGGCTTATAGCACAAAAGGAATGTGCTTGATATTTGCCAAGGATCTGATGCTGCACAGGTGTGCTGGTTAGCCATTTGCCTGTTTGTCCTTAAGTCTGTTTCCCACCCTTCCTCTGCTTTACTGTCAATCACAGGACACCTTTTAAAGCTCCTTAGACAAGCAGCTTCCTGATGTCTTGGACAGCAGGAGTCATGGGCAGAAGTCTGAAGGGTGGGAGGAGAGAGAAGTCAAGGCATTTCTCCCTCTGCTTTTGACAGTCATTTGTAACAGAAGCTGTCTCCTCTGGATTCACTCCCAGTGAACATCTTCTCCCAGCTTCTGCTAGGCCGTCTCCACAATGGTACCTGTTCTAGCCCTAGTGTATTGGTTTCTGGAAACACCACTTCCTAAGGGTAGTGGCTTCCTGCTGCTGCTTATTTTCCCATGACTGGCTTTTCAGGTCTTCCATCACGTGTGCAACCAATTCCAGTGTTAAATTTTCTCTATTTGAAGTACCTGGACAGTAGTTTCTGTTTCTTGTGACCCTGACTGATACACTCAACATGGTGATATGACTCCATTAGAATAGGAAAGTTAATGTATTTAAGCAGATTTGTATCTACACAGTTTTGAATATTAAAAAAAAAAAGTGTGAATAATGCACCAAGACTTTCCATAACAACAAAGCACTGCTTTGGTCTCTAATATTGCATGCCATTTGCAAATACCTCCTTGTTGGTTATTCTGGGGATTTTTCTTTCCGGGCTAAACTATTTCACATGATAATCAAACACTTCAACAGTAGTTTGCAAGAATTCTGTACTTTTCCAGGTGAGAAAAACAGCTTTGAACTGAATTTCCCTCT
>NW_017731434.1:2443883-2450174 GCF_001890085.2 Hipposideros armiger
TATTTCAGCTCTAGAACAAAATGGAGAGACTTTTAAAAAAAAAAACTAAAAATTTTGAACAGTTTTATTGCAAAGATTGTAGTACAGAATCCCCACATAACTCACACCCACTTTCCCCTATTATTAGTGTCTTACGTGAATGTTTGTCACTATTAATGAACCAACATTTATGTTACATTATTAGTAACTAATTATTACCCCTATTTTATTTAGAGCACCTCCGTTTTTCAAAAAAAGAGAGACTTTTAGTTGGTGGTATAGTCTATGCTTAATCAGTCGCATACTTAAAATGTTCAGAAACCACTCAAAATAGTTTAATTGAGACAGGAATCATTTCAAGGACTTATAACCCCAAAGTGTTTAGCATATAAAAGTCTTCATGTTCACACACTGATTTGTAATTCTCAATGCCCAGTAACTGTCCTTAAACATTATTTATATATAGTAGGCTACTTTGGACTTGATTTTTACGTTGACTGCAGTTAGGTGGACAAAGATAAAGTTGTAGATTTTAACCCTTTGTATTATTATTACATTTTCCTTTCAAGGAGAGATGATAGATAGATAGATAGATAGATAGATAGATAGATAGATATAGATATAGATATAGATATAGTTCTGTTCCATCTCTTACCCATCCCCCGTCTCCCCCAGGGATCCTGAATTAGAATTTGTGTAGTCCTCTCATCCCCATTTTTTTAGTCCCCCAGGTGATTCTAATGTATAAGCAAGGCTGAGAACCACTGCATTGAAAAATACAGTTTATTTTTTTAATTCAGATAAGCCCATGAAATTTGGGCCTTGTTTATTAGCATGAGGCTTGGAGACCTCCTGGAAAATTCTTCAAGGACCTGCTTTAACTTTTGTTTCCTCTTTGCCACCCAAGCAGAATTAATTACTCCCTCCTTAATAGCTTATACATGCCTCTTTTACTTTGCTTATCATGTGAAATTATAATTATTTGTTCAATGTCTGTCTCTCCAGTCAGATTGTCATTCTCTGAGAGAGAGAACATGTTCTGTTCATGTGAGGTAGTCTCAGCTTTCTACCACATAGTAAAATTTCTAGCACATAGTAGTTGCTTAATAAATNTAGGCTGCAGTCCCTGTGGCAGTGGGTTGCCATGGGCTACCGTGTGTAGCCAGCAGCCAGCGTGAGCAGCCAGCAGCTGCAGTGAGCGGCCGTCCAGAAGCAGGCAACTGATCTGCCTCGCCCAGGAAGAGCGCAATGATGGTGCCAACTTGGGCCAGTGAAGCAACATCCTCCACAACTAGAATAAGAACAAAAGGACAGCAACTTGTCTGTTCCCCTTCCCCCAATTCCTCAGCGCTGTTCCCATACCCCAATTCCCCAATAAAAATCTTAAAAAAAAAATTGAATTTGGCAGAATGAAAAGGTATTTTATCAATCATCTTTCTAAACTACTTTTATATTTTCTTTCTTTGGTAAAGAATGTACCAAACCGTGTCCAGAGCTTTAGAATTGCCTCCCAGACTCTTTATCTGAGACTGTTTGCTCTACTTCCCCAAAAGTTTACTTCCCTTCCACTGTTTACTAATTGCAATACTTGGAAAATCAAAGATAAGTGGGACCCAGTCTTTTCCCAAGGCACTCACACAGGAGTCTGGTGGGAAACACAGGCCTGTAAACAGATGGTTTCAGCACAATGTAATAAGCATGCTGCTGTGGTAGGTTGTTGGTCAAGCGTAGGCAATGGAGGTAGACTTACTCATTTGGGATATGCCACCCACGCATCTGTGGAATCGCTAAGAATTACCCAGATTCACACAGACCCATCACAATTAACATAAGCAAGAACCTGGAGTGGAAGAGAGCCCTCATGCTGTCTCTTCTCCCTGCATTTCATCCACAGAGAGCTCTGAATTGGCTCTGGACATGGCACTGAATATGGCCTGGGGGATAACTTCTAGTGGCTGCTGAAATCTGGTTATATGGCCACGTGATTTTAGCTGTGGTTTTGGAAATAAATATATTTTTTCTGACAAATGTAGAGAATGAAAAATGCTAACATAAAAATGAAGGTATTAAAACAGAAAACACACACAAAAAACTAAAGCTATTACAACATATCCAGAACTAATTTTGTTTTCAATTAGAGGGTTAGCAGTCCCATCAGTCAGTATTACAAATACAATACCCCTTGATTTCCATTTGCAATACTATTTATGGATAAACCAAAAAAAAAAAGAACATACCAAATCTACCCAACTCTTTAAAGGTGTTGCCCTCTTAGAAAGAAACATACTTATCCCTCAATGTCTTTCTTGACTTTTAGGATATTTAAAACTACCAAAAATCTCTAATACCCTCTTACTAAGGTTGTTGGAAAAGTCATGACGTATTTTTTCTGTTTTTCATTACAAAAATGCATCATGACTCTCCTGACAACCCAATACTTCTAGTTTTTCAGAAGACTTGTGTTATCATATTATACTCTGTAATAAATTATTATTATTATTATTGGGATTGGTCAATTTTACGATGTCAAATTTATGGGTATAAATTTGTTCATTATTGGTTCCTGATCCTGTTTATTAATTAATTTATTAATTTGCTGGATTTCTACTTTCTTCATATAGAAGCTGTTATCATTCATTTATTACCCTCTTTTCTAGTATGTACACTTAAAGCTATACATTTCCCTTAAAACAATGTTTTCATTGCGTCTTCCAATTTTCAAAGTATTTTCTAATTTCCACTATGGTTTCTTTTTTTTTAAGATTTTATTGGGGAATTGGGGGAGGGGAACAGTGTTAGGGAATTGGGGAAGGGAAACAGACAAGTTGCTGTCCTTTTGTTCTTCAGTCTAGTTGTGGAGGACGTCACTTCACTGGCCCATGTTGGTATTATCACTGCACTCTTTTCCGGCTGAAGCAGTCAGTCTCTGGCCATTGGACAGCGGCTCANTAGTTTGCAAGAATTCTGTACTTTTCCAGGTGAGAAAAACAGCTTTGAACTGAATTTCCCTCTATCCTGTGCTTCCTGACATTTCAGGTCTTCCATTTCAGAAGACCTGCACATTGCCCTGGTGTAAAGGAATTTGCCTGGTCCACAGGACAAATGTGTCCTGACTTGCTTTCTACTATCCCCTTCTGAATGAGTAAACCTGAAGAGAGATTTTATTAAATGGTTAGAGGATCAAAATTGTATTTTTTGGTAAGAATTTAGACAGTAGCCATTAAAATAATTCATGTCTTAAATTCAGCATTAACATGATGCAGCATGTCAGGTGGGGGAGTCAATTCCTCAGAGCTCTAGTCCTAACTGCATGGCTGCTTGAATAATAGCAGAGAATAGGAGAACCCATGTGATACATCTGTATTCAAGACGTGCCTCTGTTCCTACTCCCTGATAACTGAGGCCCATAGAACTGTATATTCGAGACTCATACTTTATTGAGGTTTTGAGCAACTATTCAATGTAACCACTTTTCATCTGTCATTACTTTTCAGTGTCTTTTAATAGGAAAGAATATATCCATTCTGTGAGAGAAATAGGATTAGGATTTTTAAGAAGGCTATAAAATAATGCAACAATAAATTCTTCAATACCCAGTTGTCAGATAAGTTTCACTAAATTGCAAATATCAGATTACTTTTTTAATTATTTCAAACTCACCCTGGGAAATATACAAAAACTGTATATTAGCAAAAATAAGCTTACCTTTTCTATTGTCAGACTCCAGGCACCTACATGGATCTTTATGGCAGAGATTTTGACAATGCTGTTCATACTGACTTATTTCCAATCAGCACTGAAAGATCAAAAGAAGACAAACCCTCTGTGGATCCACTCATAACTTTTTAACTCATGTTTAAAATTAATAATTTTCTTAGGTATTCAACAGTGAATAAGAAAGCTGAGATCATTTATTTAAAGTTTTAAAACAGCTCTAGATTAATTCTCTGTGATAAGGAAGCCAGTGGGCAGAAACCCAGTAACTATTCCAGGGTTTCAACCCTGACTGTGGGTCTTGGGCAGGGTATTTAATTGTACTCAGTGTCTCTTTTCTCTAGAAAATGCAGATGATAACAGTGTTTACCTTGGATAATTATTATGAGGATTAAATTACATCATTGTTTGTTTATTATTCAACAAATATGTTTTGAGCACCTCCTATGTAATAGACATGGAGGCTGTCCTTGGAAGGTTTGGAAGGAAAATAGAAATGAATCAAATAATTACACAAGTAAATATAATTGTAAGTTTGGATAAAGGCTAAAAGGGAAGATACTTGATGATATAAGAATAAATGGCAGGGGAACATTTAATCTGGGAGATGGGAGGATTGTAGAAGGTTTTTTGAGGAAATGTAAATGAGTTGTGATATGAAGGATTTGTAAGAGTTAACTGGGCAGGTTGTGTGTGTGTGTGGAGGGGGGTGGAGTAGACATTTTAGGCAGTGAGAACATATACCCAGGTTCCCTCTGGAAGACCACCACCCAGAGACAATTGTTAACCTTTCTTCCAGTTACATTTATTTGTTTATTTTAGCAAAAATTTTTTTGATCCAG
Source organism: Hipposideros armiger (assembly GCF_001890085.2). NCBI lineage: Eukaryota > Metazoa > Chordata > Mammalia > Chiroptera > Hipposideridae > Hipposideros > Hipposideros armiger. Next base: position 2,448,419 of record NW_017731434.1, read on the forward strand.
AAATTTGGGGAATTGTGTTGAGTGTGTGTGTGTGTGTGTGTGTGTGTGTGTGTGTGTGTGTGTGTGTCCTCTGGTGATGTGCCTATATTTTGTAAATATGCACGAAATAGATGTTTCCTGGGCACACATGATGGACACATACTCTTATTCATTCAGAAAACATTTACCAGGCACCTATGTTATGCCAGGCACTACCTTAAACAGTAAGGATACAGAAATGAATGAAGCACAGCCTCTGTCTTCAAGGACCACAATCCTAGAGTTTAGTGAGGAAAAGAGACACGGAAGCACATATTTATAATGTGCCATATCAGAGCTGTGTATGTGTGGTCATGGAAAGTGCCCTGGTTGCCTCTATCTGTAAGAGTCAGTGAAGACTGCACAGAGGAGGTGATGTGTGAACAGAATTTTAAAGGAAACCTAGGACAGGCATTGTAGAAGAGCACGTGCAAAGGCGCCGCATCTATATTCCCCAGGACCTAGGAAAGTGCGTGGCACCTCGAGTCTAAACAAAAAAATTCCTGCTTAGTTTACAAATAGCACTGTAAGGATAGTTCTTCTGAATAGTTCAAATATACCATGCAAGTAGAGAGTCAAATTACAGATAGGAAACCAGAAATGTAAACTGGGTTAAAATAGTGAAGTTTTTTCCATGCAAGGTGGAGAATACTAGATTTTATTCTCTCGTCTAGATGGTGGAAAGCAATTAAGTATTTTAAGGCAAGGGAATGACATAATCACCTTTCATTAGAGAAAGATCACTGTGGCAGCACTTTGGGAGATGGATAAGTGGGGGAAAAGAAAGAAGGCAAAAAGACCAGCCCAGAAGTGACTATAGTTGTTCAGAAAAGGGAGGATGATGTTCTGAGTGAAGGAAGAGGGAGGGAATGAATTTGAGAAATATAAGGAAGTAAAATCTGCCAGGAAAGTGTGTGGAGTTGAAGGAGAACAAAGAGATGGAGATGAGGAGGAAATGTGCAGACTACATGACTGCTAATGCCAGCAAGGGAGATGGGGATACAGAAATGGGGAAAAGGTTGAGAAAATACACAAAGGTCAATTTGGGCCATGGTATGTTTGAGAAGCATGGTGTACCCATAGGGGAAATGTCAGATGGAGACAGTACTGGGCCTCTTGTTTAGATGTGGGGGATCATAAACTTACTTATCTAGGGAAGAGAAGACATCAAAGAGAACCTTGGAGCCCTGACTCTTGCTCTACCACCCTTCACCCTTCTTCATCTCAGACTTCCTGGTAACTGTTTCCTGGTCAGTGAAGAACTTGTGAACATCCCCCACTCTGCCCAAATTCCTTCTGTTGCTCAGACATTGTCCTTGGGTAAATTAGTTATCATGTGTTGACCTTTTAAGGACAGGAAAACCAATATATATGCTAAAAGATGTCTTGTCTTCCTGGAACACCCATCTGGGGATAAAGAGGAGAGGAAGTTGTACCTTACACAACTTGGAATGGTGGGGATTGAAGAAGCTTACAGAGGAGCAAAAGAAAATTTTATAGAACAGAACTACTTTTAAAAAGATCATTCATTGTACAGCATAGGGAATAGAATCAATGGAAGTGTAATAGATATATACGATGTCAGAGGGGCAATAGATTGGGGGAGGGGCATTATCATATTGTGAGGGGTATAAATGTCTAACTATTACATTGTTTTGTACACCTGAAACTAATTTTTAAAAAAAGGACCATTTATTATTCCCACACACAAAGAATACAAAATATTTGTTTTGTAGTA
>NW_017731434.1:2455514-2464197 GCF_001890085.2 Hipposideros armiger
TGTTATGTATAAAATATATGCCAGATATCAAAGTTTTTATTTAAATAATTTAGCCTAGCATCTGACTTTAGAAAATACAGCAACATATAATAAAGTAGGGATAGCTAACCAGTGAATAATTAGTTCCATGAAGTCATAACAAAATTGAAATAACATCAGCCCAGGACATTGCCCCTGTATTTTACATCAGGACATGTGTCATGACTGTTGCTATCAACGGATTGGACGTTTGGCCAGCCACAGGCCAGGCAGGGCTCCACACACACACAGATGTATGGGATGCTGTTAGTCCGTCTCTTTAGTCCTAAATTCAATTTTCATTGAATATGTTTATACTTGTGAGCTTCTAATTTTAAGAGATGGTTTAAAGGGTTTATTTTTTTCCCTTCTTGTTAACTACTGCTGTGTTTTCAGACTGATTTACTAGCCTAAAGATTTCCGGGTACATTAATAAAATTTAAAAAAAAAACCATCATTTAGTTTGAACTGAAAGCATAAAGCAAAGAGATGCTAGGCAGTTTTTTATTATTTCTTAAATTCATTGGGGTGACATTGGTTAGTAATATTATACAGGTTTCAAGCATCCATTTTTATAATGTATCATCTGTATATCGCATTGTGTGTTCACCACCCAGAGTCAGTTCTCCTTCCATCACCATGCATTTGATCCCCTTTACCCTCTTCTACCATCCCCTCTCCCCCCTTACCCCCTGGTAACCACTAAACTGTTGTTTATGTACTGATTAGTTTTCCCATTTGATCTGTGTAGGAGGCTGTAAAGACACTCCTACTTAGAACTATCTCTGTGTGGGGCAGAAGCTCTAATGAAGAAACCTAGGTGTTTCAATTTGACTAATCATTTATTTTGATTCCTCTTCTATTTATTTATTCAATAAATATAAGTTGCTTGCTTACCATGTGCTGGGTTCTGTTAGTGATGGTGGTGAGTTTCTTGCCCTTTCTAGTGGGAAGCTATAACCACCTAGTAACAAAAGGTTCTCCCACGCACACACCACACACACACACACACACACACACACACACACACTCACTCACTACTTTACCTCACTTTTGCCATATAAACCTGAATAGAAGCTCAAAACACAAATTAAGAAAGTTGTATGCCTTATACATTCAATTTTGTGTTCTGAAATTCAGACCCACTCTACATTAACTCAGGAGTAGTCAAGCATAGTTTGAGAAGCATGAGGAAAGAGCTGCTGATAAAACTGTTCCCCTGTGCATAGGATGGTTCCATAGGTCTGTAGACTGTTCAACTCTGCACCATGTGAAGAACGGGTGAGGTACTGAGTGCAGATATGGCTGCTGGCAGTGCTCTTTCCGACCACTCTGGGTGGGCATCATTTGTAGAGGAGGGCATGAGGGAGGTTGTTTGCCTTTCTCTTCAGATTTTTCAGTGAGCACAGGGACTCCCTAACATATACCAATAAGAAGGAGAGAACATATTCCTGGTTTTAAACTTTGAAGGACCAGAGTCAGAATGATCAGAGCTTTACTCAGGAGGTAGACATCACACTTTACTCAGCTTCAGCTTTTGAAGAGGTAGAACTGATGTCCGGAGTAAAACAGAGTACATTTTTTTCAGAAAGATCCAATTCCTATTCAATAAAAACAAATAAACAAACAAATTTATGACAAAAGTATGTGAAATCTAAATACATCTAACTATCCCTATAGTTCTGTATTTTCCATGCAAAGTAAAAACACTTGAAACTTGTGAGTACTGAAATATTTTTCGAAAGTAATCTACCTTTATTGGTATTGTTTGCTTTTATTGTTTTCATGGTTGTAGGTTCATTGCATTGATTTTTTTTTTCCACAGATAGTTTTAAGATTGCTGATTTCCACAAATGTGATAAAAGAAACACCATTAATACTTCTCACTTATTTTCCATTAGCTGTTCACATTAAAATAAGTCATTTTTGATCATTCTCTTATACATAACATAATTGAAATGCTTATATAAGAGTTTATATTTTTTTCAGTTTTAGAGTATGAGTTTATGATAAAGGAAGTATGATACAGTAAACATTTTATGGTGAAAAGGAGCTAAGTGCTATGTCTACATATGAAAAATCAAGTATAATTTAACCCAGATGCATGGATTACCTGGGGTATCCAAGAAATTATGATTAAGTAGGTTGTTTGGTTATTACTCCCATTTTTAGCTGATTGTGTGTGTGTGTGTGTGTATGATAAAAGGACTGTTGTGTAGAAAATATTGAAAAATATTTCCATTCTTCGTCACGTTTTATTATTTTGGGTAATGCACACCAATAGGATTATGATCATTAATGCACAATTTTCAGTACGCACACTTTGATAACCTATGTGCTATGTTTATTCTCTGCAGCTGGAAAACTAATCTAGTGGGAAGAGNGGGGAAGGGAAACAGACAAGTTGCTGTCCTTTTGTTCTTCAGTCTAGTTGTGGAGGACGTCACTTCACTGGCCCATGTTGGTATTATCATTGCACTCTTCCCCGGAGAAGGCAGTTGCTCGCCGGCCATTGGATGGCCACTCACGGTGGCTTACAGCAGCTCACGAAAGCACACGCCAGCTGCCGGCCAGCCCCACTGCAGCCTACACCAGGCGCCGGTGACTCATGGCAGCCCAACTCCAGGTGGAGTTGTTGTTCACTATCTTAGCTGTAGAGGGCACAGCGTCACTGGCCCTCATGTGGGATACAAACTAGGGCCCTGCTGCTCACAGCTGGCATCCCAAGCCAACTCCTAACCAAAGTGCCACTCTGCCAGCCCTCCACTATGGTTTCTTCTTTCACCCATGGATTATTTAAAAGTGTTGTTTAGCTCGAAAATTTTTAGGGGATTTGCTCTTACCTTTTTGTTACTGATTGCTTGTTGCATTTTACTGTGGTCAGCCACCATCGGCATGATTTCAATCCTTTGTGATTTGCTGAGCCTTGCCTTATGGACCCACTATAAAGTCTATTCTGGTGAAGGTTCCTTATACATTGGAAGTGCATATTACAGCAGCATAATGAAAATAAAGATTAGGTCAAGTATGTGTACAGTGTTGTTCAAATCTTCCATATCCTAACTGATTTTTTCATATGCTTATTCTACCAATTAATTATTGAGAGAGGTCTGCTAAAAAAATCTTCAACTCTAATTGTGTATTTGCCTATTTTTCCTTTAAATTATTGTTAACTATATTGTGATATTGTCATCTCATTAAGGAAAACCTCAATAAGGATAAATGGATGGATTGTTAGATAGTTGATAGATGGATAGATGATAGACAGATTAGATAGATTAAGGTGCTCCTTTGGACCCTTTCCCTCGTTTCTTTGATAATCTTTGAATTAACAATGACATCACAGAATTAGCATGAACAAGTTCCTATGCTACCTCTGATCCTTGACTTGATTTACTTATATGTGACCACTCAATAGGTATATGAAAGTATGTCTCTATGTATGAACAAAAATATAGTACACCGTTTCTCATCCGTCTACAGCTTCTCTGAGGAAGTAATGATATTCAATATCCTTCTGGCATTGTTTCTCTAACAGACTCTTAGATCTCCCATAGGCCACTCTTGGCAGTTTGGTCACTCAGAAAACTCTAGGCAAGAAATACAGCCAGCCAGCAAGGCAGTATCAGCTCTCTTCTTTGGAGGACGCCTTGCAGAATCCATATAGCTATCCAGAAGCTATTCTCTTGGCATCCAGGTGACAGCTCGAGTGTAAGAAAATGAGCCCCATGCCAGGCAGGTGTGAAACCTGCCTGTATTAGAATCCTCATGCTTCACAGGAGCCAATATCTCCTATAACACCATAGGCATGGCTTCCAAGAACCCCGCAAGGGTCATGCCAATTAAAGGAGTTCCCACGCTGAAGTAAGCCTAAAGCTATAGTTTCCTATCAGGAGTTCATGATTCTCCCAGCTCAGGTGCAATTTATCAACTAGGTATCGTTTTTATCATAAGCATTATTGGCCTACTAACACAGATGTTTTTTTTCTATCTTATTAGGTTATAGGCGAAGAGAGCTAAAAAGTTACCTAAAGATCAAATTTTCATGCAGAAGGAGAAAGGTGGCATTGAAGGATGTATTTCAGCTCTAGAACAAAATGGAGAGACTTTTAAAAAAAAAAACTAAAAATTTTGAACAGNTTAAATACATGCATATATATGTAAATATATGTATATAAAGTATGTATATAATATATGTAATATATAATACATATGTATATAATATATATAATAACTCTTTAGGTGCTAGATATGTTTTTTATCCTTTTTTTAGTTCATGTATTTCTTAGCATTGAAACTTTACATTTCCTCTCCCTTTATCCCAATACTCTCAGGTGTAATGGTCTCAGATAGTGAAACATATTAAAGGGAACTTAATACTTAAAATTTTTTTTTTCTAAATAACCTAGTAAGTTTCCAGTTTTTTTCTATTTGTAACATGAATTCACATGCTGGGTAGCCTACAAACGAAAATAATGTGCCTTTGTCTGAAATACAAATTGTACATGATACTATTCTTTAACCAAATCCTGATGTATTTCTTTAAAGACACAAAGAAACTGCTAAGATTACAAGTCCCTGGGTTATTCTTTGTAATGTAATGAATACCAAAAAGGAAACATGTATGTTAGAGAAAAATAACAGCTATCCATGGAAAAGTGGTTCCCGCCCTACCACGTCCTACCCCTCTCTTCAAAGAAGCACGTTTGTCTAGGTGAATTGTTGGGAGGAATTAATTCATCTATTCATCCACCCAGAGGTCCCTTGACTTAATAGTGCTAGGCCTATGTTTAACATGCTTATTAAATACGCCTGCTTCTATAGTGGTATACAAAGGAAAACATAATCAAAAAGAAGATTTTGGTGGTATGTTGCAATATGAAATCAGGATTTGAATGGCTGTAATATTTTAACCAACAGTGAGTTCTTTGAAGCTCTTTGATTATAACAAAGCTAAAAATCATTTCTTACCCTTGATTAGAGAAAACTGATTTTCCAGATGCACTGCCTTCTTGAAAGAGATGATGGGGGAAAGTGCCATGGTGAAGAGCTGAGACTGAATCAAAAAATATTGATTTTGTGTCTAACTTAGCTTGCACTTTTTCAGTTCCAACACCTCACTGGGAAATACATTGAGACTGTTTCTACAATAAAGTCATCTGTGACTAGAGAAAATTATTGGTTAGGGAAATGGGAAAACATATCTTTCCCCATAGCAATACTTGAGTGTTTTCCTTTTTTAAAAAATTTTACCCCCTTTCCTACTTCCTATATTTGTGATTTTAAAGAAAATGCCAACATTGTGAAGGGTGTTGATCTTGGGTGTTGATGATGGCTCCCTGGGACTGGGTTCCTATCACTGTTTCTATCAGCTCAACCACCGCTTCATTCCCTTTTGTTAAAGGTGAATGTAGATTTCATAGAGGTACCACAGTGGGTGGGTGTATTAATCTGAGGTCTCCACTGAAACCACCCTGTTTCCTGGGGTTTGAAAGTAGTAGTATGATGCATAGAACGAAACAGATATGAGAGACAACATGAAGAAAGAGCTAACACGACTCAGGAACTAACAGGACATGAAGGATGAGGAAGAGAGCAAGGCCAAGGGTGTCGCACATATCCTGGAGAATGATGGTGCCACCATCCAAAAAAAAAGTTAATAAAATAATTCAGGAGGTGGAGACACCTACTATCTAACATATGCCTTGGCTGCATTAATATCACCATTAATTCCTAAACCATGAATGGAAGGAAACTGTATTCACCACACCACAGTTGTGAGCACTTAGTTGTTTTCTAACAAAGTGCACATCAGCAACTCGGGCTTGCAATGTGCAAGCTTGGGTTTTAAAAAGCCTTCTCAATAACGCATGGCACAGGCACCATCCTGAATACATGCAGCAGCCCTCTCGACGGCGTGCTGGTCATGCAGGGTTGCTACAGGCCCAGCCCAGGGTGAATGGCAAAGCTCTCAGAGTCAGAGTTGCTCAAAGGGACAGGACCAAAACCATTTAAAAACTGGAAAGTGGCCTTCTGATAAGTAAAATGGCACTTCTGAGGCTGAAAGGGCTTTGAAAGGGCTTTGTGCTGACNAACACTTGAAACTTGTGAGTACTGAAATATTTTTCGAAAGTAATCTACCTTTATTGGTATTGTTTGCTTTTATTGTTTTCATGGTTGTAGGTTCATTGCATTGATTTTTTTTTTCCACAGATAGTTTTAAGATTGCTGATTTCCACAAATGTGATAAAAGAAACACCATTAATACTTCTCACTTATTTTCCATTAGCTGTTCACATTAAAATAAGTCATTTTTGATCATTCTCTTATACATAACATAATTGAAATGCTTATATAAGAGTTTATATTTTTTTCAGTTTTAGAGTATGAGTTTATGATAAAGGAAGTATGATACAGTAAACATTTTATGGTGAAAAGGAGCTAAGTGCTATGTCTACATATGAAAAATCAAGTATAATTTAACCCAGATGCATGGATTACCTGGGGTATCCAAGAAATTATGATTAAGTAGGTTGTTTGGTTATTACTCCCATTTTTAGCTGATTGTGTGTGTGTGTGTGTGTGTGTGTGTATGATAAAAGGACTGTTGTGTAGAAAATATTGAAAAATATTTCCATTCTTCGTCACGTTTTATTATTTTGGGTAATGCACACCAATAGGATTATGATCATTAATGCACAATTTTCAGTACGCACACTTTGATAACCTATGTGCTATGTTTATTCTCTGCAGCTGGAAAACTAATCTAGTGGGAAGAGAGAAATAGGAATTAAAATTCTGTTTTAGAGCAAAGGTTATTTTAAAGATATACACTGGAAATGGGTTTGCCTTTTCCTCTCTTAAATGAAGAGTCATATTTCTACTGTACCCTCATTATTTAGTCCAACCTTCTTTGAGTATCTACTCTGAGTACATACATTCGGCTGAGAGCGGGGCACTCCCTGCCCATTTTTCTGTGCCACCTTTCCATCCAAAATGTTCTGGATCTGAGTATATGCCAGTCACTACCTCATCCAGTGTGTAAATCAGTTCCACCTCTATGTCTAATTTCACTATGCTGAGAGAACACTGTGCTGTGTTTTGAAGATGTCTGTCTGGTACGATTTAAAGCATGTCAAGATTATTATAAAATAAAAGCATCAAAGCAACATTTTTTTGCCAGCTTTCAATTTATGAATATGGATTGGCTTTAATAATTAGATCAGAACACTATTTCAGGAGCCATTTATCTAATGTATTTTTCCAAATCCTATTTCACTGAAAAATTTCCTGGAAATGGTCATCTACAAAATGGACAAAATGTCTTGAGGCCAGGATACTGCCTAAAAAATCTTCTCTTTTAGGAAAACAGCATATTAAAATTCACTCATTTCGGTTCCTTTTTGCTTTTCATTTTCTAGTATTCACTAAAATATAATTGGATAAATAATAAGAATAAAATGAAATGAGTAAGGTAATTTGAGGTAAATGTATAGTTATTTTCAATAAATAAAAGAATTAGGACATTGGGTTTTGGTTAAAAGAGATAATTATAGAATAAAAGTATTTCAATCATTAGCTCAAGAAGTAATAGGAATTTATTTTGCAAAGTTGAAAGATTAAAGAAGAGGTAATTAAATTAAAAGATGAAGAATTTACACATAGAACTGCTAGCATGAAGCTACATTTCAAATACTATGTTTTATTTAGTCCTGACTACAACCTAATGAGGCAGGAATCATTATTCCCATTTACAAGGATACTGTGACTGAGAGAGAGTCCTTGTCTTTATTCTAAGCATGGAACAACTAGTCAGTGGCCAAGCCAGGAGTCAAACCTAGGTCTCCTAAGAAAACCTATTTGGAGTCCATGAGCTAGAGACTGGATGGGACAAGCCAGTTTGCACTGGAATGAGGAAGGAAAGGAGTGGGAATAGAAATTAGCACATGGGTGCTGAAAAGACTAGTTGAGGGAGTGATGACCAGTTGAGGGAGGGCACTACCATTAATGTACGAGAAAGCCAAGCAAGGAGAGATTTCAAAGCAGTATGAGGAAGTCTAACTATAAGTTGGTGGCAGGAAGATCCAAACATTGGATCCCTGTCGGAGATACCCCTCTTATACTCAAAGGAATGAAAACCAATAACAAATGCAGAAAAGTTCAGAGGAGGTAGTGAAGACAGCAAGGAAGAAATTTCAGAGATTTTAAAATAGTCTCTAAATGCTTTGCAAAGTAAGAGGTGAGGTCATCACGTTGAGGGAGGTGTTAATAGAGCTTCTAGAAAGAGAGAAAAGCTGTCAAATGTACACTTGACTGTTGAAAAATCTGTAACATGGGAGTAATAATGGGCCCAAATTTATAAAATAAAGTACTGTTTTGGTGTGCAAATTGTCATGAGGCGTTATTGGGATATTGCGTATTCTTTGGAATAGATTTGTTCAGCCATTTACATTAATGAGCATTTAAGCACAACAGATACAATTTTAGGTGGTTTAACATGAATGAATACAAGTCAATGCCACTGAAAGGAATAAAAAAGAAGAGAAATAACAAGTGGAGAAAAATGAAAGACAGCCCTAACTACAGACAGCTTAGTTAAGGACTGCATTTAGCAAGCACCATAAGAACAAGCTTAAGTGTGGAAATCTAATGCCACCAGTTCACT
>NW_017731434.1:2465554-2467582 GCF_001890085.2 Hipposideros armiger
ATAACTTGTTCATGGACACAGATATGTATAGTAGAACTATACTGAAAAAAATATAGTAATAAATCCTAAAATTAAAATAAGTTGCTCTTGCTGAGGAGATGGGGTTGTAGTACAAGGGTCTGAATTAATAAACACACTATTTCTTAAGCTTGTTAGTTTATTATTCTATGGGCCTATGAACACATTACCTCTAATCCTTTGTATGTGTGAAATATTTCATAATTATAACGAATGTAAATTTGGGCAAAAATTAAATGGGAATTGGAAAGTCAAGCATATAGAAGAAAAATTGGTGTTAGTCTATAAACATACATGTTTGGTTCAAATGTATAAATCTTTGTGACTTTCACTCTGAACATGAAGAATTGGCTGGGTCTTGTAAAGTCATAGTTCTTTGAAAGAATGGCTGAATATTTGAATTATGAGAGCAGGTCAATTCATTTCATTTTTAATAGGTAAGAATTACTTTATTATAATGAATCTGTCAATTTAACTTCTGTACATAACCCAAAATTACTAAAAGTATGTAGTGTAATATTTCCTAGAATATGTTCTATGAAACATCAGATGTTAAGGGTTCTATAATTAAATGTGTTCAGGAAATGCTGGAAACTATACCCACTCATAGAAATTCATAAGTAAGCACCTCATCTGGCTGCTAGATTAGTTTTCTTCTATTAAAAAAATTAATGAAGAGAACAGTATGCATAATTTAAATATTCTCTATGAGAGAAGGAAAGAGAATATAAATGTAATCTCTATCAAAGTCTAGAAGAATCATGCATCAAATGACATCCCTGACAGCATCTTCTCCATCTCTTTCTTTGACCCCTTGCCCTCTGCAGACACGTCAAATATTGGCGCTCCTTCAAGACCCACTCTTGTTCCTTTTGTCTCCTTGATCTCAATTCCTTTCCTTCAATCAATCTCCTCATTTCAAGATCTCTCTATTCATACCTGACTTGTCCAAACTCATATTCTAGATTCATCTTGGAACTCCCTAAGCTGAGGTCCCAGGGGCATCTCAACTTTAACACATCCAAACAGGACTGTTACCTGACACCCGAAAAAACTTGGCCCCTGGATTCTCCATTTCCATTACGTGTCATCATTCCATCTATGAGTAGTTTTCAAATTATAAATAGCTGCAGTTTGACTTTTTGATGCCTCTTCTTGCACCCATTTTGGAATATTCTTCAGGAATATTCCTCAGCTCTGGCCGCTCTTCTCACTAACCCTTTTTCTCAACTTAGTATCCATCTTCATTATGTCTTAACTGGGCTTATCTTGTCATTCTACCACCAATAGTTCCCAAATGCAGTTCATAATCCACATAGGCTTATTATCATTAAAAAAATCTAATTGTGTTATTTCCTAACAAACATCTGCTAGCTCTCCATAACTTAAAAGATACAGTGCAAACACAAACTTAGCAAAGATTTTTTTATAGTCCAAGACTTCAAAATCTACCCCTTTGGTCTCGTGTCCTGCCACTCCATCATGTACACTTTACGTTGTGGTGATATTAAACACTTCATCATCCCCTGAATGTAACACATTTCTCTGTCTTTTATAGTATACTGATCCCTCTGTCGGGAATGCTCTGTCCCTCTTCAAGTAAACTCCTATTCATACTTCAATACCCAGAAATACCACCTTCTATAGAGCACCTTCTCCAACATTCCGGATAAAAGATGGTCACTTTCTTTTCTAAGTACAAAAAATCTGTTTGGACCTTCGTTGTAGCACCTAACACATTGTACTCTCTCCTCATTGATACTCTGCCCTGCTTATATTTTTCATAACCTGACAGCACTTGGAAGAATCTCACTAATTGTATGAATTGATGAAATGAACAATAGATGCTACTTCTGTAGTTAAACATTTCTTATTATCAATCTTACTGAAATTAATTTTGGGTGTAAACTTATTCAGTCTTTTTTAAGGTCATGATTCCAGGATTGTTCTCACTTTGATCTCTTTGTTTTAAAAACAATGTTTTATTAATTTTATTGAGATTTATTAAAA
>NW_017731434.1:2469502-2471490 GCF_001890085.2 Hipposideros armiger
GCTACCAAAAAGATTTCCCAGAAAACACTTTTTTTCCAGATTGGTCCATAAAAAATAATTTAAAAAAAAAATGAACTAGTTTAGGAAATTGTCATCTGATCAAATGACTTAGGGGAATCCTGCACAGCACATTCTCTTCTTAGAGATTTATTAGCTCATTATCATATGAAAGATGAGAAATCCAGCTGTCAAGAAATTTAGTTTAAGTTTTTTTTAATGCATATATATGTATTGTATCCCAGAAGTCCTTATCACAAGAAAAAAACCATTTTTAATTTTTTTTTTGTATCTGTATGAAATGGTGGATTTTAACTAAACTTCTTGTGGTAATCATTTCATAGTACATGTAAGTCAACTCATTCTGTGCATCTTAAACATACACAGTGCTGTATGTCAATTATATTCAATAAAACTGAAAAAGAAGAAATTCAGCTAACTTTGTTAAATCCACCACTTCCAAGCATTGCCTGTTCCCCCTTCCCACATGTAATACCTATTAGCATCCCACTGACAGAGTTCAATCTAACACACTTGCGAATTGCCATAGTAATAGCTTTCCTTGTATTAAATCATCCTTGCACGCCTAGAATAGAACCTACATGGCCATAGAGTATGAGTGTTTGATTTACTGCTAAAATCGGTTGGTTGGGTTTTAATTGACGATTTTTGAGTCTGTAATTATCAATGGGATTATACTGTTATTTTTTGTCCCTACTTCCTTTTGGCTCTTCCTGGGTTTCAGTATCAGTGTAATGCTGGATTGGTAATATGAACTTGGGAAATATTCCATATTTTTCTGGGCTGTGGAACAATTTATGCAGCATGGGAATTATCATAGGATTTTATTTTCTTAATTTGAAATATTTTCTATAAAAATAGCCAAAAGAGAGATGAACCCAAACATGGTACTAACCAGCTGTCAGTGAGCTTGTAATTGAATCTCCAGTTAGGTTTGCTTTCTTTCCTGATGAGGCTTCAAGTGCCTCCATGTTTCCTCATTGTGAGTAAACATTAGAGCTCTTTGTTCCAAGAGGTTAACGGTTCAGACCGCCTACTCTGCTTAGAAGAAATAACTCCTGGCTCTTGTCGCTCCAGTTCACCACGGAACGGAGGAGCATCAAAGTCAGGTCAGGGGAGCAAGAAATGATAGAATCCCAGATCGGAGAATCAAACTTCTCCGTGAGCGTGTTGACCCCTGATGCTGGGAACAAAGTGAGGTGACAAGAATGAAGGCCTGGAGGGAGGGAGACAACAGAGCCAGGTGGGGGCCAGAATCCCAAGAAGAGGGTCGAGGAGTATTGATCTTATTCTTAAAACACTTTCTTTGAAGCAGTGTTGTGAAGACGTTGGACACTTAGGATCTGTCAGGAGAGAGATGGATGCTGAGGCCACTTTTGAAATCAACTCCTCCCCAAACCACAAAACTCTGTACTCAGAGAGTTGCCATTTTATTACACACAAAATACTTCCCAAAATTATTACTCACAAAATACTTATTATTATTATTCACAAATACTTCTAATGGCTCGGGCATAAACACACACAAAGATGTTCGTATGTTTTCTTTTCTCATACAGGGATGACTCAACATTAAAAAAGCAAAATACCATAGCTGTGCAGGGCCAGGCTCATAGCAGGCACCTCGCTGTGCTTGGTGTACTCATATGTTACATAAGTGCACGTGTTGTCTTCCCCTGTTTTTTGCAATTGATGTACTCATAAAGCATGGGGCGTAAATTCAATTGAGAGAAATAAATCCTTTTTTTAAGGTTTTTAAATACATGCATATATATGTAAATATATGTATATAAAGTATGTATATAATATATGTAATATATAATACATATGTATATAATATATATAATAACTCTTTAGGTGCTAGATATGTTTTTTATCCTTTTTTTAGTTCATGTATTTCTTAGCATTGAAACTTTACATTTCCTCTCCCTTTATCCCAATACTCTCAGGTGTAATGGTCTCAGATAGTG
>NW_017731434.1:2473690-2474754 GCF_001890085.2 Hipposideros armiger
GTACAGAGCACATTTCAATCTTTATAGATAAAATCAGAATGCTGGCTGAGCTATGGGTCAACTGACTGAAAAAAAAGGAGTTTAAAACCTAATTCTTTCCCAGCTAGAAGATACATAAGATCCGGGATCTAAAGCACAACATGGTGACTATATTAACAATGCTGTATTATATACTTGCAGAGTTTTAGAAGAGTCAGTCTTCAATGTTATCAACACACATATACACACAAACTGTAATAATGTGAAGAGATGGAGATATTAACTAACCTTACTGTGACGATCATTTTGCAATATATACATATACCTAATCACGTTGTATACCTTAAACTTACATAAATGTGAGTAATATCTCCGTAAAGCTAGGGGGACCTGATTCTAGAGGTAAATGGCTACACTGGGTGTATGTGAGGCTTACTGAATTTTGAGTGGTGATTTGGGTTGTATCCTTGACACGTGGCCTACCTATACATATCAGTAAGTCTCTCTGTCACAGAATCAATGAGAAAACACTGGCAAACTGTTTAAAATTCCTTGGGGGGAAAATGTTGGCAATTTCCTACTTAGGAGCAGCCTATGTGTCAAATATTATTCAACTAAGATGGACAAATTGAGTGCCTACTATGTGCTAGACATAGTTACCTAAGATGGGACATCTTTGCCAACCAGCAGCTCTTCACTGGCCATTTTTTCACTGGCAAATTTCCAGCCAGTTTGCAAATCAGCTATTTATAAATTGGGACACATTTTCCTAAAGGAAAGATAAATTTAATAGTGGTTAGATTCTCAAGCTAATCCTCAAAAGCTAATTTAATTCATAATGAAGTAGAACTTAACTTCTAATAGAATCCTCAAACCTAACTACTGACTTTCAACCCTGGCTGCACACATTATACTATAATCAACTAGGAAATATGTTTTAATAAGTATTAATACCCAAACTGTACCCCCAAGTCAATAGAATCAGAACCCATTATCAGTAGCAGTGGTGGGAAATGGAGCCTGAGAAAGGATGGAGAGGACTGGACACAATGCCTCTAGGGAGACTGGGATCAGGGCTATGACTG
>NW_017731434.1:2475370-2476195 GCF_001890085.2 Hipposideros armiger
GCCCCAACAAAGCACAGCATTTGTCTAATTATCTTTGGTGGCTAGGTGACAATTTCTCTTAAACTACTCCCTTTATAAGAACCCTCTACTACACTCAGATGAGCCAATCAGTCAACACAAATGGGAATTTCCATAGGCCTGTGACATATTCCGATTAAAATGTGACTTTACCCAAAGCTTTAGATGCCCTTTTTTATATGAGTTATGTACAATTTCATTACATAATAGCAAGTCGATCCTAAGCCAATGAGGTAATCCTAAATACATGAATCTAGGGCACAAACACACTGATATGAATAAAAAAGATAATCACTCAAAATAAATGAGTCAAAATGTCCAATGAATTTAGGAAATATTTAGAATAAATAGAGGAGGCTAACTGGTATTTATTCAGTCAGCCAACAAATATTTATTGAGCCCCTACTAGATGATGATTATTACTCTAAATCCTGGGAAAACAGATTAACTGAACAAATGACACTCGTGGAATTCACTGGAGTAAATGGGAGGAGAAAGACAACAAATAGACAAATCTCTACTATGTCAGAGAGTGATGAACGCTGTGGAGAAGAATGAAGCTGGGGGAGAGGACGAGTGGGGGAGGGGCACTTAATATCGAGACAGGTTGGTTAGAGAAGACCGCACTGAAAAGGAGCATTTGTGGAAGAGAAGGCCCAAGTGCCTGAGCTAGAAATGTGCGTGTGCCTGTACCTGTGCCCATTTTCTTCAGTGTGTGCCTTTTTCGATCATTTTTAAAGAGGAATTTTTATATTAAAACATTAACCTTTTGA
Source organism: Hipposideros armiger (assembly GCF_001890085.2). Lineage (NCBI taxonomy): Eukaryota > Metazoa > Chordata > Mammalia > Chiroptera > Hipposideridae > Hipposideros > Hipposideros armiger. Next base: position 2,476,162 of record NW_017731434.1, read on the forward strand.
ATCCCATATGCGTTACCAGTGTTTCCCCCCAACT
>NW_017731434.1:2481800-2505593 GCF_001890085.2 Hipposideros armiger
TGGACTAAAGGCGTTTAAGAGATTTTGGTCTCTGATGATAGTAAAGGGTTTTTCTGCAGTGGAAAAATCGTAGAGGGGTCTGGAATATTGAGGTCTAGGAGTACAAGGATTGGTGCTTCAGTGATGAGGACGACACTGGTAAGAGCCCAACTGGTCAGCATCGCTCACGAGTTCCCCTTGTCCAGTTCATGAGGAAGGAAGGCAGCTACCTTCAACCCACTTTCTTATTTTGGGGTGAAGCTTTCACAGAATTTTATGTCTCTACAAAAAGCAAATATGTAGTTTTCTTCATCCTCTTGGCATGATTATGGACCCTTCAGACTAAGCAGATGTAAGGGGAAAGAAAGAAGAATAGAGAGAATCCAATAAGCAGTCTACCAAAATGGGAGTAATTCTACTGTTGCTAGCCAACAACTTTCAGAGTTCCATAGCTCTTTTAGTCACTTCTTTGCAGCCCCTTTAGTCAGAAATATGGGCATAAAGTGTTATTACCAACTGGTGAGAGCAAATATGCTAGGTAGAGGCTCTCCTGAACTCTTTTTCTGTGTCCTTCTCATTTTTATAGCTGGGCTTGGAGATTTCTGACATTCTGTTAACTGTTGCAATACAGGAAAATCTGTAGAGATAACAACATTCTCACATTTCAATCAGATGTTCTCAAATAAAAGATATTTTCTAAATTCCATCCTATATTTCCTCCTGGCATTTTCCAGGATATATCGCTTTAGCTCTGTGTTCTAGTTCCCTGTTTGTGACATTTTGGCTACTCTGGTTCAACAAAATTGCTGGACTTGGAAAATTCTGGAGACACATGAAAGTTATCTCTTCTGCAGGAGGTGCAAAATTTAATAAACCATTCCTGGCCCAGGCCTTGTCACCCTCTGTCTTCAAGGCCGCTGAGAGCATCTCCACACACTTGTCCCCGACAGAGTCCCCTGTGAGATAGCAAGGCACCAGGAGGCAGAGCAGGCAAAAGTGGGCGTCAAAGTGTTGCAGGGAGACTTCGCTTTTTATTTGCTGCTGTTTGATCTGAGGATGACCATCCATAACAGACATTTTGAGATTAAGCATATGAAGCATTTATTGAGCACACACACACAAAAAGGTATCTCTTCTGATTGGAAGAAAGGCATCATGGGCATTTTCTTCTATCTGATCAGAGAGATGACCCTTAAATAAAAGTGCTGGAATTAATCTCTCTTCTTTACACTTTTTAATTATTTCTGATTTTTTTTTCTTGATGAAGGCAGAATAAATTATTGTGAAAAGCGGAGGCGGTACCCTCGTTGTACTAGTTTCTGGAGGCTCTGGGGTAGGAGCAGTTCTGGTATGGGGAGAGTGTGCACAGAAGGACTTCTTTCCAGGTCCGACTTACTGTAAGCTACAAACACACAGGTCCTTTCCCCATAGATTTCCAGCTGAGTGGTGTGGCAATGCTCTGGGGAAGACACCACCTCCATGAAAGAAATTCTTCACTTCCCTAAGCAAGGAACCTATTTCAACTGGAAAACCTGGACAGGCTTCAAGGGAAGAATTTTCTCCTCTCAAACCCCATGCCATCTCAAGAAGAGAGAGAAACATGGAGTTTTTAGGACCGAAATTCCTGGGCAAAAATAAATTGGAATAACATCCTATCCTAGTGGGCAAATAGCTTATTTAATAGATGAGACTTTGTTAGTAATGACGGTTTCAAGGAAGATTTCATCACCAGGTCATCTGGCTTCTGGCGCTCTGCTGAAGCAGACAGACTCCCCTTTTAGGAATTTGCTGGGGTGGGAGTAGAGGAACTAGATCAGTGCCTGCTTTGATACATAGATGACAGCCTATCATTTAGCAAATGTCAACCTACTGGAAAAATGACAAATAAGCCTCCTCTAAGTTTGAGACTAAATTTCTCAGTGCCTGAAGAACCTTATGTCAGTTGTTGCATTTGATCTTTTCTGATTGAATCATCCTTTTTTAGTGAGCCAGATAGAATAATTTTAATAGATGTGGGAAAAGGGGGTCCAGCTTTGCTTTTCCTATTAAAAATCAATATCCTCCTCAAAATAACTTTTTTAAGAACTTATTGAGCCATGTAACTCAGAAAAGCAGCAATAGATTCGGATAGGTAGGAAGTGGCAGCAAAATTAGCCTTTCTTAACCAAAAGAAGGTCAGAGCTACTTTGTGGGGTTTTCTTGTTTTTGTTTTTGTTTTAATTTTACTTTTCTGCATAGTTGATTGCTTGGGTTCTGGCTGAAGCTGGTTTAATGATAATCTCAGGAGTACTGGAGATCTTGGCAACAAGCTTGGATACCCAATATCCTTCAATGAGGTGAAACCATCACAAATCTGTGTCTTAAAACCAGGGTAAAACTTACTTGTTTAAGAGTTACTTTTAAATGTAAATTTTCATTCAGGCTCAGAAAGCATCTTTTGTCAGAAGCAAGTTTGAGTCTGATTCTGTGCTAGAACTATTTCTAAAGGAAAAGAACTTGGCTCAACTCAAGTTCCAGTTAAGTGAAAAAGTTAAGGAAAAATGAGTCATTTCACTTCTCTTCTTAAAAAAAGGTAAAGGGCCAGGAAAAAGTCTTATCTACTTAGATATACTCCTACCTGATTACAATCTCCTTTTTTTCCCCTTCAGTCTTAAAGAAAATATATGCTGAGGGGATGGCTGATAAGAGAACTGGGAGAGAATGCCAAAACTTTCCATTAATTACCTTTATCAGGTTAGCTGGGGAACAAAGGTGATTAGCATTCAGAATACTTAAGCCCACTTCAATTTAGGAAGGGCATGATTTCAAGATAACTTGAAGGGTAAGTTAGAAAGAAGCAGCTTCTAAAAGCCTAGGTATAAAACTAGGATCAAGTCAAGTAGTGATTGTTAGTTAATAAGAGTTGAAGATTAGTGAGAAGCAAAGCCCCTAAGTATCAGGAGTATTTAATAGGCTCATTTTGTTGGGAAGGATCTTAGAGATCAACCAATCCAACTTCAGATCTTTGATTGCAAGGAGCAGGCACCTCCCTTCAGCTGACAGAAGCCAGACAGGAATTTATTAAAAGGTTATAGAACCAAAGGGCTGGAAGGAAGCCGGGCCTGGGGAATGACGTGGATCCAGGAACTTGATCTTTATTTCAGGACGTATCCTCTATTTCTTTTAAAGTCAGTGCATATATCCATATCAGTGGCCTAAAGCTATTATTTTAACATAGCTTTGGCTGAAATTCTAAAAAGTGTTTTGAATCATGAAGTTATAAGCATAACTATATAAAATTGTGATACTAAGCCTGTGCTAAAAATGCAGCTGTACATTTATAATCTCTTTAGCATGGACTATGTTACTGTAACTGCAATTACAGAACTTCAGTGATGACAGATCCTAGACCTACCTAGGCCAATCCTCTTATTCTGTCATCAAATAAAAAAAAAAAAAGAAAGAAAGAAAAAAAAAAGTGGCCCCAAAAGAAAATTTCCTAGAGGGTTAACAGTAGAACCAGAAGAAAAATTGAGGTCATTGATGACAGCTCCATCAGACATGTGGTGCCTTGGACAATACTGAGAATGATGATGGCCGACAAAGAACTTAGTTAAGAATGCGAGTTCTCTGGTGTCTCCTTGGGCAAGTTCTTTATACCTCCCTGTACCTTCATTTGTGTAATGGAGATATTAATACTCCTCAAAGGATGAGGTTGTTGTGAGAATTATATGAGATGACCTATGCATAGCTCTTGGCACAATGTCTAGTGCATGTAAATGCTCCATAAATAATAGCAGTTATTATTCATCAAAAAAAGTTGATTTAGTGAACGTTTTGCAGTATGACAAATAACCCTGAAACTCAGTGGCTTACAGGAACAGAATTTCCCACTCACAGGTCTGTGATCAGCTATAGCTGTGCTAGCCTTAGCTGAACTGGCTCCAGTTTTGTCCTCATATCTGTTGCATGGTTTCCTCATCCCAGGACCCAGGCTGAAGGACCACGCCCTAACTGGGATGTGTTGTTCTCGAGATGGAAAGAAGAAGGCATGCTTCTTAAAATCTCTATTGGGAACTGCTACAATGTTCACTCCTCCTTACTAAGTTCTATCAGTTGAAGCAAGTCACTTGGCCAAGCCCGGAATCAATGAGACAGGAAAGTTGCTGCACCCATGAGCAAGCCATGTGTAGGTATACAATGAAGAACACAATCTAGCACATGATGTGGAAAGAAAATCTGTGGCATTAAGACAAGGGCCTCTATGGTAACTCAAATAGTCTGAAACTAGAATGCACACAGGCTGTCACTAATACCTCATGTCTTCAAAATTATGAGCCATGTAAAAACAAAAACAAAACAGAGACCCATGGAAGGCAACAGAGTTACTTAGGCTTGACACTGGGTGTTAAGGTACATAATGGCATTCCTTCTAGAAGCTCTACAAGGAGATGTTGCATTAGAGGTCATTTAGGTCAGCATTTCCAGACCTGAAAGGCATTTCAAAGATTTCACACCTTTAAAGCAGCAATGGTATCATGTTCATTTCCATTAATCATAAAACCTCAGTAAATTGAATGTTTCTGTAGAAACTGTTTCCCTTTTCAATAGAACAGGTTGAGAGCCTCCAGGTATGTATTGAGGAAGCTGGCTTGGTGGTAAGTAGAAATTAGATGAGTTTGCTCATGACTTATAACTCAGTTTACAACACAGATGAACACAACTAGGTGCATCCATTAGCATCACACATTTTTTTAATTGTTTTTGTTCTTAGTCACATTTGTTTACATTTTTCTCAGCTTTGAATTAATGAGGAATTTAATGAGAAAGAAAAACATAATTCTGCCAATTTTCCCCTAGATACTTGTCTCCAGATCCATAAATTTCCATCATAAAAAAAAAACTAACTACATAGAACATCAAGATATCACTAATATTTCAAAACATAATGTAAGGAAGAAAAATAAATCAGTATTACTTATGCATCCTGTCTCTAACCCATAATCTGTTATGGAAATAAACACTGATGATGCTTTAAGGTTCATTCCAGATTAGAGAACAGATCAGAACTACTCTGTGTTCCTATTATTTGTATACTTCAGGACAACTGCACAGCCATTCCCTCTGCCTGCATTGCTCTGCTCCGCCTCTTTCTGCCTGGTGTTTTTATTTAGCCTTAACCTACAACTCAGCTCTGACCTCCTATTGGGGAAGGAATTACCTTCCCCAATTCCCTCCAGCGGTGTCTGTTGCTCTTCCCTCAGGATCCCCATAGCGTTTGCAGGGGAATTACCTCCTTAATAGTCCTATTTTTTAAAACAGTCATTGAGTCTGTCCCCCACAGGACCCTGAGCTGAGATCAGGAGCAGCTTGGTCTTTCCAGTGCCCAGCACAGCACCTGACACCCACAGTGTGCTCAGTAAACTTTTCTTGAATGAATGAGAGTAAACAAAACTGAAGCTTAATAAGACTCAAAACTGGGGAGGACATGAGGGAAAGCACTTCAGGAAAATGAAAAGTATACGCAAGTAAAGAGTAAAAAAGCAGAGGCTGCCATGCACAAGATTTGTTTAAGGAGCAGTAAATGGACCCATTAATGAGAGAGTTCAGGAAGAGAAGCTCTAGAAAACACAGTAGGAAGTTTAGGTTTATGTGTGGAGGGCTTGAAAGACACCCATTGTCTTAGCCTGTTCAGGCTGCCATAACAAAATACCATAGACTGGGTGGCTTAATGACAGATATTTGTCTCTCACAGTTCTGGAGGCTGGAAGTCTGGAATAAGGGTGTCAGTGTGGTCAGTTTCTAGTGAGAACTCTCTTCCTGGCTTGTAGTTTTCTCGCTGTGTCCTCACTTGGTGGGAAGAGAGACTCTAGTATGTCTTTCTCTTCTTAGAAGATTACTAATCCCATCATGAGGACCCCACCCTCATGACATCATGTAAAGCTAATTATCTTCTAAAGGCCCCATCTCTGATCACCATCACAGTGGGGATTAGGGCTTAAACATATGAATTTGGAGAGGATACAAGTCAGTCAGTACTGAATGGTTAAGGAACCAGTTCTGCCTCAATGACGTTGTCCAAAGACATCCCTCTCATGCGTCCCTGCCATTCGTGATGTTACATTGTTCATTTAAAAAGGTGAATGAAAAAAAAAAAAAAGAAAGTGAATAAAATCTCAGAAATCAACATTTCCAATTGAAGGGGCTTTAAAGCCCAAGGGCAAGAGTGAAATAACCTTTTAATTTCTGAGATGAATGAACAAAGTAATTTTTGTGAGCGGTATCTTCTCTTTCTACAGCAGCCATAAATCATACCTTTGGGAGCTGGACCATTTTACTTTTAAATGTACATTTTGAAAAGAACACAGTCATTTCTTATGCTCTTTATGTACAATTTCATTGCATTCATCACTAGTCGGAATCCTGTTGATTCTACGGCAGGAAAACTATTTGTTGTATTCACAGTCCAAGAGTCTACTGATTAGGGCAGGTACTTTGCATTAGCTGCTTGGGATGATAGTACAGCCTTGTGCTAAGATTTACTGCTTTCTCCACTTATCCATGGTCCATTTTTTTGTTATGTTCCAGGCCTGGATTCCTTCCATTTAGCACATCCTTTTAAGAATCACCCTCCACAATATGATGTTTTGATCCATTGAAAAACTTTATGTCCATTTGCAAATGATTCAGGCCAAGATGGAGAATTCTGCTGCCTGATTTGCAGAAAGTTGTTTTTGCCTAAAGATTTGCTGGGCATGTCCTATTGATAGATAGTACAAATATACAGTGTTAATATAATGGGCAAAACCGCAGAGTATTTCCATAGCTCCCAACAATCAAATCATATACAAAAATATATGACTTGGGGACAGCTGAAATTGTTTCCACACTTTGAGCTTTGTTTCCATTAGACTGGTTCACAATATTAGATTGAATCCCAAGAGGCTACTGATAATCATCAGCTGTTTTTCTTACCCAGTCTCTTTGTTAAAATGTATTCTTTCATTATCCATGTGCTTTTGGAAAAAATGGGGGAACAATTGTTTTTAATTGAATAATCTGTACAGATTCTGTCATGTATTCCCTTCTCCCTTAGGAAGGTATATGGAACTTACTTTGTTGTTGTTGTTTTTTTATTCCTGCCAGTGGAGTATATTGAGGAAGTCCGATTGTGTTAAAACAAGACATGAAATATTGATTAACTCTTTTTTTTTAATTCCCTTTTACTCCTAAGTATAGCAGATTTCAGAAGGTGCTGCCAATATTGTGCTGTCCAATAAACTTCCATTATTGGGAGGGTCTTCATTCCCTTTGGGCTTTGATAAATGGTTATCATGCCTTTGAAATGTTAGCTCAAAGTGCTCCAGGCTTTGTTTTCATCCGTTCATGAAAGAAATGAGTAAGAAACAGTAGAATTTAGGCTGCAAAGTTTGATCCAAAGGAACGATTCCATGAAGAGGCAGCTACAGAGACCAAGGCTACTAGATGCCTCATCCTTGTTCCCACCTGACACTTTCTTTTTTTTTTAATTTCAGGCCAGGACTTGCCCTTTGATTTTAGGCCAAGTAAGTTTGTTGATTCTTAGGGTTGTGTTAAAATGTATGTTAATGATTCAGTATTGGCCAAACCTGAATAGCTTCATATAGACTTGTAAAGAAGAAAGAAGCAAGATGCTTGACTGGATCAGGAAAACCAGTGGGCGAGTGAGTGGGCAGAGTGAAAACTGTAGATAAGGGGAATCTGCATTTTTAGGATTAGGGACACCATCAAGGCAAACCACCCTAAGCCAAGAGTAGGCACTGGGGAATCAAGAAATCTACTGCCCTCTTAGGAAACAGGTGAGCTTAGAACAAGGGAATCTGGAGAAATATGAAAGGGAACTTACTGCATAGAACATGACAAAGAATTATCTCATCTGAAGTGTCAATAGTGCTGAGATTGAGAAACCCTGATATAGAGAAAGTGCTATTATTTTGCCCATCAAAGTATAAGCTTCTTGAGTTCAGAACCCAAGTCATTGAGTTAATGGTTTTCTATAATTTGCACAGCATCCTGTGAATAGGTAGATAGTACATTCAATGTAATCTAGCTTTCTTTTGAAGATTAACCATTTTAATTTCCTCATTCCTCCTCTGAAATTATCCAAAAGCGAAATGCCATTTGTAGAAATTTCTGCTTCCCAGGCAATAGGAGAAATATGCTTCACAGTATGTTTTCAGAAATGAGATGATGAGAGAGCATGCTCAGAAGCAGGGGTGCAGGCAAATGAAGGATGCTGACAGCCAGAAATGTTGAGATTGGTGTAAATAATGACAGCTTGACAGAGAATGGATCTCTGTGGACATGTCACGGCCCTTAGGCACCAAGGAACAGCGGTATACATCCAGGAGCAAGGTAGCTTATATTTTATTGGTAACAAACTGGATGAGAGATTATATTTTAAATGATATGCCTTCAAGCATGTGCTACATCAAGGTGTTGACAGCATCATTTTTCCAAGAGATGAGCAAGTAAGTTTAAGTAGTTTCCAAGTGGTAAGTATCTTGATTACCAAGGACCAGTGGGATGCAAACCTTGACCGGTGAAAATAAATGATTGATAGCTTCCTCTCACATTCCTGCCTTTATTTTCAACTGCATGGCTCATTATTCTGCTGCATTAAGTTAAGCTTTTCTATTGTACTGAATTAAGGACGTAAATTCTCTTATCATCCCTATGGGACTTTTGATTGTTTATTTGTAGATGACAATAATTGTTTTTATTGATCCCCAAATGTGGAAGGTATAAAAAATGCCATGGCTGATGGCCAGCTGGTACATAGTTAGTGCCGCGTGCATGAGTGACAAATTACTAGACAATATTTGGCCCCAGAGGAGGCCCTTTTAGGATTTTTTAAGGCATCTCATAGTTATTACTGGATCTCTTCAAGCTAAAAAGCATAAACAATTTCACATACACAAGCACAAATCTTTTTGTTGTTGTTTTTATTGAACCTCAAAAGGTCTACTTGGGTATAATTTATACTTGCTCATTTCTAGTATGCCCACACAGCAAGGGAATTTGGGAATGGTGCATCTTCAAGAATTCCCAGAGCCAGCACCATCCAGCCCAGTGAATTCCCTTAGGGACCCATATCACCAGGGCATTTATTTGGAAGAATTCCTGCATTAATCTAACAGATGCCATTATTCCACTGCAAGCGTCATTAAATGGACATTGACTCCAAATGATTTCAGAAGAAGCCACCTTACTAGCGCCAGCATGTACTGTAGGTAGAAAACCTCACATGATTTTACATACCAAATATATCAGAGGCACTAAGGGAAAAAAAATGCAACTGTCTAATTAAGTGCTGTTTGTAGGACAGGGCACTTGGGCAGTATGAGCCTTCCCAGGCTGAATCACATGCATCACAGCTTGCTTAAAGAGCTTTTGGGCTAATTATTATGATCTGTCTACCCAGAAACAAAATAAATTAGGTTAGGCTCAAACGTAACCAAGTATCAGAAGTGTGTGTGTGTGTGTGTGTGTGTGTGTGTGTGTGTGTGTGTGTGTGTAGGGGGAGATGGGTTGGGTTTTTTGTTTTTTTTTAATGTGGTGATATGGAGAGATCTTTGACCAGATGCCAAACTCTGAAATTCCTGATCCTCTTTTCCTCTGGTAAAAATAAGATAGTTATACAGAGGAGCCCCTTTGATAACTATATTTATCTTTTGAGGGTTCTGCCTTGAATGCTTGCTGTTGAACTCTCAGAAATGACTATCTGTCATGGACCAGAATGAGCCAGGAAAGCTCATTTTCAGAGTCATGGTCCATATGTTGCACAAACAATCCCCTTTTTATCTTGGAGCTATAGTGTGATCTTGATCCTTGACAACAACACCATAGACAGACTGACTCCTAGAAAACACAAAAGAAGAAAAACAATTTTATCTAATTTAGACTTTTTTTTTCTCTCACTCAAAGTAAGCTTTACCCTCAAACTATGGTTCAGTTGTGTCATTGGTGTTGGACAGCCATGTTAGTACCTTCCGTGAGCAGAGGTGTGAAGGAGGGAAACACAGAGCTCCACCTTCCAATTGTTTAGTGACTATGGCCATTGCAATGTAAAAACTATATATAAATATATGTATATGCATTCCAGATATTTAATGGCATGCACATCACACAAGTGGGCTTTAAATGTGATGTGACTGATTCATGTGTTTGCTAATAACACATCTGACATGCTTGCAGCATGGTACTGTCAAGTGGTTAAAGGTTCAAGCAGATTGACTATTGAGGATAACAATCACAGAATCATTTGATTTCAAAATCGGAAGAAACGTTAGATAAGACTTAGTTCAACCACCTCATTTCAGAGACAAGGAAAATTAGATGATTCAAAGAGGGTGAGTAAGTTGTCCAAAGCCTCACATTCAGGTAGCTGCAGAGCTGGGATGTGAAACCAGGTAGTCTTACCCTCAGTACTGCACTGCACTTGGTACTGACGCAGAAATGTGGGCTTGTGCTTTGTTGTACTGTATTGTGATTACTTGTTTAATGTGTGCCTCTCCCACCAGACCATGCAGTTTAAGAAAATATTCATTACCAGCTTCTAGCATAGTCAGTGTCACAGAATAAGATCCCAATAAATGTTTGTTGAAAAAGATAAATAAATGGGTGAAAAAGTGAGACCTGGATTTCTAATAATATAAAACAAATGCTATAATTTTTAGTGGTTTCCTGTGAGTGCTTGGTTAACCTAGTGATGAAGAAGGATAGAAAAAATAGAAAGGTAGAAAAAGTAGTATTGGAAGTCAAGAAGAGGGGGACAAAATTTATACAATTCAGTGGGAATAATAATCAGAAAATTTCAGTATGTAAACAAATTTCTAGATTCAGTTTGGGAGCTTTCTGTCAAGACTATTGCCTTTTCTGATCTCTCCCAATTTTCAAATAAGGAGATGGTGCTTTAAGCAGATGATGCTTTAAGCAGTTCCCATCATTGCTGCTGCTCCTCAGATTCCAGAATGCAGGATTGACTGCAGGTTCAGCTGTATAATATGCACAGTTGCCCTTTAGTGTATTTCACCTTCCCACCCAATTGGTACCCATTCTTAACCCATGCTGCTACTACTATTCCTATTACAGAGGAAAGTGCATGTAACTCATTGTGATCCTGTTCTGGAATATTTTCCATGTAGAAGACATGCTAGGAGATACAAAGGAGAGTACTTACATAGTGGCATTTCAAATTCATTGACCAGTAAACAGATAAAACATATACGGGGTGTGATAAAAAAAAAAAACAGTGAATGTTTAAATTAAAATAAAAAAATGATTACAGTAAAAGACACATTGCCATTAATCCCTCTGAAAATACTCCCCCTCACTTCAAACACAATTATCCCATCATTCTTGCCACTTCCTGAAGCAGTTCTGGAAGTCCTCTTTCATGAGTGTCTTTAGTTGTGCTGTCATGGCTGCCTCGATGTCCTGCATTCATTCAAAATGTTTGCCTTTCATGGTTATTTTGACTTTGGGGAAGAGCCAGAAGTCACACGGTGCTAGATCCGGTGAATAAGGTGGATGAGGACACACCGTAATGTTTTTATTTGACAGAAATTGCTGTATACCAGAAACGATGGGTGACATGGAGCCTTTCTGTTGTGATCAAAAGATAATGATGACTGTTGCTGCTGAGTGCCGTCCAATGGAAAGGCAGGTATCTTCAATTTGGGAAGCGTCACATCAAACCTTAATAACAGTGTGTGACAAGTTTCAACTTGTTCGGTGCAGTCAGTCAGATGTGAGCTACGGTTGAGAGATGTGTTTTAAAGTGTGCTGTATTATCTTGCATCATGACAGCGCTCTGTGTCACACATCACTTTTGCCATAGGGCAATGTCTGTCAAATAAAAACATTACAGTGTGTCATCATCTACCTTATTCACTGGATCTGGCCTCATGTGACTTCTGGCTCTTCCCCAAAGTCAAAATGATTCAGGACATTGAGGCAGCCAGGACAGCGCAACTAAAGACACTCATGAAAGAGGACTTACAGAACTGCTTCAGAAAGTGGCAAGAATGATGGGATAAGTGTGTTTGAAAAAAGAGGGAGTATTTTGAGGGAGATGCATGGCAATTTGTCTTTTACTGTAATAAATTTTGTTTTATTTAAACATTGACCATATCATTTGATCATATCTCATATATGGGCTCGGTTGTCTCTCTTTGCAAATCACCTAGTCAATGAAAATAAAGGTTATACAATCCGTTTAGCAACTCCCACTGTTAGTCTGTGTTGCTCCTGAAATGCTTGCACCTTGTACATAATTTGATATTAAGCAATGCCTGTTTAAAAAAAAAAGAATTGAAGGATTCAGGGTCTAATTATAGCACACTGATGGCCTGGTACTGGAGAACTGCATCAATAATATTGGACTTCAGTGGGGAGCAACTCCTGGCTAGAGTACAGTACCCAGAGAGTGGTTATCAGTGGCTAAGTGGCAGTCCATAGGAGAGGAGTTGGCTGTGCTCCAGTGTGCAAAGAACTCTAGATGGAAGGTATGAAATTTTGTCTTTTTAGAAGAGGTGCTACATAAATGCCAAACAACCAGGGGTGACCCAAATGGGGAGAGGTCTAAGGAGACAGGCAGCCATCTGTTCTAGATGGTTTAGATCACCTTGGCTAAAGACAAGTATGGAGATCCAGCTTTTTCATCAAACATTCCCTTGAACCATCTGGAACTTGGCAGACTCCTCCAATCAGCACTACATCTAACTACATCTGCCACACTTACCCTTCGGTTACTACTTTCCCATCTCATCCTTAAACATACCAGGGACACTTACATATCTGTGATTTTGCCCTTAGCATTTTCTTTTCCTGGAACACTTTTCTCTATATTGTCTCTTGAGCAAATGGATTCTGTCACCTATCACCAGGAGTGGAAGTCCAAACACTTCTGCCCACTGCATGTTAGTATCAAAGTTGCCAAGGAAAACACAACACAGTCAAACACTAGATGGAACAACACTTTATTCACGTAGAGAAGAAACAGAGCAAGATCTGTTTTAAGAGTGGACATTGGTCCCCCATGGTCAGTAGATCCTTCCCAGCAGCTAATGCAGGGCTATTGGCCTGCATGCAACTCTCTGCCACAGAATGAAGGAATCCGCCCCTCTTTGCAAGGGACAGGCACAGCAGTGAGGTTGGCTAGGTACCATTTGACACAAATGCTTAAACGGAACAAAGAAGTACACATTAAGTCCGAAACAAAGAATGATAAACCCACACAAGGCAACATTTGTCCAGCATAGGTTGTGAGAATTCCTTATCATTTAGTAAGGAAGTGTTCCAGGCCCAAGACCCATTCTTATATGACCAAGAGGGGGTCAAAAGACTACACACGTAAGATTGTTTTTCCCAGTATGTTCCACATGGCTCATTCTCATTCCCTCCTCCCCTCTTTTTGTCATATCTTTGCTTCCATGATCTAAAATGCCTTCTGTGGCCAACTTTTATAAAACAGCCATCTCCAAATCCAATCCTCTGACCTCCATGAAGAAAAAAGCTTTGGTTGTTTTGATAACTGCTCTATCCCCAGCATCTGGAATAGTGATAGGCACATAGTAGGTGTTCAATAAAACATGGTGAAGAGATAGACCTTACAAAGAAAGAGTCTATTAACTCATAACGCCTGGAAAGCAGTGAAGGAAAACTTTTCAGATTTTCCTTCATAGACCAAGGCATTCACCTACACTGCCTCTAATTTATACTTAGAAACCCAACAAGCCTTAGAGAAAGTGATATGTCCAGGACAGCAGATAACACTATTATCACTCAGTTCCTATCAGGGCTCCAGGCAACTTTTAGAAAAACCTGTCCTCTGATATACAGCACTCATTTGTGTCATACGGAAAATCAAATAAATTATTTTTCACCTGAAGGGACAGGATTATTTGACTTCAAATATTTGCCATATGGCTTCTCTACCATATAAGATAGCTTCGAGGCTTAAGGTAGTAAGAGTGAGAGCATGCCTATAAATTATTCATAGATAACTCAAAATAAGTGTGAATCTTTGACAGATTGTCAAGTTTCTTAATGCTTTCTCCTGATAACAAGTGCTGTGTTTTTGATAAAAAGCTGCTCGGTTCTCACCACACTTTATTGTTGCTCTGTGTGTGTTTTCTGTGTTGTTGTGTCATGTTTGTTGATTTTGTTCCCCTCACAGAGTCCAGTCTGGCTCTTATCTCAGCACTGGGTGGTTTACCTTCATTCTGGCCATGGATGCCTGTTATGGCATTCACGTCTACGGGATGATAAATGACACCTACTGCAAGTAAGATCACAGGAAATTATTTTTATGCATCTCCAATTCTGATATCTTGTCAAAATATCACGATTCATTTTAATGCCATAAATCTGAGAAACAGATAAAGCAACAATTATTTCCTGGTGTTCTTTGCTGACATGACATTTTATTGTCAGCACATCAAGTTATGACTTTTAGGGGTGATAAAAAAGAAAACATTTTCCACAGTCTAATGTCAAATGTCAGAAAAAACATTTTTCCCTTAATCAGTGGCATACCAGGGACTTGTGGCTTAGAAATACAGAACAAGTTTTGTGGTTATTTAATTTGCAAAGTGAGTTTGTCATTCCTGCTGCTCTAGTGGCTTGATAGATGGCTGTCTAGTCAATGGTTATGTTTGATCACGAAGGACAAAATGTCCTAGAGCTTCAGAGAAGCTGGTAGCTTAACAAGAATTTCTCGAAATAAGTGAGTAATTTGCCAGATCCTTATTTAAAATGGGTATCTTTACCCACATTTATCCCCACTGGTGGGATAGTTTCTAATTAGATAATAAAACAAACCTTCCATGCTTCATCAAGGTAGTGAAATATATTTCCCTACCAACACTTGGCACAGTCTAATCCAGAGAGTGTTTTAATCATTGTCAAAATGGTCATTAAGCCACAATCTTCATGATCAAATATTTCTACCCTAACTATAAGCATATTATAGATGAAATACATATCTTACTCTGAAAAATGACAAAGCTTCTTCAAGCTCTGCAAGAGCATTAGGCAATCCAAAGTTTGCTTCCATTATGCACCATTTCCTCCTTTAAAGGATGATTATATGTTTGAATGTAATTGGCATGACATATAAATTTTATTTGATTTATTAAAGCACTAAGGACCTGGTACATCTTCCTAAAAGCTTTTATACGTAGTAGTTTTAACTGAGTTCATGAACAAGAATCATGCATAGGTTTGCAAGTAAATGCATTTACTGGGCACATAATGGCTTCTTGTAAATGAATACTTCATTCTTCATCTCAATCTTTCTCTCCTTTCCTTTTTTTTTTTCTTTTCTAGGACAGAAGGGTATAGAAAAGTCCCCTACCATTACTATGAACAAGGAAGAGATGAGTGTGATGAATATTTTCTTCATGAACATGCCCCATATGGAGGGCATAGGTTTATCACAGAAAAGAAAGTGTTTGCTAAATGGGCCAAGAAACACAGGATAATATTTACTCACCCAAACTGGACAGTGTCTTGATATTGGTTTTTCTGATCTTGCCACACCACTTGACATGATCACGATACTGCAACTGTGATGCTAATGATACTATGATGATGATGGTGATGATAAAGACAACAACGATGATCAAGTTCCTGTACATCCTCAGATATGAATGGTGACTCTGCCAGTAATTTGAACTTGGGATTCCATGGAGGGTGGTTGTGTTCATTATGTTCTTCCCGAAGGTTCAACATTACATATTGCACTTTATAATTTAACTGGAATTGCAATGAAGGCCAGTAACATGACAGCAGTGACCTAAGAAATGAGAAGATTATTCTTTAAGAGAGCTGCCCAGAATTCTTGAATAGTGAGTAATTTCCAAAAGCCATGGGATTTTGCCTCATGAGGCAAGATTCTAAGTCAATACTGTATGGTCTCTTGAAACTGAGCAGCTCTGCCATCTTAAAGAATGTTTGGTTACCTAAGAAACACTCTCTGGGTACAAGTATTTTACCATGGTTACTAGTTAGCCTGAGGGCAAGGAAGGAATCTCTTCCTGACTTATCATCTTCCTAGAGTGCTTCCTACAGCTAAAGACTCAAGCCATTTCCTAATTAACAATTAAGATATCAAGGACATCTTACCTACAGGATAAGTTGATTATCTCAAACGCTTAATTTAAAATGGGCCAAGTAGCAAATCTTGATGAATTTTCATTCTCAACACTCCATTCTCACTGAACAATATAACTAAACATGTTATTAGAATGACCTGTTAATGTTTAGTTATTTTTGGTTGAGTCTTAACTATTTCAGAAGATCACTTAACATGTAATATTTCAACACTGTAATAACATATACTGTGAAAACATTTCTTAACATAACCAAAAGGGTTTACCAGCTTTGCTTCAATATCCAACAACACAAAATTGTATGCTTTTTTAAACTCATGAAACAGGGAAAGCAAAGCATATTTTTGCATCAATTTGTATCCTACCATACTTCACAATATATATTTGTATATTCAAATTTCTACTTTATAGGCCCAAGGTGTGTCTCTCCACACATAACGTTATCATTGCCAAGTGCCAACTGTTAGACGTGGAGAGGAAATGATTCCTTATATTAAATCTGACCAGAACTTTGCCTTCATGGGGTTTATGTTCCCCATTGTGTATCAGTTGTTATACCACAATAACAACAATAATAATGACCTTAATGTCCGAAGTGCTCTGTCATTTAGAGTCCTTTCATATATGCTGTCCCTTGAGATACCCATGACCACCTAACTTGTTTATTGCCTACATATTCTGACATCTTTTCAGCAGACGATCTATAATTTGTTGACTGCTCTGACATATTGTTCCCCCTTGCTAATATTTTTTATAGAATAGCATTTATAGAGACTAGTAACCAATTGATTTCAATGCCAAATACAATATATTGTATCAGAATTATGTAAAAAGTATCACAAGGATGGTCTTGGTCATAGACTAAGAACATAGTAATTTTTTTGTTGTTTGTTTAATGACTCTGTTTAGATGAGGAAAAGATGAGGAAGCAGGGACAACAGGAGAAAATGAGAGCAGAGAAATACAGTTTTTTGTCCCAGTCTTGAGATGATTGTTTTTCATATATTTATTGCTCATTAAATATTAAAGAGTTGATTTGCTGAGAGACCAAAAACATCCTTGCAAATGATTCAAAAGACAAAAGCCAGGCTTAATTTACAGAATGTTTTGGAGGCCAGAAGTAATGACGCATGTCACCTCAGGAGCACTTGGCAGGTCTTTACTAGTGCTAAGTCCCATGATTAGTTATCATTAAAATGGGCCATCTTGGGCAAAAGCCTGTTTCCAGCTCTCTTCTGCCATTTTGATACTCCAGTACTCAGATCCATAAAAAATGACCAAGTGCCACTTCCATTGTTGAAACTGTTATTGTTGTAATTCTTTTGTTGTTTCCTTATGTGATTTTTAGTTCTATGTGTAACTTGTTTTGAGCTAAGGATGGATAGAAATGCCCACTATAAGAAAAATAAACAGGTACAAATGTTAAAATTGTAATACAGACTGCCCCCACCATTGTGATACAAAAGTTCCATTTTTAAATAAAAAGGAAACCACCGATTATCAGAATGATTCAGGCAATGACATAATTTATTTAGTTTTCTGGTAAATGGAGGCCAACTCTATTTGTTTTCGCCCTTACTAATGAGAAATGTTTGAAAACTTCCTTGCTCTCCTGCCTCACTGTGCCTTCCCTGGTGAAGGAGAGTTTCTCAGCGTCCCGTCCCCCTCACCCTAAGGCAGCGGGTGTGTATAGAGTAGGTAGGCCGTCTTTCTTCTTTTCCCGTCTCTCCACTCCTTTGCCTTTTTCCTCAACTGAACCCCAACCCTACACATTTTGTTGTTGTCTCCTCTTTTTCCCTAATAGTTGGAAACAAAAAACATATTATTCACAATTTGGAGACCTAATTTGATGATTTGCAATGTAATCAACATTTTGATAGAATCACATGATTTATTTTTCTCTGCAGTCTTACTGTTCCCTGCTTCCATTCCCTGCTCTTTTTTATCCTCAGCTCCCTAAGTTTAGTGGAAATACAAAGTCTAATTTCTCCCAGGTGAGGAGAAATTCATCTAAGATTTCCTGATAGAGGAGAGAATGGGTAAAGGAGAAATTCAAGAGAGTACTTTGTCATGCAGATTTCTAGTCAATTACATAGATTCTTGTCAACTGAAAGAGATTTCATCCAGCATCAAAACACTGGAAAGTTGAACTGAACTCACCACTGATGTGTATGTATTCCAGAAGTTAATTAACATCTGTAAAAAATAAAAACTATTTCAATACCACCCAAGGCTCTAGACAAATGGACTGAGGAAAATGGCCACAATTTGCTGAAATCAGCATAAAAACATGCAAGTTAAAAATAATAAACATTATTTTTCATTATGCAAAATCCTAAAAAAAAGCAAGAAAATTTAAAAAGCGTTTTAAAATGAATGTTTGAATCCTTTCTAAGTTAGCCTAGTGATAAGTAGTAATGATTTATATTGTTATAATGGTAATATGAATAAGAAACCTTTTAGAATATATGGCTTTACATTGTTATCAAACCTATGAAAGAAAAGCCAACATGGAGGAATGTTTGTATATATGTACAGAGTCCACTTGTGTGTGTGTGTGTGTGTGTGTGTGTGTGTGTGTGTGTGTGAAGGCATACATGCAATCCTATATTTTTCACTGGTGTGTATGAATCACAAAAAACCTACTTCAGACTTCATCTGAAATTTGTTGGGCTACATTTTGAATCCTGATTTAAAAAAAGAAAAAAGAAAAGAAAACTCCATATTAAATCAATTCATTGGTAAGAGTACATGAAATCATACTCAATGGCTGGCAGAAGAAAAAAGCTAGAGAAGCTACTAAATCTAGAACTGAGAACACAATTGGATGCCACAGTTGTGACAAATCAGGCCTGTAAGTATAGCAGCCTGTAGCGTAGGCTCTGCCGATTGCAGCTCAGCTGAAGTCACTTTGAAAAACAGTTGTACACCTGAAACCTATGTAACTTTCCTAACAATTGTCACCCCAATAAACTTTAATTAAAAGAAAAAGAAAGAAAGAGAAAAACATTGAATCAACTTCATTCACACTGATGCGAATGAAGATTTGGTCCCCCTACTCAAATAAGCCTGGTTTGAGCATAAGCAAACTCAGATTTTTGCATGATTTCTATTTTATGGCTAGAGAACTGTGACCATTGTGAAAAAATAAAATTATATAAGTAGATTGTTATTTGAGGATTTGCAATGAATCAGCTGATATAGCAGCTAAACTCTGAATTGGGAACTTTGCTGACCTTTCCATAAGTAAAAAGCCATCAGAAGGGAAATCACTCATTATTTCCTTAGAAAAAAGACAACTCTAAAGTACTTCACTTGGTGGTGTTAATTGGATGTTAATTATAAGCTCAGTTTAATTTCAGTAAGCAGGAAAATATAATCAGATAGCTATCTTTTTTTTTTAAAACAACATACCTATCCATGGTTTAATGTGGCATGTCAAAAGCGAAGATGAAACTATGTTCCAATGTCACTTGTTCCCATGTCTTAGCACAACAAATGATTTACTGTCCTAGGGTTATAAGGGGGAAAACTACCTTCCCATTAACTATGTTTTTTATTTATTTTTATTTCTTTAAGATTTTTATTAAAATATAGCTAACATACAACATTATATTAGTTTCAGATGTACAGCATAGTTATCAACATTTATATACCTAAAGAAGTTATCATGATGATAAGCCAAGCAACTATCTGACACTGTACCATGCAATCACAACATTATTGACTACATTCCCTGTGCTTTATACTATATCTGTATGACTTATTTGTTTTATACCTGGAAATTTTGAAATTTTATTCCCCTTCACCTATTCCCCCCTTTTTTAAGTTTTTCAATTACAGTGGACATTCAATATTATTTTATGTTAATTTCAATAGTACAGCATAGTAGATAGACATTTATATAATTTAAGTAGCAATCCCCTGGCTTCCAATACCCACCTGACACTATACATAGTTATCACCATATTATTGACTATATTCCATATGCTTTACAACCCCATGATAATTTTTAACTACCAATTTGCAATTCTTAATCCCTTCACCTTTTTCACCCACCCCCAATTCCCTCCCATCTATTACCCCGACAAATCTATTGGGTTGTCGGAAAAGTCATGATGCATTTTTGCAACAAAAAACAGAAAAAATATGTCATGACTTTTCCGACACCCAATAGTACCCTTCTGACACCATACATAGTTATTACAATATTATCGACTATATTCCTTATGCTATACCCTACATTTCCATAACTACTTTGTAACAACCAATTTGTACTTCTTAATCCCTTCCCCCCTTTTCACCCATACCCCCATTCCCCCTCCCATCTGGCAACCATCAAAATGTTTCTCTGTGAGTTTGTTTCTGTTTTGTTAGTTTTGTTCTTTAGATTCCACATATAAATGAAATCACATTGCAACTGTCTTTATCTTACACTCCACTCAGCACAATACCCTTCAGGTCCTTCCATGCTGCTGCAAAAACCCATTCCCTTCCCTGGCCAAGCAATATTCCGTTGTATTATGTACCACCTACTCTTTATCCATTCATCCATGGTCAGATACCCAGGCTGCTTCTACATCTTTGCCATTGTAAACAATGCTGCAATGAACATATGATGCACAGTTACCCTTGACGTAGTGTTTTGGGTTACTTTGGATAAATATTCTGAAGTGGAATTTCTGGGTCCTTCATTGTCTCTTGTTACAACCTTTGTTTTAAAGTCTATTTTGTCTGTGTAAGTATTGGTACCCCAGCTTTTTTTTCATTTCCATTTTCATGAAGTAACTATTTCCATCCTTTTACTTTTGGGCTGTGTGTCTTCCAATCTGAAGTGATTCTCTTGTAGACAGCATATGTAAGGGTTTTGCTTTCTTATGCATTCAGCTCTCCTATGTCTTTTGATTAGAGCATTTAATCCATTTACATTGAAAGTAATTGTTGATAGATATGTAGCTATTGCCATTTTATTATTCATAACTTTGCTTTTTTTTTTTTTTTTCTATCTTAAAGAAGTTCCTCTAATGTTCCTTGTAATGCTGGTTTGGTGGTGATGAACTCCCTTAGCTTTTTCTTGTCTGGGAAGATCTTTATCTGTCCTTCGATTTTAAATGATAGCCTTGCTGAGTAGAGTAAGCGTGTTTATAGGTCCTTGCTTTTCATCACTTTGAATATTTTATGCCAATCCTTCCTGGCCTGCAAAGTTTCTGTTAAGAAATCAGCTGATAGTCATAGGAGCTCCCTTATAAGTTATTAGTTGCCTTTCTCTTTGTATTTAATCTTTGCCATTTTAATTATAATGTATCTTGTGTGGGCCTGTTTGGGTTCATCCCGTTTGGGCCTCTTTGCACTTCGTGGACTTGTATGTCTGTTTCCTTCACCAGGTAGGAAAGTTTTTGGTCATTATTTCTTCAAATAAGTTCTCAATCCCTTGCTTTCACTTTTCTCCTTCTGGTACCATTATGATGTGAATGTTGTTATGCTTGATGTTGTCCCAGAGGTCTCTTAAATTATCCTCATTTTTTATTATTGGATTCTTTTTTCTTTCTGCTGTTCTGATTGGGTGTTTTCTGTTACCTTGTCTTCAAAATCGCTGATTTGTCCTCTGCTTCATCTTGTTTATATGTCCTTGCTTTTCTGGTCTGCTGGTGATTCCTTCTAGTGCATTCTTCATTCAGTTGTTGTATTCTTCACTTCTGGCTGGTTCTTTTTATGGTTTTTATGTGCTT
Source organism: Hipposideros armiger (assembly GCF_001890085.2). Taxonomy (NCBI): domain Eukaryota; kingdom Metazoa; phylum Chordata; class Mammalia; order Chiroptera; family Hipposideridae; genus Hipposideros; species Hipposideros armiger. The sequence goes on from NW_017731434.1 coordinate 2,503,645, forward strand.
TTTTATGCTTGCTATCTCTTTGTTGAAGTTCTTACTAAGTTCCTTGAGCGTACTTATAAACATTGCTTTGAACTCTGTCTCTCGTAGGTTGCTTGCCTGCATTTCATTTATTTATTTTTTTTCTGGAATTTTGTCCTTTTTTTTCATTTGGGATGCATTTCTTTGTTTCCTCATTTTGGCTGCTTCTCTGTGTTTGTTTCTATGTATTAGATAGATCTGCTATGTCTCCCAGTCTTGGCTAGGTGGCCTTATGTAGTATGTGTCCTGAGGTGCCCAGTGAAACTCTCCCTGGTCACCTGTGCTGGGTGCCCCAAGAGGGTCCCTTGTGTGGGTTGCATGTGCCTTCCTGTTATACTTGAGCCTTGATTTCTATTGGCATGTTGTGAGTGGGATTGACCCTCAGGCTGATTGACTGTGGGGTTTGGCCACATCCACAACTTATGGGCTTCTATGTGGGGGACGGGGGCTTACCCCATTGAGTGGGATTCACCCCAGAGGACTCTGGTGCCTGTTGGGACTGCCCTTCATGTGTGCCACTTGTGAGGCTAATTGGTTGGTACTCTGCTTTGGTCTGAAGCCAACTTCTAAGTATGTTAGTTCTGGGGCCCCTTGGGAGGGACTCCTGTACAGGCCCAGGTCACTCACTGCCTGTGACTGGCCTAGGGCTACCTGGTAGGAGCTACAAAGTGATCCACAGTTGTTTGCTGCCTTTGGTAAACCTGGAGGTGTGTGAGAGAGGCCATGCTTCAAACCTAGGACATCTGCCCATCTGCTCCCAATACTGGGCCTAGGGTAGTTCCACAAAAAAGCTGGACATCCCAAGTCCTGCTGCCACACACCAGCTCCCTTAAAGTTCAGCCACTGATAAAGCCTTATGTGGTATGCAAGTTGGGTGAGGCAGGGTCTCAGGGATTTACTAGAGTGGGAAGAGTTGTGGTCTCCAGGTTAATGTAAGTTCTGGTTTGGTGCCAGTGCTAAGCCTGGAGCTACTCAACAAAAGTCTCAGAGCACACCAACATCAATCAACGCCTGCCTGGAGTCTGCTGGATTCTAATAGTTTTCCAAGACAGAGTACAATGTGGGAGAGATCACGGCTAGGGGAGAAAGTGCCTCAGGACTTGTATAATTTGGATGCGGTGATGTCCCAGCTGAGTCAGCAGGGAGAAGCAGTGGAGCTCACCAGTCCAATCAGATTCAAATTTGGCCTGTGGGGGCGGGCTCAATATACAAAAGATGGCTCCTGCCTGCCGGCTGCACAAGAGGAGGACCCCTACAGGGAAAATGCCAACTACCCTCCAGTCCTCCCCCTGCAGCCACACAGCTCAGTCTGCCACCCCCCCACCCCCTCTGCCCCATATCTCTGAGGACCCGCAAGTCACTGCCCCTCCGCTGGAGCCCAAGGTGAGTGCCTGCGAGCAAGTGAGTCTGTGCAGTGGCTGTTTAAGCGGACGGCTGAGTTTCCCGCCACCTTCTATCCCACCTGAATGGTTGGAATACCCACTGTTTTTCACAGCCAGATGTTGTGAAGGCTCCTCTTCCCAGCACCAGTACCCTGGGCTGGGGAGCCTGGTATGGGGGCTGGAGTCCTTTGCTCCTCCTGATTTTCAACTGCCACACGGAGGTTTGGGGCTTGTTTTGCGTCTCCACCCCTCCTACCAGTTTCGTAGTAGCTTCTTTATATTTTTAGTTATAGGACTTCTATTCGGCTAGACTTCAGATGGTTCTCCAGGTTGATTGTTCTTTAAGTTAGCTGTAATTTTTATGTGTTCATGGAAAAATGCTGCCACAGTGTTTATTTACTCCATATCTTGGATCTTTGTGTCCCTTAACTGCATTCTTAAAAGGCAAGACCTTTTCTTTTTTTTTCTTCTTTTTTTTTAATTGGGGAATTGGGGGAAGGTGAACAGACAAGTTGCTGTCGTTTTGTTCTTCAGTCTAGTTGTGGAGGA
>NW_017731434.1:2505828-2540554 GCF_001890085.2 Hipposideros armiger
GCAGCCCAGCTCCAGGTTGAGCTGTTGTTCAGCATCTTAGCTGTAGAGGGCAGTGTCACTGGCCCTCATATGTGGGATCTGAACACGGGGCCCTCTGGCGTCCCAAGCCAGCTCTTAACCAACACGCCACTCGGCCAACCCAAGACCTCTTCATTTAATAGTATACATAGATCTGATGACTGAAGGAGCCAGTACTAGCCTTTGTAAGTAAATCTAGACTTGAAGAGCTTAACAGCCTTTAGAAACCAGCCAATTCAATCCCTGAACCTTGGAGTAGAGGAAGTTGACCTATAGATGTCAAATGAGTTGTCTGTGGCTATAAAACAGACTGATGGCAGTACTGAAACTCATGTCTTTTTTTCTTTTTTTCCATTACTTTTTTTTTTTTGCACAGAATAGTAGCTGGAAAAATGCATAAGCGACTGTATTTGAAGTGTCTATTCCTGGAAACCAAATTTTCTAATTATTGTTGATACTAATGATCAGAGAAATCTCCACACTGAAGTGTAGAAATATTCACATAATTTAAGGAACCTGTACTAGTACTTGTCAATATTCTTCAATATTCTTTATTATTTATGTGTGTTGCTAAGACTAGAACATGTTCTGATATCATGAAATTTAAACACTAGTTTAAACAATGTAAAAGTGAGTTTCTTAGTTTTTTGTTGTTGTTGTTATTGAAGATGATGAAACCACTGATACTACTAAGAGCTACAGAGTATGGAGGTTGCCTGGCGTAACTGGCAGGCCCTCCTGTTGAATTATCCCCAGAGCCTAAGTATCTGCATCCTTTAACCAATTCAGCTGCCTGGGTTAGTGAAATAATTCATGTGAACTAGTTGGTGAAACATAGCCCTTTGGTTTTACACTTGTCTCTGCACTGCACACGATCATAGAGCCCAGATAGTCTTCTGGAAAGTAAATCAAAGCCCCAAATGCCCCACAAGACTCAATTACCATGCAAGGCTGAAAGGTTTTTTTTTTACAGTCCACTTATGTGATACTGTTAGAAGAGGAAAATTTTGAAACTATGTGTGCTAGGCTCTGAAAATGGTTTTTGTGGCTCAGAGATGGCATATTGTTTTGTTGCTTGTTTTTGCTGAACCTTAGAGAAACCACTAGAGTAAAATTCCATGTAAATTGCTAAAGCATCAAATCAGAAGTGTCCTTGGGCATTGTAACATTGCAGAAAACCTCATTTCCCTTTTTATAAAGTTCTCTTCTTTTTTTTTATTTTTAGAATAGGCACAAGTTGTTTAGGGAGTAAAATACTCCTCTTTCAGAACAGATATGTCTTCTTTTGTTCATGTTTTGGAGACTTCAGAAAAATAGAAGCTCACTTTCACAGAAGTGAAGAATATCTTAGTGAATAAACAGCTAACTGCTAAATTCATATATTTGCCTATAAAGGGAGCAGTTTCATTTAAGAAACTTGAAAGGAACCAAAACCAGCGTATTTCATGGTTCCTTATAACCAAACCTACAAAGTACTAATTTCCTCGTGTTTAACTTTGTTGTCATTGCTACTGAGTAAATATGCATTTCTTTTACATACAGTATGTTTTATGCTTCACTCATTTTTCTGAGTTCACACAATTTTTGCTGTAGTCTCTCATTCACTTTAAAAACCTGTAATCTTCATCTATTTATAGAAGAGATTATAAATGTGCAGTTGTGCATTTGGTGAGTTGTTTTTTTCTGGCATCCTATTGCTTTATCTATAGGCATCATGCCTTAGCAGCAGTTCTCAACCTGTGGGTTGCGACCCCTTTGGGGGTCTAACAACCCTTTCAAGGGGTCGCCTAAGACCATCGGAAAACAAAAAGATATTTACATTACGATTCATAACAGTAGCAAAATTACAGTTACAGAGTAGCAACGAAAATAATTTTATGGTTGGGGGTCACCACAACATGAAGAAATGTATTAAGGGGTCGTTAGCGGGGCCTTCGATAGCTCAGTTGGTAGAGCAGAGGACTGTAGTGGAAAACTGTATTAAGGGGTCGCGGCATTAGGAAGGTTGAGAACCGCTGCCTTAGAGGAAAGCTTACTAAGTGGCAAAGGGCTACTGGTATATTTTAGTTTGGTTCACTTTTACAAGACAACTGAGGAGATGTAAACAAAGCCAGAGAGTATTTGTCATTGCAGGAAAAAAAAAAAAGTGGAGCAGCGGGGGCAGCAGGGGCAGTGGGTAGATTCAATATACTCAATATCCAAGGCAGGAAGATGTCTAGGAAACTACTGCAGACAATGACAAGAGTAAACGTTGTCCACAGTAACTGTCTGATGCTGAGGGATATTTACTTCCTTTCTGTGTCAGACTTGTTAGCAAAGTTCAGTTAGTACATAAACTGCTTAAAATGGAGAGGTCTTCATTCTTTCCTCTCTCCCTCCTTCACTACCTCCCTTCTTTCTTCCTTCTAGCCCTCCTTTTCTCCCTTATTTTCTTTCTAGAAAACTCAGCACTCTTCCAGTTGAACATCATAAGTGGGTAGTTTCTCATTTTACAAATCAGCTTACAGCACTCTATCAAACTCTATAAGAGATCCTTATTTGGGTATGATCTTAAAATGAGGGTATATTTGGGAACAAAATAATAACTTTTACTTGTATGCCAGGTTTATTAAAGGGCTGTATGCCTCATTCCATACTCTCAAATACTCTATGAGGTAGGTAATGTTACCATTCCACATACAAGGAAACCGAATCACAGAGAGTTTAAGTAGCTTGCCAAAGATTGCACAGCAAGTGATGGGCTGAAATTTTTAACTCAGGAAATTTGACCCAGAATCAATATTTAGTTGGGACAGGCTAATAGATATAACCAACAACCTCGAAATTTCATTGGCTTAACAAAATAAGGTTTGTTTCTCTCTAAAACATGAGTTCCATGTAGATGCTCCTCTCCAAGCACCTTGTTTTCAAGGATGACTCAGAGAGCAGGCTCCTCCCATCATGTGGCTTTGCCCTCCTCTGCTTCCTTGAAGTCTTTTCTCTTTGGCCTGCTAATGGGGAAACAGCATGGGGGATCCTGGTTGGAGGGTTTTTATGGGCAGGTCCAAAAGCAGTGTGCATCATTCTATCCACATTCCATTGACCAGGCCCAAAAATATGGCCTGATAGTGAGGTTGGCAATGTTTTCAAAGGAGAAAGAAAAGGAACAGGGTTTGATGAACATGTTTGTGATAGCCTCTGTTATATTATTCTTAGTCGTGATGGCATATAGTCTTTAAAAAATTACTCAGTTTTGTGCAACTTTTTTGATTAATTGTTTATGTTGATAATCCTTATTAGGAACACACACAAAAAATTTCTTTACATGGATGTCAGTCCCCACAACTCAAACAAAATCAACTATAGAAGAAAATATTGTTCTATGTCCTATTATGCCAAAAGAGAGGTATGATTTCTGTAAACGCTTTTAAGTGGCTTAATTCCACCGACAGAAGCAACATGATTTTTAATGTCTTAATAATCTGTACTTAAACTAAGATAGATCCATCCTCACCTCTGATCAACCCATTTTTTTGTATGTGCTTATTTGCTTTCAAGATGTCACAAAAATTAGACTCCCTTTTTAACTTTTCTTTGGTCGTTAAGTCTAGGTAGTGGCTGCGATGGTTTTTTAAAGTAAAACAATGAAACTGCTGGTTCTCATATCTTAAAATTACAAATATCTTTTTTGTACCCCTTATTCTTTCTCTGTTCACATTAGCATATGAACTTGCTAAAGCAAAAAGGTCCTAATATACCATACAAAGAGTTGCCCATCATCAAAATATCACAGGGTATATTCCTATGGAGAAAGATCCTTCATACTTTATTTCTCTTCAGCTCTGAACGTTTTTCTTCCCTTCCCAATACTTTCTATTTTTTGACATTACTTTCTTTAAGATATCTGGAAATCCTTTTCTCTTAATAATAGATTTCACATCTTAAAGCTCTTTTTCACCTAATAGGAAACTATTTCTGTCTTGGGGAAAATGCTTTGCATGTTAGCATATAAATCTTCTTAATTTGTCCATTGAGAGAGGTTAGTTGAGACACTAAAAACAAAATAATTAGAGAAGGGAACCTGCCAATGTTTACCTTCTTCCAGATCAATGTGAAATTCCTTTTAAGGACAAGAAAATATGGCACCTGGTTGGTAAATGACATAGGTTTTAATTTTTTTTTAAGAGTTGTTACTGGTAATAAGAGTATCTTAAGTTGCTTTACAGAATTAAATTAAGGTTCTCACTATCCTTAAACCCATGGCTAAATTTTTTTTTTTAAAGATTTTTATTGGGGAATTGGGAAGGGAACAGTGCTGGGGAATTGGGGGAAGGGGAACAGACAAGTTGCTGTTGTTTTGTTCTTCAGTCTAGTTGTGGAGGACATTGCCTCACTGGCCCAAGTTGGCACCATCATTGTGCTATTCCCAGCGAGGTAGATCAATCGCCGGCTTCTGGACGGCCACTCACAGCGGCTGCTGGCCGCTCATGCTGGCTGCTGGCTACATACGGTAGCCCATGGCAACCCACTGCCAAAGGGGCTGCAGCCTACGCCATCACCTGCGGCTCACAGCAGCCCAGCTCCAGGTTGAGCTGTTGTTCAGCATCTTAGCTGTAGAGGGCAGTGTCACTGGCCCTCATATGTGGGATCCGAACCGGGGCCCTCTGGCATCCCAAGCCAGTTCTTAACCATCGCACCACTCAGCCGGCCCCTAAAATTTTTGAATAACACAAATATACAGTGAGTGTCTATAGATCAGCAGCATCTTACACCATGCATTGTTAAGAGTTCTTGCATCTATCATTGGTAAAATTTTTCAAACATAATTTTCTATGCTTATGAAATTACTTAAAAATCTATATAATCTTACAAAATAATTTTCTTCCACATGCTTAAATTTCCCCAGAAGTATAGTACATACAATGAAATTTACTCAAAATGGTCTTCAATCTTCAGTGGCAGTTTTATTTCAAATTAAAATGGCTTATCCAACACCTCTTTTGATGATGCTGATTATAATGAGTTTCATCTCTAGTAAAAAAGGGTTCTCTACAATCTTTGATGGATAAAAGGACATTAATATTGGATGAGGACATTAATGTCATGCAAATGGATCTGTGGATCACGCAGAGCTGTGAGATGCTGTTCAATATGAAACAATAGAAAAAGGGAAAGAAAAAAAAAGCCATTCAGCAGTACAACCTATGAGTTCAGTGAAACCAAATGAAATTTGACAGGAGCAAATGTAAAGCTGGGCACTTAGGTTCACAAAAGCCAGGAGCATGACTTAACAGCAGTACTTATGAAAAATATTTGGAGGTTATAGAACACTCTAATATGAAACATAGCAATTTAAACAGTCATTATGACCTAAGATGCATAAAAGAGTCTAAGAACAAGAAGCCAAGCTCAGGACTGATCATACCCCTTCTGGAAGTATTTTTAAAACTTGTTTTTCCTCAATTTCTGATTAGACACATAGTATATTTTCATTGTCAAAAACATTGAAAAGACAGAAAGGTATGATACCCATTATCACGCTGGCCAGTATTCATCCAGTAGTTTTCTATAGAATTAATAAAACTATACATATATAATGCTATTTTATTGGGTTGTCAGAAAAGTCATGACATATTTTTTCTACGTTTTTCGTTGCAAAAATGTGTCATGACTTTTCTGACAACCCAATGTAACCTGCTTTTTCTCCTTAGTAAGAAATTGCAAGCATTTTCCTAATGTTACTAAATTATCCTAAAACATTTTCAGTAGCTTCAGTGTGCTGTAATCTAGTTAACCTTTCCTACATTGTCACTTTTCTCTATACTCGTATGATAAACAGGTTTGTTTTTTAATTGTTGAACACTTCCCTGATTTTTTACTTTTATCGTATCAGCATTTAGTGTGCCTGGTTCCCTGCATCCTTGCCAAAAATTGGGTTTATTTTTTCTATCTTTACCATTTTTACATATGCTAAAAATGTTATTTTACTTTAATTAGCATTTAATTCATGACTATGGAAATTAAACATTTTTTCATGTTTATTGACAATTTATATTACTTCTTTCATGAATTAGCTTTTCCAATATTTTATCTGTTTTTTATTGCATTGGGAGTCATGGTACTTTATTTATTTATTTACTTATTTATTTTCGATAAACAAAATTTTATTTCCATTTTTATAATCTCAATTCTCTACTTTTTTTATACTGAAGACATGAGTGTACATATAACCACATGTAACATAATACACTTATGGTTCATAAAATTTATTATTTTTTTTATTTTAAAAGTATATTATTCCTTTTTTTAATTTTTATTTTTACTCTATTTTTTATTATTATTAGTTTCAGGTGTACAGAACAATGCAATAGTTATCCTTTTCACCCCTCACAAAGTAACAACCCCCTTCCCCCTATCCACTGCCCTCCCACCCCCGATATCATATTTATCTATTACAATTCCATTGACTCCATTCCCACGCTCTACTCCACACCCCGTGACTATATGTATATATAATTATAGTTGACATGCAATATTATTCAACATCAGCTTCAGAAATACAGTGCAGTGGTCAAACCTCTACACTGTCTATGCAGTAGTCTCCTTAACAAGACATGAGTCCATCTGGCCCCTTAAAAAATATTTACAGGGCCGGCCAAGTGGCGCGATGGTTAAGAACTGGCTTGGGACACCAGAGGGCCCTGGTTCAGATCCCACATATGAGGGCCAGTGACACTGCCCTCCACAGCTAAGATGCTGAACAACAGCTCAACCTGGAGCTGGGCTGCTATGAGTCGCCGGCGACGGCGTAGGCTGCAGCCCCTGTGGCAGTGGGTTGCCATGGGCTACCGTATGTAGCCAGCAGCCAACATGAGTGGCCAGCAGCCGCAGTGAGCAGCTGTCCAGAAGCCGGCGACTGATCTGCTTCGCCCGGGAAGAGCGCAATGATGGTGCCAACTTGGGCCAGTGAAGCAACGTCCTCCACAACTAGGCTGAAGCACAAAAGGACAGCAACATGTCTGTTCCCTTCCCCCAATTCCTCAGCACTATTCCCATCTCCCCAATTCCCCAATAAAAAAAAATCTAAAAAAAAAATATTTACAACATTATTGATTATATTTCCCAGACTGTCTTTTCTATCCCTGAGGCTATATTGTAGTTACCAATTTGTATTTTCTCATCCCTTCCCTTCTCCTTCATCCCCACCCGCTCCCACCTAGCAACCCTCAGTTTTTCCTCTGTGTCTCTGAGAGTATTTCTGTTTATATTACTCATTTATTCAGTCCTTTAGAGTCCACATATAAGTGAGATCATATGGCATTTGTCTTTCTCTGACTGACTTATTTCACTTAGTATAATGTTCTCTAGGTCCATCTATATCATTGCATATGGAACGATTTCCTTCTTCTTTATAGCTGAGTAATACTCCATTGTATAAATGTATCACAGTTTCTTAATCCAGTCATCTACCGATGGGTATTTAAGTTGTTTCCAAGTCTTGGCTATTGTGAATAGCGCTGCAATGAACATAAGGGTACATATATTTTTTCGAATTAATGTCTTGGGTTTTTCTGAATAAATACCTAAGAGTGGAATTGCTGGGTCGTAAGGTAGTTTCATTTCCAGTTTTTTGAGATACCTTCATACTGATTTCCATAGTGGCTGCACCAATCTGCAGTCCCACCAACAATGCACCAGGGTTCCCTTTTCCCCACAACCTCTCCAGCATTTGTTGTTTGTTGATTTATTGATGATAGCCATTCTGACTGGAATGAGGTGGTATCTCATTGTGGTTTTTATTTGCATCTCTCTAATGATTAGTGAGGTTGAGTATTTTTTCATATGCCTGTTGGCCACCTGTATGTCCTCTTTAGAAAAATGTCTCTTCATATCCTCTGCCCATTTTTTAATTGGGTTGTTTGTTTTTTTGGTGTTGAGTTGCATGAGTGTTTTATAAATTTTGGATATTAACCCCTTATCAGATATCTCATTGACAAATATCTTCTCACATTCAGCAGGCTTCCTGTTTGTTTTATTGATGGTTTCCTTTGTTGTGGGAGTCTCAGTACTTTAAAGATACAAACAAATGAGAAGTCATTCAAAAGAAAGGGAACAGGTTAAAAGCAATCAGGATCTTGAAGGAACTGGAAGCCTTTTGTACCAGGGATTAGAAACATTTAGCAAGCTTGACAGAATGTGTTAGAGAGAACTAAATTCAAACATTTAAAAGGCATTCATTCAGATACAAAATTTAAACTCTGTGGCTCCATTAGATGGAACTAGAACCAACGGATGAAATTTTAGATTTTATCTCAGGAGGGCATTCAGAAGAGTCCAAAATTAGAATATACATTTGTGCAACGAGTGAATTTGTGTGATATATTTGCAGATAGATCAGACCACCCACTTGTTCAGTGTTTTATGCAAGTAGATGGAAAGTTGGACTCAGTGGTCCCCCAGGTCCCCTCCAAAGCACACGTCCTGTGAAATGGGATGCAACTGCACATGAGAAAGCAAGATTTGACACTGAAACTCTGAAAAAACAAGCTTAGAATGGTTGAAATTTGAGAGCCCCTGGCCTTAGCAGCAGCATATTCAGACACCATCTCTTAAGACAAATTATTTCTGTTGATGGCTAATTTCATCAAACTCATATTCAGAGTTGGTTCCCAAATTCTGGGGGTATACTCCATTGCTGGTGGGTATACACATACCACCCCCAACCCCACCACCCCCACTCTCCCACTGCCTATCAATGACTTGATTCTCATCAGGCTTCACAAGGCGCTATAACTTCCTTTGCTTCCCAGTGGGGGAAATTAGTTCACATTTTATATACCATATTTTTATATACTTGCAATTGCATTATGCCTTTGAAATGTAATGACTCAAGAAAATTGCATTTAGTATTATAGCATTCCTCATGTTGGTAATTTATGATAATGGATGTCACTGTAGATTTAGAAGTCATTTATATTGTCCACCTTTCCCTATTTCTGCTAGATTAAATAAATTCTTCATATTGAGTTTTGCTGCATTTTTCAGTTTTCTAGTCTGTACCACTCACTTTCAGTATATTTATAATCCTTTTATCTAGTCTTTGTAGTTTCAAAATGATGCCTAGGATATTTTAAGTTTTGAACAATCAATACCCTTTTCAAATTGCCCTCTTAAGGTTTTTGTAAAATAATAGTCTCTATAATGCAACTTTAAATTACCTGCCTTTTCCTTTACTAGACTTAATCCAAGAAGGCTAATTGAACATTAAGCATTTTAATCATCCCATGCTGTCAAAACTGTCTTCTCTTTACTGAGAATTGAATAGGCCATGAGCTTAATTGTGTTCTTGGCAATGTAACTAGAGTGAAAGCTTGATAATATGATTAGTATATCACTATGAAATCAGTCCTGGTATTTATTAATACCTATATAAAAATATTATTTCAACAAATATACATTGAACATAACCAAATTCATGGTATTTCCTTTCTTTATGGAGTTTACCAGAGCTAGATAAATAAATCAAAATCCCAAATAAATACACGATGACCCAGAACAAAGTAATGGCCACCAGAATAATGCAAATAAAAATGCCATGTGTTATATAGAAGTATAAGAAGTATAAGGAAATAATGATTCAGATATAAAAATTGTCATTGCATTATATGTTCAAGTAATGTTCAAATATAGGGTGATTCACACTCTCAGAAAGCCACAGCACATGGTGGATCTCAGGAAGTTCAGCTTGAGGTTCTATTAGCAATGCCTTATAGAAATGGCTAATACAGGAGAGAGCCAGCAAGATGTAAAGATGCTTTCATCTAATACAAGATGAGGCTTCCTGACAGCAGCATCTTGTAGAAGAAAAGCAATGTTTATTTGAAAATGTAGGGGTTATTTCTGAAAAATTAAATGAAAATGTCCATGGAATAGTAAAATGCTAAAAACTCTTGTGTCTTAACTGGAACCTTCCAGGGGACACTAGGGTTTGGTCAAGACTAGGGTACTATTGTGAAATGTATTCACTGAACATACAGCACCTTTCAGAGACATTTTAAAGTTCACTGTGAATTCAAGTAGCATAGGATGTGGAACCAATGTAGGTATAAATGTGGGTCCGTTTTATTCCTTTACCCATGTAGATCAATTAGTCTTGTGTTATTATTCTTGATATGCATTCACTCTCTGCTTTAGGAGTTACCATGAATGTGAATTGCTCTCATTATGCTTTTTATTATGACAGTTTCATCTATACTTATATACTGAGCTTGAACGAAAATTTTCTAATGTAATGATAGTTGCATGCATCTAATTGGAGACTTAAGCCAGGCTACAAAACAGACTGGGAAAGCAAAAATCCTAATATACACCTGTCCCAACTTTTATGTGTTGTCTACAACTTCCAAAGAAAATCTAATAGACAAGTCACACTCTTATGGAATTAAATGGCTTTGATGACCTAAATAACCTACTTATGTCTTCCTGGAAGTGACCTATTCCAGGAAAAATTATTATTGTGTGTGATAGGTGAGTTACTCTGGGTGGAAAATAAAGGTAAAGAGAAAGGAGATAGCTAGTCATAAGGTCATATATAATAACTCTTCCATGCCTCTTCTCAACCACTGTTGAAATCTTATATTCTTTCCTAATGGTTCTTTTTTACATTATATATCCAGCCAGAAGTGCTACCCAGGTGATCTCATGAACTATGGTAGAGTCCAGGAAGGGATCTACATATATTTGGTCAATTGATTTTCATAAAGATGCCTAAATAACATGGAAAAAGAATAGTCTTTACAACATATGGTGCTGAAACAATTGGACATCTATATGAAAAAAAAAATCTCAATTCTTATCTCATACCATTCAGAAAAATTAACCTGAAATGGATGGTTAATCTACTTGTAAGAGATAAAACAATACACATTTTTAGAAGAAAACAAAGTATAAATTCTTCATGACTTTGGGTTAGACAAAGATTTCCTGGGATGCAAAAAGCAAAACTCTTTTTCAAGGACACTATTAAGAAAATGAAATACAAGCCACAGACAGGAGAAAATATTTGCAACACACATAGCTGACAAAGGACTTATATCCTGAATATGTAAAGAACTCTCACAGCTCAATAATAAAAAGACCACAAATCTTAATTTAAAATGGGCAAACAGTTTTAACATATGCTTTTCGAAGAAAGATATACAAATGTCCAATAAGCACATGAAAAGATGCTCAACATCACAAGGAAATATAAATGAAAACGGAATACTCTACTAGGCACAAAGGACTCATTGGTGAAAAAATTCAACATAGCTCCTGCCTTTATGGAGTTTACAGTATAATGAAAGATACAGACAAGTGCATAAAGAAGGGATAAATGCTGGAATAGGAAAAATGCAGGTGTTTTGGAGGTGATAATGGAGGAGATCATAACACACACAAGAGTTTGGACAAAGGGATTATCAAGGCAGGCTTCCTGATGAAAGTGAATTTAACCTGATAAGAAAGCTGAGTGAAAGCAGATTGAGCAAAGGGATATGGAGAAGATAAGCATGGACAAGAAGCAATATAATGCAGAAAGCATGACAAGTTCAAGAATCCAACAAAAGTGTACTATGACTGGTTGGAGGAAAACCACAGGGGTGAGAGGTACAAGGTTGTGGTTAGAAAGAAACAAGCAATTTAATTAGAGATCAGATCACACAAGTCTTACTGGCTGTCAGGAGTTTAAACTTGATTGTAAAAGCAATGCATAAAAAGCATAGAAAGGTTTTAAACAAAGGAGTATAACTTGCTGTTTAAAAGGATCACAGAGAAGGAAGAAAAATCAAAGATAATTCAGAAGTTTTTAGCTTGAACAATTGGGTAGACATTGATGCTACTATTGTATCTATAATAGGAAATATAGTAGAAGAAGCAATTGGAGATGAATTAAATTTCAGACATGGCCAGTATGAGGTCTGTCTGGGACATTGAAATGAAGTTTTACATATGAAGACCAGGCGAGAGGTCTAGTCTAAAGATATAAATTTAGGAGTCATCTGTATAATAGAGAATAGGATGTGATAACTGCTATGATAGAAATATGTACAGAATATCATAAAAGCACAAAGGTCATCTCTATGTTATGTATTGCTGTGTAACAAATTTCCACAAACTTAATTGCTTAAAAAACACACACACACTTATAGCACAGTTTCTGTGGGTCAGGAATACAGGCATGGCTTATCTGGGTCCTCTTCTGAAGGTCTTTCACAGAGCTGCAATCAAGGTGTCAACCAGAGCTGACATCTCATCTGAAAGCTCAGCTGGGGAAGGATCCACTTCTAAATTTATGAGCATGTGGTTGTTGACTACAATCAGTTCCTTGTTGGCTGTCAGCTGGAGGCTGCTCTTGGTTCCTTGCCATGTGGGCCTCTCCATGAGGGGGCTCACACACCACAGCTTGCTTCATCAAAGTCACCAAAGGAAAGAGTCTGCTATCCAGACAAAAGTTAAAATCTCATGTAATCTGATCACTGACACAGTACCCACCTCAACATGGAGGTATTCTAGTGGTTGGAAGCAAGTTCCCCAAGGTAAGGGGATTACACAAAGCCATGAATTCCAATAGACAGGATCGTTGTGGGTCACCCATAAGTTATCTGCCTCTCCATCTCTACCTAGTAGAGGTAAAAAAGTTTCCACATAAAAGTGACACACAAATCTGAGGGAAGTTATGTAAATTATAAATAGTCAAAGGAGACGCATACTAGTTATGCCTCAGTTTTCTATCCTGATGTTAATTAGCAAAACTTTTATATTTTCCTACATCAATTTTGATCATGGAGTAAATTGACCACAATATACAAAGTTGTAATAAATCTAGTGTATAGCTTGAGAGAATGAATCCAGCTAGGAATAATCCCATGATGTTGCCAAGATCAAAGGGGAAGAAAAGACTGTAAGAAGCTCTCCTGTTTCCAAATATACAAATGAATGGAGAAAAGAATGTTACATATTTAGAGTGGAAGTTGTGGTAGAAGGAAATATAACAGAATGAGTAGGTATGAATGAAGGAGTGTTAATGCAGTCATTATCAAGAGAGAAGGGAATGAAATCTATTTTTAAGAAGTATTGTTAGATGTGTGTTATTAACGATTTGGCTTCCCAAAAGAGCACACATGCATTGGGAATTGAGAATCTCAGACATGTTGGCACTGGATAAGTTCTGAGATTATGGGAAAAGGGCAAAACCATGAGAAATGCATTTAAGTTTTTAAAATTGGTGTGAAGTCAGGAATACTCCTTTCCAGAAATTCCTGAGCCATAGGCTAGAAAAAAAGAAAAGCTGAAATCATATTTTAAATTAGGGTAAAACATGCATCAAAACTGTTAAGCATATAGAGGGAGAAATTGCAAGTTCTCAAAAATAAAAGACAAAAATATCTTTGATATTTGAAATTCTGAATGAGTGATATTCATCAGGTTATTTCTTTGTAATGTATTTAACAAACACTAAAAACAGTTTAAAAGTTTAAGTAAAATAGTTTGGCACATTTTTTAAAGTAAGAAACTATAATACTTCAAATTAATACTCAAACCTGGCGCTAGGTTATCTATGTCACAGCTGGAATGTTGCAAAGGGATGGAGAAAAACTAAAGTAAAGAACTTTTGGATGTATACCACCTATAGCTAAAACGAAGTTGAGATTTCCATTTTGACTCTAATGATAGAAAATATTCCTGACTTAGGGACACAAAGTGATAATTCAGAACTCTGGATAGAAAGAAGAAATACAAGTTTAGAATATACTGTAAGTAATAATTTTAGAAACTTCTCTGATTGTAATCTTTCTCAAAGGAAAAACTTGGTGGATAAAATAGGTATGGAATTGAAGAAAAAATAAGATATCCAACCAAAAGAAAAGAAAATTACCTCAGGTAATATTTAGTTCTCTTATTGTACTCTATATTAATGTTTGATAGCTGTTATTTTTCTTTTCCCAGCATGCGTTCTTTTCTTTCCCCTGTCTCTTGATCCAGCAACAAACTATGCTCTATGCTCATACAGGTGGACCTATAATCTAGGATGGGCTAAACTTTGTACATATCATCTTAGCCACGGTAACTGGTTTGAAATAGGACTCTGTCACAAGCAAGGACAGCCAAGTCTCTTTCCTATAATTGATGTATAGATTCTGGGAGAAAGAAACTGACTCCTCCCAGTGATGTTGCTACAAAGGTATGCTAACAGCCTATCTGGCCAATAGGTATCTTCCCTTCAATAAGAAAAATGTCCATGCTGCTTAGAAGTGTAGAGATAAAAAGCTAACTGGTTGGTGATACTTTTGAACCCTCAAAAAAATCGTGAATGGGAATAATGTCTATTTCAGTATGGTTTTCCTAATTACGTGAGCCAATAAATGCCCCCCCCCCCGTTCTCTTTGGTTTTAGACAATCTGTCTAAAGACTGAATTGGAGTTTTGCTATTTTGTTATTTACTGACAAAAGAAAAATCTAGACTAATAAAATCTGCAAGCAACATAAAGACTCCATGTTTTGAAAGATATTGTCTACTATATTGCACTTATTAAGTAAAAAGTAATTTGTTTTGCATTTTTAATAACAGAAATTTTCATCTATTCTAAACTTTTAATCAGGATGAAAAACTAAAATTACTATTTGAAATGACAGAAATCGAACCAAAGGAAAGAGTATAATACTTCGCTAAATTTTAGAAGCTAGTCAAAGGCATACACATTACTTCTGTGAAGTTTTTCAAAATATTACAAAGGTTTTGGACCTACACGACTATCCTCAGTGTGCCCTAGATTCCAGAGACTTCAGTGTGGAAACTATGCTCGCACAGACAAATCTCCTTATAGCACTTACAATATAATAATGTAATATATGGTTTATGTGCCTGTCTCCCCTATTAGACCTTCAGATTTTTGAAGATAAGGAAAGTGGTGCATAAAATGCTAGATTTTCTCTAATATCTATTTTTCTATTCTCCTGTGGTGGCAGACCTCCACTTTTTGGCTGGGTATATGGTTGTGGACCTTTCCAGGAAAGTATGGTTATATTAAGTTCTGGTTCATTAACCAGAACTTGTAAACCATAAGCCTGGATGTTGTGTAAACTTGAGGTTAGAAATTTCTTAAGAAATAGCAGACAGATTTCTGATTCCATTGAAGGAGTGAGTATAATTTACCCTTTCTCCCACTGATTACAGCTAAAAATGCCTAGTCAAATAATATTAAGGAACTATCTAAGAACTCTGAAAAGTAAAGAATAGTAGTCAGACTGGGGATACAAACAAAAATTTGAAGAACATCCCATATAGCAATAAATTCCCTGTTTGTTTTCCCCTCTTACTTTTATATCTCCTGGATTACACTCTAGGTATCTCTAACCCTAGAATAGTATGTCAGACATGGACAAAAAAGTCCCCATGAAAAATTCTCTCTCCAACCCAAGGGAGAGAGGCTCTTGCAGGATGGCTCTATAGTAATGAAGGTGCTTCCCTACATCAGTGGTGGCAGTACCAGGAGTGGTACTAAAGGCTCTTTTCTCTGAATTCTGTCCTTCAATGTGGACACAGTTGGAGGAAACACAGAGCAACCAAGGAGGCTAAAGGCCTGGATTTAAAGACAGAGTACCAGAAAATGGTGTCTCTGAGAGCCAAGTATCTAGGAGAAGCCAAAGACAGCAAGGAGGTGAGAAAGGAATCCTTTAATCTGTGTATGAAAAATGATACCTACAAAATACTACAACCTAACATCACATTGAATGGTTGAAGACTGAATGCTATTCTCCTATGTTTGGTAAAAGGAAAAAAATGTCTGTTTCACCATTTGTATTTGTCATTGTACTGGAAATCTTAGCCAGAGTGAGAAGGCAAGAAAATGACACAAAAAGCATAAGATACAAATAAAACTCTCCCTATTCCTAGATGACAGGATTGTTTGCATAGAAAATCTCAACAAATCTACAAACAAAACAAAACGAAAATCCTAAAAACCCTTCTAACATTAATTAGGAATTTTAGCAATATTTTAGGAAAGGGTTAATATACAAAAACCAATTGTATTTATAAATATTGACAAAGAACAATTGGAAAGTTAAAAAAGACCAATTACAAATTTACAATAGCTATAAAAATAAGAAAGAAATGCTTAGGTATACATTTTAAGGAGACAATTTTTCATGGGTTTCACATTCCTGTATGTCTTGCAAGCAAGGCACTGGGTGACTTTTGTTCCAAACTATCCTTTTAAAAACATTTATATAAATTTAAAATCCCAGTGAGACTCTTTTGTAGATGTAAACAAGCTAATTCTAACATTTTATGGAAGGACAATTGAAGTAAAATAACTAAAATGATTTTAAAAGGCAAAGACAAAATTGGAGGACTCATCCTACCCAATTTTAAGATTTAAGCTACAGTAGTGAAGAATGTGGTGAAAGGATACAAACATAAGCCAATGGAACAGAACTGAGAGTCTAGAAATGAACCCATACAAATATGTTTAATTGAAATTTGTCAAAGATACAAAGACAACTTAATAAAGGATTGTTGTTTCCACAAATGGTGCTAGAACCATTGGACATCACTATGTAAAAGAAAACAAAAAACCTAAAACAAAAGTTAATTCAAAATGGATCATAAACTTAAACCAATAAAACTCTTAGGAGAAAATTTTCATGACATTAGGCTGAGCAAAATGTTCTTATATAAAACACCCAAGGTGCACACACATGCACACACACACAAAATTGAACATTTCTATTTCATAAATACTGAAAACGTTTGCTATGAGAAAAAAACTCTTAAGAGAATTTTTAAAAAATGAGCCACAGCTTGGGAAAAATATTTATATATCACATAGATAACAAAGGATTTTTATTCAGAATTTTTTCAGTTGGCTTGGGCTGCTATAACAAAATACCATAAACTGTTTGACTTGAACAACAGACATTTATTTCTCACAGTTCTGAAGGCTGGGGAATCCAAAATAAAGGTGCCAGCCAATTCAGTTCTTGATGAGGATTCTCTGTGGCTTGTAGGTTACTGTCTTCTTGCTATGGCCTCATAAGATAGAGGAAAAAAGAAAAAAGGAGAAATAAAAGAGTGCTTTCTGGTTCCTATAAGGGCACTAATCTAATCATGAAGACTCCCACCTTTATGATCTCATCCAAATCTAATTACTTCCCAAAGGCTCCACCTCCTAATACCATCACATTGGGCTAGTGCTTTAACATATGAATTTGGGGACACAAAAATGCAATCCAGGGCCAGCTGAGTGGCACGATGGTTAAGAACTGGCTTGGGATGCCAGAGGGCCCCAGTTCGGATCCCACATATGAGGGCCAGTGACACTGCCCTCCACAGCTAAGATGCTGAACAACAGCTCAACCTGGAGCTGGGCTGCTGTGAGTCGCCAGCGACGGCGTAGGCTGCAGCCTCTGTGGCAGTGGGTTGCCATGGGCTACCATGTGTAGCCAGCAGCCGGCGTGAGCGGCCGTCCAGAAGCCGGCGACTGATGTGCCTCGCCCGGGAAGAGCGCAATGATGGTGCCAACTTGGGCCAGTGAAGCAACGTCCTCCACAACTAGACTGAAGAACAAAAGGACAGCAACTTGTCTGTTCCCCTTCCCCCAATTCCCCAGCGCTGTTCCCATCTCCCCAATTCCCCAATAAAAATCTTTAAAAAAAAATGCAATCCATAGCAATATATAAAGACTTCTCAAAATTCAATAATGATAAAACAAATAATTTGATATAAAAGTGGGTAAAAAAGTTGGACAGTGTGTATTAGTCAGAGTTCTAGGAGAGGTCAGTCCTTTTCCTTAAGACCTTCAACTGATTGGATGAGGTCCACCCACATAATACAGGATAATCTGCTTTACTCTAAGTCTACTAATTTAAATGTTACTCTTACCTAAAACATATCTTCAGAGCAACATCCAGGTGTGTTTGACCAAAGGCCTGAGTCCTGTGGCCTATCCAAGTTGACATATAAAATTAACTATATACAGTCATTTTTCCAATGAAAATATATGGATTGAAATAAGCACTTGAAACAATAGTCAACATCACTAGTCATTAGGGAAATGCAAATTAAAACCACATTGAAAGACCACCACTTATATATACCTATTAGAATGACTTTAAAAAATTCAACAACAGCAAAAGGCAAAACAACACAAACAAAAAATATCACAAAATTAAGTGCTGGTGAAACTGTGGAGCAACCTAAACATTTATGCTTTGTAGAAGAGAATGTAATATGGTATGGCTACACTGGAAATGGGCAGTTTTTATATATTAAGCATATACTTACCCTATGACTCAGTAATCTTACTGCTAGGCATTTAAAGAATAAAAAACAAAACTTAGGTTCAGAACAAAAATCTGTATATGAATATTTATATCAATACTATTCCCAGTCGCTCCAGACTGGAAATAGCCAAAATGTTCTTCAATAGGTAAATGGTTTAATTATAGTACAGCCACACAATGAAATATTACTATGCAATAAAAAGAAATAAACTATCATTCACACAATACGTGTGAATTTCACACTCATTATGCCATATGAAAAAAGCCAAAACTAAAAAGTTACATATTGTACGATTCCATTCATATGACATTCTTTAGAAGACAAAACTGTAGGGATGGAGAACAGGTCAGTGGTTGCCAGGGGTTGCATTTGTAGGGGGAGTTGACTAAAAAGGGGCACTATGAAGGAATTCTGGGAGCTGATAGAATTGTCTGTATCTTATTTGTGGTTATACAAATCTATATATGTATTAAAAATCAAAATGGTACACAAAAAAGTGAATTTTTTATGTAAAGTAAAATAATAATTAAAAGCCTTTCATAGCTAGACATCTGACACCCATCTTTTGTCCCTTCTATTCTGGGAACGTGAATGCTAAATTGGATCGTAGCAACATGAATAGGGTAAATAATCTGGAAACAGGCAATATACTAGTCTTGTAATGTCTATTATTTGGAGGTTTTCTATAAGTAGCACTCAAACTATTCTAAAAAATATAGATGGCATCTTTCATTTATGATCCCCCGAGAATCTAGTAATGTGTATATATTCAATAAATAACTACTGGACAAATAAAGGTTAATTTAATGAAATGTTAAATATTAACTATCAAATATTGTGTTCCCCAGTTTGGCCAGCTATAAAACCATTTCATTAATGAGTTGAAAGGTAAATATTTACCATTGTCATTTTCCCCTGGTAAAATGAAGGATTTGGTTGAGCCTATCCTAGGGTAAGTCAGGAATTCATTGTATCTGTGGACCCACCACACCAAAATAATTCATTCAACTGGTTTAAATTATTCAATCTAAAGTAGTTGGAGTCTCTCCTGGCTCAGGTTTCTAAGCCTCTGACTCTAGATAGCCCCTGCCCATATTTTTCTGGACTGACCGACTTAGATTAAAACTTCTGTTTTAGAGAATGTGAGTTCCCAAACATTCCTGTCTGTTGTAATCTTAAAATCCTCTTTTACATTGATGAAAATAGGCAAAATTGTATTTTTTGAAATAACTTTTGCCTAATCCTGTGAACCTAATTTACTGTCTTTCTGTGAATTAAGCTATCAGCACCTCAGACCTAAGCACTTTCTGCAGCAATCAGAACCTACACTTTAACAATTTTCTTGAAATCTATTTGTTCATTCAATAAATAGATACTTTTTCACAGTAAGCTTTCAATCTGGAATTTGGAAGCTGGCTCTGGTTTTATTCTGTCTTGGCTGTCTGCTTTCTTCATCATATATATCATTACACACACACACACACACACACACACACGTCTCCCTTATTTTGTAGACAAAGATTCTATTTAATACTTTTCATGTCTCTGTCTGCACCCACCCAATGCTAGAATTTGCATGGTATTTAGCCCATGGTAAACACAAAAATATTTGTTTAGTGAGTAACAAAAACTGTACTTCAAAAGACTAGAAGAAATAAATATTGTTATGGTATGTAATTGAAGAAAGGGAAGAAAGAAGTGGACAGACATTTTCAGCAACATATTTATCAGTTGTTTGCCCCTCACTGGGTCTTTGGTCTATGCATTAATGTTTGCTCTGGTGCCATAGCTGCTGCTGGACTCTAGAGATTAGACCTCTCTTCTGCAATAGATCAAAACCTGACTATGGTTTTGGATCAAAATCAGAAGAGCACTTTGAGGCCTAAAGGCCTTCTGAACTCTGACAATACGAGGATGTTGGATCAAAGTGTCAGTAGCAGAACACCGATTTTGTGTAGAATGAATAAATCCTGGGGAGTTAAAGGTTTTCAGAATTTCTGTGTCTGACTTTTCTGACATTATTTTAAAACTTTGATGTGGTTCAGCTGGCTCGCTTTTCTGAGTCTATATTCATTTATCACAATAACTTTTCAATAGCATCTTGGAAAATATTCCAGGTGCACTTGAAAAGAATATATATTCTGCTGCTTTGGGGTGGAATGCTCTAAAAATACCAGTTAAATCCACCTGGTCTGGAGTGTCATTTAAGGCCACTGTTTCCTTGTTGATTTTCTGTCTGGAAGATCTGTCCATAGTGTCAATGGGATGTTAAAGTCCCCTCCCATGGCTGTATTACTGGCAATCTCTCCTTTTACATTGGTCAATATTTACTTTATATATTTAGGTGCTCCTATGTTGGATGCATAGATATTCACTAGGATTATATCCTCTTGTTGGATTGATGCCTTTATACTGGGTTGTCAGAAAAGTCATGACATATTTTTTCTGTTTTTCGTTGCAAAAATGCATCATGACTTTTCCGACAGCCCAATAATTACGTAATATCCTTTTTTCTCTTTTATTATAGTCTTTGTTATAAAATCTATTTTCTCTGATATAAGTATTACTACTCCAGCTTTTTTTCTCTATTTCCATTTTCATGAAATACCTTTTTCCATCTCTTTACTTTCAGTCTGTGTGTGTCTTTTGATCTGACGTGAGTCTCTTGTAGGCAGCCTATGTGAGAGTCTTGTTTCTTTATTCATTCAGCCACCCTATCTTTTCATTGGAACATGTAATCCATTTACTTTGAAAGAAACTGTTGTAAATATGTAGTTATTGCCATTTTATTATTCATATTTAAAATTTTTTTTTCTTTCATCTTAAAGAAGTCCCTCTTACATTTCTTGTAATATTGGTTTAATGTTGATGAACTCCTTTAGCTTTTTCTTATCTGGGAAGCTCTTTATCTGTCCTTTGATTTTAAATGATAGCTTTGCTGGGTGGAGCAATCTTGGTTGTAAATCAAAAATCATCACTTTGAATATTTCATGCCAATCTCTTCTGGCCTGCAAATTTTCTGTTGAGAAATCAGCTGACAGTCTATGAAAATGCCTTTGTAGGTAACTGACTTCCTTTTGCTGCTTTTACAATTCTCTCTTTGTTTTTAACCTTTGACATTTTAATTATGATGTGTCTTTGTGTGGGCCTTTTCAGGTTCATCTTGTTTGGGATTCTCTGTGCTTCTGGGCTTGTATGTCTGTTTCCTTCACCAGGTGAGGAAAGTTTTCAGTCATTATTTCTTCAAATAGAGTTTCAATTCCTTGCTCTCCCTCTTCTTCAGGTAATTCTATGATGCAAATATTATGCTTGATGTACTCTCAGAGGCCCCTTAAACTATCTTCATTTTTTGGATTTTTTTTTTAAATTATTGTTCTGATTGAGGTTTTCTGTTACCTTGTCTACCAAATCACTGATTTGATCCTCTGCTTCATCTAATCAGCTGTTGATTCCTTCTGGTGTATTCTTTATTTCAGTTATCGTGTTTTTTATTTCTAATTGGTTCTTTTTTACGGTTTCTATGTCATTTTTTATGCTTAACTCTTTTCTAAAATTCTCACTAAGTTGCTTGAGTATCCTTATAACCAATGTTTTGAACTCTGTCTCTTGTAGGATGCTTGCCTCCATTTCATTTAGCTCTTTTTCTGACATTTTCTCCTGTTCTTTCATATGGGAAACGTTTCTTTTTCTTGTCATTTTGGCTGCCTCTCTGTGTTTGTTTCTGTGTATTAGGTAGATTTTCTATGTCTCTCAGTCTTTTCCAGGTTGTGTAGTGTAGGAGGTGTCCTGTATGGCCCGATGATGTATGCTTCCTAATCATCTGCACTGTGTGCTCCAGGAGTGTCCTTTGTATGGGTTGTGTGTGCCCTTTTGTTGTAATTGAGCCTTGATTGCTTTTGGCATGTCAGTGAGTAGGATTGACTCTCAGGCTCACTGGCTGTGAGGATTGTTCATGCCCATAGTGTATGAGCTGCTGTGTGGGGGCTGACCTCACAGAGGGTGTTTCACCATTGTGGATTTCATGCACATGTTGAAACCACTCTTTGGGTGTGCCACTTGTGGGACTAATTGGGTAGTGCTCTATTGTGGTCTGAAGCTGGCCTCCTGGAGTGTTGGTTCTGGGGCCCCTTGGGATGGGCTCCTGCCTGCCACTGCTTGTGATGAGCCAGGAGCTACCTGGTAGGAGCTACAAAGCTATCTGTTGGTTGGCCACTGCCTGTTTTTTTAACTGGAGGCATGTGGGAGAGGCCACGCTGAGAACCTAGGCCAGGTGGCACCAGTACCGGGCCTAAGGCAGCTTAGCAAAATGCTCAGGTCACCTGTGGCCTAACACTACTTGCTGATTGCCCATAAGGCTCAGCTGCTAAAAGAGCCTCGGTTGGAAGGTGAGTTGAGTGAGGCAGTGTCCCAGGTAGTCACTGGGTTGGGCAAGTGTTCACCAAGTTAATGCACATTCAGATTAAGCTCCAGTTCTGAACCTGATGCCACTCCACAAAAGGCCCAGAGCACACTGGGGCCAGCTGCCACCAGCCTCAGGCCAGCATACCCCCAAGAGTTGTCCAAGAAAGACTGCAGCACGGGGCTGATTTCCCACCAATGAAATTGCTTCAGGTAGCACACAAGCCGAGGCTGGCTGTTTGCTGCTGAAAAAGCCTCCTGCAGTGTGCAGGGTAGGGCTGGTTGCACAGGTGCTGAAAGAGCGTCCCATGGTGCTACCTGAGTTGGGCAGGGCAGGGTCCCAGGGAGTCACTGGGGAGAGGCAAGAGGTGTTCACCAGGTTAATGTAAATTCAGTTTTGGCGCCAGCACTGAGCCTGAGGCCACTCCAGGATTATAATACTTTTTAAATAAAAAGCAGGAGATCAGTGATTAAAAGATTAAGCTGTGGAATCAGAACACTTGATTTTCAAACCTTGGTTCGAACGTACTAAGTATGTGACCTTGAGCAACACACTGATGACAAAGAAGACGGTGCCTGTCTATCATGCACTGGGTGATTACTTTGTGCTAAGCATTGTAGCCAAGATGTTTTCACACATTATCTCATTTAGCACCATCAACAATCAAGGGAATACAATAGATACCCAAGTTGTCAGATGAGGAATCTAAGGCTTTTCAGACTCACTACTCATAAAATGTATGACTTTGGGCAAGTTACTTAATCTTTCTAAGCCTCTCCTACAAATAGTAACATATCTAATTCCTAAGTGATTGACATAATTAAATGAGTTGATGCATATAGAACTTGGCCTATAGTAAGCCAAATAAGTATTATCTGCTAATACTATTATTATTATTATCTCTCCTATATGTGAATGATTTATATATGCTATGAAAAAAACAACAAGAAAAAATTACTTGGTTAATTGGATCCAAGAAATACAACCAAATTGAATTGTTCAGACTAAAGACTTCATTTTGGTGATAGCTGACAATATTCACTTCAATTTGCATTATAAAAGCAGAATTCAGGATATAAACTTATGGCATTATGTGTCAGGTTGAAAATGAGCAAATAACCTGGGATCACTTTAAAAATACCAGAAATATCCCAGGATCACCTAGTGATAATTAGGCAGACAGATGGTCTTTCTCACCTGTATCCTCACCCTCATCTTCACACCCAACTATTTGAGGAAATTCCAGGTGCCACAGTTCTCAGCCCACTTCATAGCCGATATTATGTTATTTCAAGCAATCCAACCTCAACTTCTCCATCAAAGACCACACAAATGCAGATATCCTTGCTTAGTGAAGCCTTTTGTTTATCACTCTGGACATCTATGGTCTCACAACTCCAGAGACAAGAATCAATGCAGTCGCTATTCATTTCCATCTATCATAGCACATCAAAGAGATGTTCGTCACAATGACACTATCTTATTCTAATGCTTTATACAGAGTATTCTTTTGTCTCGTTAATAATTTGACTGAGGATGATAAAAGATGCCCTAAAATTCAGCTTGCCTGTCAGTGGTCCTGCTTTCTGGTGATTCCAATTATGTCCAGATGTTTTCCTGCCCTCTCCACCTCCAGACACTCACAGGGAAAACAAAAGCTCTCTTTAGTTTACTTTTTGTTGCTGATGGTTTGCTATTTATAGAGAAGATGATTAGTTCCATGTTTTCATGTGGTTTCTGGTTCCAACTTCTTAAATTTATTATTAAAAAATCAAACAATGTTGGCCAGCACACATGCTAAAAGTTGCTTTTGCAATTCAATAACTGACAAAAATAAAATCAAGGGCCGGCCGAGTGACGCATTGTTTAAGAGCTGGGTTGGGACGCCAGAGGGCCACGGTTCAGATCCCACATGAGGGCCAGTGACACTGCCCTCTACAGCTAAGATGCTGAACAACAGCTCAACCTGGAGCTGGGCTTCCGTGAGTCACTGGCCACAGCGTAGTCTGCAGCCCCTGCTGCAGTGGGCTGCCATAAGCTACCATGTGTAGCCGGCAGCCAGCGTGAGCGGAGCGGCCAGCAGCCGCTGTGAGCAGCCGTCCACAAGCTGGCAGCTGATCTGCCTCACCCAGGAAGAGCGCAATGATGGTGCCAACTTGGGCCAGTGAAGCAATGTCCTCCACAACTAGACTGAAGCACAAAAGGACAGCAACTTTTCTGTTCCCCTTTCCCCAATTCCCCAATAAAAATCTTTAAAAAAATAATAGTAAATAAAATCAAGCACTCTGACCTTTCTTGTGATTATATACATAGGAATATATATGATAATTAAAGAAAAAAATTAATGACTTCCTTTTCTGACCATGACAAGGAACCTCTGAATTTGTCATTTTGCCTGAAACAACCCCAAAAGTAAATTAAGTATACAAAACCTCCATTTTCTAAATACTGAACATTAAGCAACAAAGAACAGTAATCTCTGAGAAATGGGGAAAAAATGAGGCCAATTTTATCATTGTCTCAGCATACTACTTGAAAGAGTGTCCAGGCCATGTCTCAAGGAAGGGGAACCCAAGTAGTCTGGTGGAAACTTTGAGTAGAGAAAGGGAGGCTGGGATTCTAAGGAAACCAAGGTGACCAGAGTTGGCAGGATAGAGTATAAGAAAGGAGAAAGATGCAGAGAAAGACTTTCAAAGATTTGCAGAAGCTCCCCCTAGAGTCTTCAGATGGGTGTCAGGACATGCATTTGAGACCAGGGAATTGACTACATAAAAGAAATAGAGAAACAATTACCAGAGTTCACACAGGATAATGAATAGTTCCTATTCCCATTAGCGAAAATGGAAAATCTCATGATTTATAGAGAATTGAGTAGACTACTTAGAAAGTTATTGACAGAATAGTGAGGAATAATTAGCTCTGGCCTTAATAGCACAATGGTCACCCCTAAAAACCCTTAAGAACAAGATCTGAAAGGATTAAAATGAATCCTAGTAAAATAGCCGTGTCTTAAAGGTCAAGAATATTTATAGGAATACAAATATGTCTATATCCCAACAAAGTAAAATCTACCATATCTAGCATCCAATAAAAAATTACTGGGAATGTAAAAAAGAAGGAAAATATGAAAAAAAAAGCAAGTAAAGCAAATCCAGAGCTGACACAGGTGTTACAATTAACAGACAAAGATATTAAAAAAAGCTGTTGTCCGTATGTTCAAAAAAGTTAAGACATGAAAAGATACGTAAAAGACTCATCACATTTCTAGACATGAAAATTGCAATGTATGGGATTAAAAATACACTGGATTAAATTAACATCAGATGACTAAGGAAGAAAAAAAGTAGTGAACTTAAAGACATAGCAATAGAAGCTTCTCTAAGTGAAACACAGAATAAGTAAAATTGTGCTCAGAATAGATCTCACTGAGAAAATGACGTTTAAGCAAAAATTTGAAGGAGGCAGGGACATAGCCACATGAATACTCAAAGGAAGAGTACCCCAGGCATTAATGGAAATGACGGATCCAGAGAGAGTAAATGTAAAGTATAATACTTAATGTAGTATTTAGCATTTAATACGCACTCAAAAGATGAAAATTATCACTGCTTCTGTTGTTGTTGTTGTCCTTGTTAAACCTTCAGAGTCAGGGACAGGGAAGGGAAGGTAACTCGTGTGTGTAGAGGGTTCCTTTTGCCAGGCCCTCATCTTGGCACTTTTATATATATTACCTCATGTAATCCTCACAATAACCCTGTAATATGGGTAACCTAATCTTATAAATAAGAGCAGAGACTTTGAGGAGTTCAAATATTTAAGCAAAGTCACCAAGAGATCAAGATAAAGGTACAATTTGACCTCAGCTTTCTCTGACTTCAAATCTTAGACACTTTCCATTGTGCCATATTGCCACACATGGAATTTGGGGACTTGAGAAATTTAAATGTTCCAAGCTCTTACACATTACTGTTTTACCCAGACATCACAAATTCAAATGGAGTTACCATGATATGTGATGTGGGTTGGGAGAAGATAGGTCAGCAGCCAGTTTCAGTCCTGACTTACTATTGCCTTGATGGAAGGTAGACCCTGTGTTGCTTGGGCTTCTTCACAAGTTTTCTCAAGAGAAACCAGAAACTTATGAAATTTCCTTATTTGTAAATTGTTTATGATATGTCTTTATTTTTAAAATTTCTATTCGGGCCATTCCAAAGATGACTATGATCCCAAATATAGACTTAGAACCATTTGTTTGGCACCTCTGGTCTAAGTAATTAATTAATTAGTTTACATGAATATATATGTAGTTGTTTTTTTCTTTGGTTATAAAAATGATGCATATATACAGTCAACTAACATTTAACAATGGCCCCAAGAATATACAGTTGGGAAAGGATAGTGTCTCCAATAAATGATGTTGGGAAAACTGGATAACCACATGGAAAAAATGAAGCTGGAAACTTATATTACATCATATACAAAAACCAACTCAAAATGGATTAAAGACTTACACATAAGACCTGAAACCAAAAAATTCTTACAAGAAAACATAGGGGAAAAGCTCTATGACATTGGTTTTAGCAATATTATTTTTGGATATGACACCAAAAGCACAGGTAACAAAAGCTAAAATAAATAAGTGGGACTACATCAAACTAAAAAGTTCTTGCACAGCAAAGGAAACAGTTGACAAAATGAAGAGGCAACCTACAGAGTGTATGTGGGGTCTGGGTTGAGTTGTATTTGCAAACCATATATTTGATGGGAAGTTAGTATCTGGGATGTGTAGGAAACTTATATAACTCAATTAAAAAATAACCCAATTAAAAAATGGGTAAAAGACCTGAATAGACATTTTTTGCAAAGACACACAAATGGTCAATAGATATATGATGGGGTTCTTGGCATCACTGATTGTCATGGAGATACAAATCAAAGCCACCATGAGATGTTGCCCCATACCTGCTGGGATGATATTTTCAAAAAGTCAAAAGATGACAGGTGTTGGTAAGGATGTGAAAGAGAGGGAACCCTTATTGCACTGTTGATGGGAATATAAATTGGTGTAGCCATTATGAGAGCTAGCATGGAGTTTCCTGAAAAAATTAAAAATAGAGCTCTAGAGTAGTAATCCTGCTTCTGGGTGTAGATTCAGAAGAAGCAAAATCACTACCCTAAACAGATATCTGCATTATTCACAATAGCAGGATATGGTGACAATGTAAGTGTCCATTCACAGATGATTGGATAAAAAGAATGTGAAATACATGTACAAAGGAATAAGGAAGATTTTTGAGCCTTAAAAAGAAAGAAGTCCTGCCATGTTGCAACAACATGGATGAACATAAAGGACATTATGCTAGGTCAAATAGGTAAGACACAAAAAGACAAATATTGCATGATCTCACTTATATTTGGAAACTTAAAAGGTGTAACTCATGGAAACAGAGAGTGCAAGGGTGGTTATGAGGGGATGGGGATGGGTCAAATGAGGAAATGTTGGTCAAAGGGTGCACACTTTCAGTGATATAAGATGAATATGTTCCAAACACCTAACGTACAACATGATGGCTACAGTTAATAATAATGTATGGTATACTTGAAATTTGCTGAGAGCAGATCTTAAGTATTCTCACCACACACGTGCACATACAAATAACTATGAGTGATGAATATGTTAATTAACATGATTATGGTAATCATTTCAAAATGTATACATATATCAAAACATCAGGTTGCATATCTTTTTTTTTTTAATTGGGCCATTAGGAGAGGGGAACAGTGTTGGGGAATTGGGGAGGGGGGACCAGCCAAGTTGTTGTTCTTCAATCTTAGTTGTGAAGGGCACCAGTCGCCATCTGGCTGCCCGTTGGCAGCTTGTGGCCTCTAAGCTCAAGGTGATTTGTTACAATCCTAGTTGTGGGTGGGCGTAGCCACTATCCCATGCAGGAGTCAAACCAGCAGCCTTGTTGTTAAGAGCGCACGCTCTATCCACTGAGCCATCCGGGTGGCAGCTCAGCTCAAGGTGCCGAATTTAGTCTTAGTTGAGGGCGGGCGTAGCCCACCATCAAACAGGCAGTCTTGTTGTTAGGAGCATGTGCTGTCACCAGCTGAGCCGTCCTGCCACCTGTTGGCAGCTCAGAGGCAGCTCAACTCAGGTGCAGTGTCACTGGCCCATGTGGGAATCGAAGCGGCGGCCCTGTTGCTCAGAGCTTGCACTCTTAAGCTAACACTTAACCAACTGAGCCACTCGGCTAGCCCACATATCTTAAATATATATATTTTTTATTTTTCAATTACACCTAAATAAAGCTGGGTGAAAAAAGAAATACATAGTGAATAAATGAAACTTTCTAAGAGAGTAAACCTCAAGTGTTCTCAACACACACACACACACACACACAAAATAAATAAAGTAAAAATTAACTATATGAGATGATGAATGTATTTATTACTTGATTCTAGTTGTCATTTCACAGGGTATAGGCATATCAAATCATCACATTGTATACCTTTATACATTTTTTATTTGTCAGTTATGTCTCACTAAAGTGGGAAAGTATTTTAAAATACAAAAGGAAATACATAGAGAGTGAGTGACATGAGCTCTCTCAGTATCTCTAAACATCACACTACCCAGTTAATATTTACTCTGCAGCCCTCACACGTGCCTTCATACTGCTCACTCTTACTTCACATCAACCCCAGGCTTACAGCAGAGCTATCCTCTAACCAACATGCAACTCAAATGTCATCTCCACCATGAAACCTTTTTTCATCCTCCCTTCTGTTTTCAAACTCATTTTTAGGCTTCTACACCTTGTACTAGAGTCATCTTTGTATTTGTCTCATCTTTTCTATGAAATTGTCATTTACCTGAGAGCAAAACTGACCTTGTTTTTTTTGTAGTTTTTCTTTTATGCTACATAACATATAGAACAATCTTTATAAAAAGTTTTTATTATGAAAAATATACACAAAGTCGAAGGAATTGTGTAATAAACCTGCATTACTCATCACCGAACTTCAGCACTATCAGTGTATTGCCAAACTTGTTTTACTGTACATCAACAAACTCTATGTTTTCCGGTTATTTTTGACAACGTTATTTAGACATAATTTGCGTACTATAAAATTCACCCATTTTAAGTGTACAGTTCACTGAGTTTTAATAAATTAACAAGTTGTGTATCATGACAGCTAGTTTTAGAACTTTTTCATCAGCTCAACAAGTTTCTCCATTGTCAGTTTGATTTCAATGTCTGCTCTCCTCTCAGTCCCAGACAACCATTGATCTATGTTCTGCCTTTGTAGATTTGCCTGTTATGGACATTTCATGTAAATTGGCATATGTTATGCAGTCTTTTGTGTCTGGCTTCTTTTCCTTAGCATATATTATGGGTGTTCTCTCATGCTGTATTATGTAACAATACTCTTTTCCTATCTATTACAAAGTAGTATTGGTTTGCATGGACAAACCATATTTTTTTGCCCATGACCAGTTGATGGACATTTGGGTTTTGTTTTGTTTTTTAGTTTAGGGCTGGGATGAGTGGAGGTGCTATGAATATTTACACACAACTCAATGTGTGGACATATGATTTAATTCCTCTTGGGTAAGCTTGTAAGAGTGGAATTTTGAAGAAATATATATATAGTGAATTTGTGTTTACTTATTTGGGGAACTGCCAAATGTCTTGTAGGTGGCTGCCTTAGTTTGCATTCTGACCAAAAATGAATAAAGGTTCTGGTATTTCCTCATCTTCTCTGACACTTGATGTTGTCTGTATTGTTGATTATGGCCACTCTGTTGGGTGTGTGGCAGTATCTCTTTGTGGGTTTTGATTTGCAAAAATCCCTGATGATGAATGATGTTGATCATCATTTTGTGTTTTTACTAACCATTCATATATTTTATTTGATGAACTATCTATTC
Organism: Hipposideros armiger; assembly: GCF_001890085.2. Classification (NCBI taxonomy): domain Eukaryota; kingdom Metazoa; phylum Chordata; class Mammalia; order Chiroptera; family Hipposideridae; genus Hipposideros; species Hipposideros armiger. The sequence goes on from NW_017731434.1 coordinate 2,536,486, forward strand.
AAATATTTGGGCCATTAACTATTTTGTGTGTGTGTGTGTACTTATGACTGAGTTGTGGGAGTTTTTATATATTCTAGACGCAGGACCATTATTGGATGTATAGTTTGCAAATGTTTTCTACTATTCTGTGGTTCCTCTTCTTATTTTTTTTAAAAAATCATACACTTAAATGTAAGAACTAAAATTATAATAAGTCTAGAAGAAACAAAAACAAAAAACAAAAACCAATGATACATAATCATTGTAAAAATATTTATTGGGTCGTTGGGAAAGATGATGCATTTTTGCATTGAAAGACATAGAAAAATATGTCATGACTTTCCCGATGACCCAATAACTAATACAAATAAGTATAAACAAGAAAACAAAATTTACTGGAATTTCTACAAGTAACAACTACTATGTCATTTTTATGCATATTTTCTGGTGCTAATATATATTGTATTAATCAGTTACTGTTGCATTAAAAAATACTTGAATATACATTTCCCCAAGAAGATATACATACAAAGGCTAATAAGTACGTGAGAAGATGCTGAACATCACTAGTCATTAGGGAAATGCAGTAGGGAAATGCAAATCAAAATCAAAGTGAAATACCACTTTATATCCAGTAGTATGTGTACTGAAAGAAAGAAAGAAAGAAAGAAGAGAAGGAAGGGGAGAGAGAGGGAGAGAGAGAGAGAGAGAGAGAGAGAGGAGAAAGAAGGGAAGGAAGAAAGAAAAAAGAAAATAACACGTTTTGATGAAGACGTGGAAAAATTGGAACCTTGTGCATTTACTAGAGGGAATGTAAAATGGTACATCAGCTGTGGGAAACAGTCTGGAGATCCCTCAAAATATTAAACATAGAATTATCATATGACCCAGAAATTCCACTACTGGGTATATACCAAAAAAAAGTGAACTAAGGAAGAGGGGACTCAAGTAGAGTTTTGTACACCCATGTTCACAGAAGCATTATTCACAACAGTCAAAAGGTGGAAGCAATCCAAGTGTCCATTAAAAGACAAATCAATAATCAAAATATGATGCATACATACAATAGAATATTATTCAGCCTTAAAAATGATGGAAATTTTGACACATGCTACAAGATGGATCAATCTTGAAGACATCATGTTAAATGAAATAAGCCAACCACAAGAGAACAAATAATGTATGAATCCTCTTATATAAGGTACTTAGAGTAGTCAAATACATAGAGAGAGGAAGTAGAATGGTGGTTTCTAGGGGCTGGCGGGAGAAGGAAATGAGGAGTAACTGTTTAATGGATACAGAGTTTCAGTTGGGAAAGATGCTAAAGTTCTGAAGATGTATGGTGGGGATGGTTGCTCAACAATATGAATGTACTTAATGACACAGTATTGTAGACATAAAAATGGTTAAAATGGTAAATTTTATATTGTGCGCATTTACCACAATAAACCCACACATTTCAAAACCCAATAGCCTTTTAAAATATTCATATTCACCTTACATGTCTGCAGGTCGGCTAGAGTTTTTCTGAAATTCAGCTGATCTAGGCTGAGCTTGGCTTCAGCCTGAGGGCTGGAATCAGGTCAGCTCCATATTTCCTTTCATAACCCCTGGATTAGCTCCCTAGGGCATGTTCTTCTCATGGTGAATGACAGATGAGTAAGAGAATGAGTGCAAGCACATGGTGCCTTTTAAAGTCTTGGCTTTGAGCTGGTTCATTTTCACTTCTGCCAACATTTCATTGGACAAAACAACTTATGTCTAAGTCCCATATCAATGGAGCAGAGAAATATACTTCGGCCACTCTCAGGGGCTGTATTGCAAAAATTACATTGAGAAAGGTAGGGTTGTAAAATTATAACTTATGGAGAGTAAAGAATTGAGAACAAAACCCAATCTACACACAGACATAAAGACATATTTATAGAATTTTACAGAAAAGGCATCCTGTGTGTCTGTGTAGTTCATTCCAAGTCATAGAATTGGAAGAACCTGGTTTCTGGCTTTAAAACTTCCAAACACCAAAAAGTTTATTAATAAACTTATATATAAAAGGAGGTATAAAATTTGCAGTCTCTTTGACTTTTAGTAAAAATCTAAATTTTTTTCATTTGCTACTTTGCCCTTGTGAGTTTCCCTATGAATCAACAACAGTATTTGTGAATCAAAGCAAACAGTGATGCAAGTAACCTAGAAAGTAAATAAGGAAAACCATGATTGGGTGCCTTTAACTTTCCAGAGCCTATAAAGCTATATTAGCCTATGAAGGAGAGAAATGATTTTCAAACTCCATATGGCCCTAGATAAGATGGGCCTTGTAAAGAAGATGGGCTGCATTTTCAAGAGATTCTAAAACCAAGGTGCTTCACCCCAAATGAAAGAGCTGTTCTAAAAAAAAAAAAAAGAAAAAGAAAAAGAATAGAGAAGGAGGTAGAAACATGACATTTTCTGCTGAAGAGGGGGACTTTTATAAAATGCTTCCATTTGCCCAAGGTCGAAAACAAAAGAGAATCTCAGATCTAGTATATTCAGGCCAAGAAAGAGCTTCTTCAAGCCTGAAATATTTATTTCCCACCTAGATTATAAGGAAACAGGAGTTGGAAAAATAAATCTTGTGTCATCAGATAGCCATGTTCCTATTAAAATGCAATATAATGTATTGATAAAATGAAGTCCCCATTTGGGGACTGCTAGGTGACTGACCTTTGCACTGAGGGGTATTTCGGGGAATTATATCATCTTATAACAGTGGTGGTGCAACCCTTTATCTTCTCAATGCCTTTGGACACAAAAACCATGGGATTAATTATATACTATGAGCAACAATTCATGAATATTTAACACCCTCATCTATACTTAATGAATAAATTTGCATTTTGACACTATTATTTAATGTGCTTTAAGGAAATACTGCTCATTACCTTTCAATTTTGTAGATTAGTTGAATGTAATCAGAATGATAAGGCAGGAGAGATATAGTATTATTTAAATAACGTTGTTTTTTATTACTGCTTCTGCTTCCTTGAGCCCTCCCCCCCCCTTTTTTTAAGCAACTGAATTTATTTTATTCTATTCTGACTGTTCTGTCTTAATCATTTTGCCTCCGTGCTCCTTGCAGAAGGGAGTTTCTTTAGATTCATGGAAAAATAATGCAAATTAAATAATCAGTGTTTTGCTTCCCTCTGTGTGTTCTGTAACAGGGCATTCTCTCACACAAAATATCCCAATGCAGTTGGCAGTAATTGCATCCCGCCTGGGCTGGCAGGCTCAGCAAGGTTGCCATGACCTGCACGGCAAGCAGAGGGAGCTGCACAACCAATGGCAATAAGCAGAGGTCTCTAACTTCCCTCAGACAGGCAACACCCCATGGAATCAGGGCTCAGAAAAGCTGGCCAACTGGCCAGGGTACTGTAGAAGATAAGCTTTTCTGTTTGGCTGGTTGGTTGTTTTTTAATCTTTGTCTCATTATATGGGTTTTTTTGTTTTGGTTTGTTTTTTTTTCTCATAAGGAATAAATCTTTTGCTTGTTAGGTGGGCATCTTATCTGCATATCCACTTTAGGGAGTTTAGGCATGAGAACATGCCTCTAGGAATCTTATTTGCATGAAGATCATATGCTCTTTCCAAAAGGAAGGGAACTTTGAAATGAATGACCAGGCTCTTAGGAATCAGAATTAAGGTTGCTTGACGAAGATGAAGGACAAAAATTGGACAAGGGGAAGAGGAACAGAAAAGAAACTAAAATCTAGATGCCACACACTGTGCTAAATGCTTACATATATAATCTCATGTAATCCTTATCTTGTGAGGTCTCCACCATCATTATCATTATTGTCCATTTAGAAATTTGGAAGATAGGACAATACAGATAGTAAAAAGTGGAGCATAGATTTAAATCCAGGTCTGTTGGAACGTAAGATTCATGTGCTTTCAACAGCTCTCAACTATTTGGGGTTTTAAAGGGCTTTGGTGTCAAACACACTGGGATTGAATTAAAATGTTCCTTCATCAGGGAAGCCTTTATTTCCTCCTAGTCCTTGGTCAGTACGTGAATATAATGAATATATATATATATATATATATATATATA
>NW_017731434.1:2540729-2592872 GCF_001890085.2 Hipposideros armiger
AGAGAGAGAGAGAGAGAGAGAGAGAGAGAGAGACTGAGAAAGTCACAGAAGAAGACAGAGGTAGGTAGACACATACATACATACATAGTTTCTTTGTCTATAAAAATATGGTGAAAAATACCTATCTCATGCTGAGAATTAAATGAGACAGATACTATAATGTAATTATCTATCACAGAGCCTGGAAAATAGAATATTCAATAAACCACAGTATTAAAAAGTAAAGCTGTGTAAGTTACTCCAGGTCTGTGGGCAAGGCTGAGGCCAGGTTTAGAGTCCTGGTAACAAATCTGAGGTGCTCCAAGCCAAATAGAGAAGGTTTTCATTTTGCCCAAGATTAGTGTGACCTAGAAAATCCAGTACAGAGAACAGATGAGGTGACTTCAAAGGCAGTAATGACCAAACCTGAACCCTCAGTTTTCACGCAGCATGTCTAGCTGCTCACTGTGTCCCACACCTGATTTTAGAATCACAAATGTGGTGGAAATGGAAGAAAGCATTTTCACACACTCTACCTTACCTCACACTCCCACTACGTTTTTCTCAGACAGAAGGATTCCAGCTCAATGTTTCAGCTTCAAGGTGTCATTAACAGTACTTTAGAACTGATATCCCAAGAATAAAAAATATGAGTAGAATTGCACTATCTAATCAAATGGCATTGAAATGATATCAAAACTGTGACTGGTTGCTTAAAAAGCTCAGATGTCAACCTGAATGAAAATAGAGGTTTCCTATTACCCAAATCACATGAAAGAATTAGGAAAGGTGTGACCTTTGAGTCCTCTATTGACATAGAGACTCATTTTTAAAAAGGACTAAACATATCCATGTATGCCTCAGAAAGAATGGCTTGAATGAATGTATTTCCTATATCTCCCCTGAAGTCTCAAAATCTTGACCAATAAGTAACACTATTATGATAGCTTGTCCAAGATGGTGAGTATAACATGAGTATGAATTTCCGACCCAATAACCTTACCTAACCATAGATAAAACAGTCCCATAGCTGGGTAAGTAAGTGTCTTTTCAACTCTGGGAAGGTTTGGAAATAAGTACAGAAATGAATAAGCAACTCAAATCTATAGCTTAAATACTGTTGTGTTAAATTTGAGCTAATCCATATTCTTTATTTATATTGATTATACTGTTTAAGATAACTTGTCATATTGAATTTGAAAGATTAGCCTTCTGATGACAAATTTAAATCAGTAAATGATTTTAGATTTATGATTTAAATGGAAATCTCTGTAAGAATTCAACTGTGTGTAAACAAATGAGAATACTCATGTGAATTTGAAGTTTCTTATATTTGTAAGTTTAACTTATTAGATTGATAAGGGTTGCTTAAATATTTGGGAAGATTTTGCTTCTTAGGATTTTAAGTATTCCCTTTTAGCCATTTCAAATGCCTAATGGGAAAGTTGTATGTATTAAGTACATATGTGAAGTTTAAGAGCTGAAGCATGTTTAATTAATTAGGTCTATAAATGGACTGCTTGTTTAAAGGGTATGCATTAGTCAGGGTCCCATCAAGATACAGAAGTAGAAGTTGTACAGCAATTATCATAGGGAAAGTTTCATATAAAGAGTTATTACTTATAACAAGGGACTGGAGTAATAAGGGATTGTCTAGTAACAAGTGAAGAGAACTATAAACAATTTAGGAATATCAGATATAAGAAGTAATTTTACCTTTATGATGAGATAGAGCACACAGGAAGAGGTTTACCCAAGGTTGAGATCCAGATCTTTCTGGAGAAAGCTCACTGGACAGCAAAGAAGTCTCTAAGTCTCTTGTGTTGCTCTACTGGTGGAACTTTCTGGAAACCCACCCTCTGGAACTTTCCAGAAATCCATTCACTAAGATGCCAGAGAAAGCTGTTTATGGAGTGCCTTGCCAGAAGCATGCTGCTACAATACCTTCTGAGGTGGTGCTGGGAAAAGCTGTTGGCTCCCATGTGCTACTAACTGCTGTGCACTGCGGGTGGCGGGTACTGGAGAAAATGTCCACACTGCAGGAGCCTGGAGGTGGACAAGCCATCTGCACTGAAAGCTCTAGACTTTGGAGAAGCCACTCACATCATAGTAGATGGAGCATTTGGAGAAGCTATACATGTTTCAGAAGACTTCTAAGAGGAACGCACTGGAACCAGGAAGAAAAGTCACTTCCTACTGCAATGTCTCTTAGCACCTACTACTGACAAAACTTCACATCATGCCAGAGGGCAGGAGAAAGATATTTCAAGGGCTCAGTTTTTGAAGAACAGGTAATGAAGGGTGGGGATGGTACAATTGACAACAGAGAGAATTTAGTCTGTTAACTTGAGTTAATGAACACTAATCAGTTGTTTTTATTTAATGCCAAAATTACTAAATTCATAAATAGATTAATAAGACTTTATAGTTAAACTGAAAGGTTTAACTTAAAGAAAACCAGGTTTTAAAGTGATGACTGATTTTAGTAAATTAATATTAATTTAGAACTCATATAACTATAAATAAAACCAATGTTTTCCTGTGCCCCAAAGCTATCCTTGGATATTAAAATTTTCATATTGACACTGGGGTCTCACTTTTCTGGAGAATAAGATCGGGCAGAATAAAATTAAGTCAATTTTTATATAAAGAAATAAGAATGGGACAGGGGAAAGAAACCAAAATAGCAATTAGGAAAGTAGTGAAGAGATTCTAGAAAGTTTTGAGCACAAGGCTCAAGAAGCAACTGAGATTGTGAAAAATATTGTGGAGGGACAAACATGATTTTTGAATGAGATCTGTATTTTGAATTAGATCCCTTCAGGAGATACAAGTAAAAATTGGGATGACATAAATTTTTAGTTATTTTTTTGTTGCTGAATTATGTTTCCTTGCCTGAGACAATATGGAAACTGAATTATGTGAAACACTGAAATTTATCGGGATATCACTTAAAAAATGAGTCTTCCTAATAATCCAATTGAAAAGCAAATGCAATGCTAAAGCCCTTCCCAAGCCGATGACATCACCAGTCTGGGCTGACTCCCTCTGGAGGGCTGCATCAATGACAAAGTCAGCCATTCGGATGTTGCATTCGTACCCTCTTTTGTGCACCATATGATACAGCATGGACTAACGGAGTGAAGAAGAGCCTCCCAACTCTCATGGGTAAGGGTTTGATAGGGTTGATCCTTAATACTCCTCTCCTTTCTCCACCCAAGATTAAAATCAATAAAGAGAGACCTAAAAGTCAGACAGATTATTGATAAAAGCTGATAATGGAGCCTGGTGACTTAGGTGTACTGGCCAAGTAGGTCTAGTACTACTTTGGCCTGATTTAAGCAGGCTTACCCATCTGCAGTCATTGGAACTGCTGAACAACCGTAGGCTTCCCATGGAAGGGCAGAGCAGAGTATAATTTATATTCTCTGTCGACAACTGTTCCCAAAGATCCCAGGAAGAGGAAGGAATTGAACCTTGTGAACTCAATAATGTCTCCGAATGCATCAATTATTTGAAGTTTTTTCATTTGGAAACATGAAGCTGGAGAAATGAGTTTTTCCCCCAGATATTCCCTAACCTGCACATTGTCCAGGGTGTAGTTATTCCCTTGAGGAAAGAAATCACCCTTTACTAATTACTGGTGGGCAATTTAGATTTTACCCCAGGAGACTCTGAAGTTAGAACAGTACAAGATAGGACAGTACAAGATTGTTCTATACTCAAGGCTAAACATTTCCTCGGCCATTCAGTTTCCCAACCTAAGTCATGTCCAGTCACAATGTCTGATTTAGCTCATTTCATAGTTCTGCAACAAGATAACATGAAAACATACAGAGTCTTCAGCAACAAAAGAAACTGTGGCATATTTGAATGTAAGCCATCTTCCCTTATGAAATTCCCAAGGAGGAACTGAAGTTCAGAGATTAAAGTCACAAAAAATCATGTGCTGCACTGAACACTAAGGGCTCTTACTCTTCCACAGGGTCCCTGCAAAACTATAAACTCGGAGCAGCAGAGCAGATTGTGTACTTCCTGAGGGCAACTAGCTCCCCAAGGGAAACAGGAAGTGCCATGTCATGCCTACCTTCCTCCTCCCCAATTCACCAACTAGTCAAATCCTAGCAGATATTGTATAATTTTACTTACATGAAATATCCAGAATAGGCAAATTCATCGAGACAGAAAGTAGATTAGAGGTTACTAGGGACTGGGGTGGGGGAGGAGAGAGGATGGTGAGTTATTGCTTAATGGCTCCAGAGATTCTGTTTAGGATGATGAAAAAGTTTTGGAAATAGACAGTGGTGATTGCTATACAACATTGTGCATATAATTAATGCCACTGAATTAAATTGTACCTTAGGAATGATTAAAATGTCAAACTTTATATTATATATATCTTAACACCACCAAAACAAATGAAGATTAAATAAGTGGCAATTATGTAAAAGCACTGATTAATTTCCTAAAGATTTCTGGTAAGACTTCTGGGGAGTAATGATGATGTAGGGCAATTTTCACCAAACACATGGGCTATGCATCTAAAGGGCATCCCTAATATAAGAATTCTATTAGAGATTTCTTGCCATTTTCATGTTTAAATGTTCCACTTCCTCATGCTTTAAGCCAGCCTGTGTTTTACTCTGTTTTGTTTTGTTTTCCCACTGCCTGCTTGTGTCTATACTCTTGCCGTTTTGGTCTTTATCCTCCTGGATATTCACATTTTCTGTACTTGGATATGACCCTGATTTCTTCTCTGATTTCCTTAGTCTGATATTGAGGACCTGGGCAGAGCTAGAATGGGAGAGAGGAGATGTTTTTAAAGCGCCTGGGAAATTAACGAAGAATTCCATGTGTCTGGTAGATGCATTGCCAGTTCTTGTGTTCCTCATTTATGGGCAGGAGAAAAGGAGGAGGAAGCACCTACAGATATTAATAGCCTAGAGCTCCAAGTTACCACTGCCTTGACTAAGTATTAATAATTTCCAGCTCTAATACCTTTATTGATGGCCTCTGTACTACGTGAGAGCACTCCCAAAACTGACTCCAAATGTAAGTTCTCTGTACTGCCATCCTGGGCAAGGGCTGAGGACGACTTACTCCCAGGTGGAAGTGCCATGCCTTCTAGTATTTCCAAGACAAGACTTAGTTTTAAAAGTTTGTAAAACCTAAGTCGAGAAGCGATACCCGTGTCTCAGAAGCCAAAACCAAAGGGGGAAAAGATGATTGCAGAAGTCAGCCTTTATCGAGTAAAAACCATGGCACTAAAAGTTTTCTTAAACTTATAATCAGCACCCAAAATAGCCTTCAGAAGTGTAGGAGGAAGAAAATTTCTTCAAACAAAAGGAACTGAGAAAAATTCTTTGCCATAGAAAATGTCTTTCAATCTCTCTCAGATCAAACTGCAAAGCTTGATTTGCTTACCCACCTACATATATTTTTTTTAATCTTAATGTCAGAATAACATAATAGCCCTCACATAAATTTTTCTCTGACAAAGCAATTTATCATTATATATGCCAATGCCGGACCATACTGTGGCTCCTGTAATATCAGAATCTCAAGGTTAAATAGGTTGTTACTCACTGAATTCTAAAAATAAGAATGGCATTTCTTGAAATTTATCATGCTTTTCATGCAGCTGAAGGTAATTTTCTCCAGATTTGTAAGGTTCTATAGATTGGTATTCTGTTCACTGACCTTAAGCCCCAGTGTGATCTCTGGGCTGCATTTTTTGTTGTTTTTTTGTTGTTTAAACTATGTAACTGGCTCTAACCAAGAAGGTATTTTTTCCATGTGACCTATTGACATGGGGCATGGTTGATAATTCATCACCCACAAGCTGTGGGGTTAATAGGGGTACTTCTATCTGATTCCAAGGAGAATCTAGTTGTTATCCAGCCCCCAAGTTCACTTACCAAAGAAGACTACCTGAACCTGGCTATCAAATCATCATTGTAGAGTTCACATTTTATAAAATTTACTAAACTGTTAAAAAAAAGTGACAATCTTATTACCTAAGTGTTGGGAGCCGGCTGCGCCTCAGTGTTTGACGTGGCCAAGTGCACTGCAATTGTGACAAATTCTGAAGCTCTGACTGAGAAACAGATACTGCTTTATATCTTAAAAAAGGTTTAAATTCCCCTCTGGATGCCCCCCAGTAGGATGAAGATCTGACACCCCTTCTTATATTGGTTGTTTAGTTTATCTTAACTAAATAAGTGAGTTTTAGACCTATTGTGATAATTCTGTTTTGCTGTTAGTTTCTTAGTAATAGACAAGTTATGCACCTTATAATTCTTAAGATCCTGTTTAGCCAGTAGTGTTTGAAATAATTGCTAAGTAGTAAACATCCTTTAGGCGCCAGGGCAGGAACTCTGCTCGACAACAAAACTGGAATAGGTAGAAACTGAAACATTGTTAGGATAAGTTAGTCATTAGCATAGAACAGGTCAGGCTGTACCCCTTAACAGAAACATCAGGAGGAAGAAAAGCTCTGAGAAAAGCAACTTCCAAAAGGACAAAAGTTTAACTCTGGAAAAGGTCAACTGCCCAGTATAAAAGGGACATGCTGTAAGAATAAAGTGAGACACTTCTCTTCTTGAAAAAGCGCTCCTGTGTCTCCCCACGGTTTTCCCTTTTCCTCATCGACTCCGCCTCCACCTGAGGGAACCCTTGGACCTGCCGGAGCTGGTCTCCTGCACCTAAGTCCCCTCCCAGAAACATTTTTTTCTACTCACATTAAGAATTTTTTATAACACTTCTCATCCTCTATCTCTGTGCTCCCTCTTCACAGCCCCCACATACAGCCACAACCTAAACTAATTAAGGAATTATTTTACATCCTATTCTTTTGAGAGAACTGAGTGCTTTTGTACGACACAGGCACCACTCAGATGTGGTGTGTGACACCCTTATTCCATTTTAAGTTGCTAAAACTTGGGGGGGGGCAGGAGGGTGGAGCTTTAGTACAATAAATATATCCAAGGGAAAACCAGAGGCGATGTGCTGGTGATGGGCACTGCGTGAACAGAATAACTGACATCATACTTCAGGCTCAGTAAGTTTCTGCAGAGCTAGAAAGACCTTGGAGATCATTTTACATTTGAAACCAATGTTTCCATTTTGAAGAAGAGGGATGTTGAGGCCTGAGAAGTTGAAAATCTCCTAATTCCAGTCCGGGCAAGACCAGCCAGACCACTGGCTCTCTGTGATAATTTCCTTCCCACCCATGTGCTGCCTACTGTTGGTTATTTGATACTACAGCAAAAGGAAAATGAAACGAGGCAGAAGTGGAATAGGAGTGAACCCTTCCCTCACCCTCAAGGACAAACATGTCACTTTAAAAGTGTGATGGCCTCTTGCAAACCACATGGTTTTAATAAATCAGTCCTGGCCCAGGATGCAGAAACATAGACCCCAGCCATGTCCCTGACACCCTGTGCCCTGCCCTTCGACACTCCTTCTGCCTGAGTTTTCCCTACCTCAATTTCCAGCATCCACCGGCAGGCCAGAAGGTGAGCAGGCATTAAAGTATTTGCTGGTACTTGTAAGAAAAATAAGTAAAATTTACCTTGTTGTTTAATAGGATGATGAGTAGAGAGATTGTTACTGCAGTGATCCAGGGAGAAGTTATTTTATAAGGTTTAAACTGGCCACAGTGAGTCCATTTCTTGCACCAAGAGTCACATTAAAGAAAACTTCATTGGGCTGGCTGAGTGGTGTGCTGGTTAAGAGTTGGCTTGGGACGCCAGCTCAGAGCAGCAGGACCCCAGTTCCGATCGCACATGAGGGCCAGTGACGTTGCGCCCTCTACAGCTAAGATGCTGAACAACAGCTCGACTTAGAGCTGGGCTGCTGTGAGTCTCCTGCAGTGGTGAAGGCTGCAGTGGGGCTGGCTGGCAGCTGGCGTGCGCTTTCGTGAGCTGCCGTGAGCCGCTGTGAGCAGCCATCCAATGGCCGGTGAGCAACTGCCTCACCCGGGAAGAGCGCAATGATCATACCAACATGGGCCAGTGAAGCAACGCACTCCACAACTAGACTGAAGAATAAAAGAACAGCAACTTGTCTGTTCCTCTTTCCCGATTCCCCAGCACTGTTCCTCTCCTCCAATTCCCCAATAAAATCTTTTAAAAAAGAAAACTTCATTAACAGTTATAGTGGGTAAGAAATTTGGTGGAGTTTGCAAATTTCACTGGTCCAGTGAGAGAGAGAGAGGAGAGAGGGAGGGAGGGAAGGAGGAAGGGAAGGAGGGAGAGAGAAAGAGAGAATTTCTCAGATTTTTAAATACAAGACCATTATTAAGTCATTTTCTTTCTTTTGCATACTAAGTGGAGTGCCATGGGACTGCCTTATTAGTGGACGAGTTCTTTCATGCTACTTCATTCCTGGATAGGTTATTTAACTTTATGCTGATTTCTAAACAGTGGCAGGTTGCTTTCCATAGTGATAGTCCCTCAGCCTTTCAAACATAAAACAATCCTGGGTTCGCTTTCCTGATGGCTCTCAGGAATGGTCCCACTCAGGCCTGAGTGGCTTTGTGTCCCTATCCGGTCATGCTGCTCTTCTCAGAGAGGAGACTGACACCTTGGTTCGTGCATCATATTCACGGCAACACAAGCATTTAAAGTGGGGATCTTTCCTCAGTATTCACTGAAAGTAATTTTAGATTCACTTAGTATTCCATTGCTAAACACAAAGAAAATGCCAGGCCTACTGTGGCCTGCTGTTTATTCACAACAAGGAGGATGGTCAGAATGACTAAGTTCCTACAGTCTTCCTACTACCTTTGCTCTGATGTGATTATTCAATATCAAAACATTGAATTTCTGTTTCAGAGGTCACAGGTCGAATGAAAAATGCCTTTTCTCTCAGTGCTCATTTTAGTGAAAGACCTTGAAGATGGAAGTAGGCTGTCGCAATGGAAACCACATTGCCTTTGGAATGGTAAGTTGGATTTGGATTTTGTCTTTCATGCATTCAATAACTATTTACTGATGGCCTGTTGTTTTTTCAGGCACTCTGCTAGGAGTTCTGTTACTTACCAGCTCTGTGACCTGGGAATCTTATTTAATATTTCCACAATTCATTTAGGCCAGGTCCCTTTTGCAGTGCCAAACTGCCCAACTGTATACATGGCAGCCCAGTCTCAGAGCCCCCAGTGTCACCCTCCCTGCAAAGATGTGCATGTTCTTTTGTCATTCATTATCTCTTGTCTGGATAGTGAATATAGGCACACGTCAACCCGCTAGAGCAATTCCTGCTATTAAATCTCTCTTCCAATCCCTTCCCCCCAATACATACAACAGACAAATAGAAGGTGGTTCAAGATGGAAAGCGAGGTGGAATCTTTTTAGCCCTTAAATATCTAGTGTCTAGGTCAATACTCCCCCTTTTAAAAGTTAGCCAGAAAGGCAACTGCTCTGGAGAAATTGAGTGTAAACCAATCTATGCATCTGTAAAACTCTCAAACATCTGCATGTTTATTGTTAATGGTCATGAAAACCGACCTCTTCGGTGCTGGAGCCATTTACTACATATGGGACCATAACTAAGTCACTTAACATCCCAGACCACTGATATTATCATCGCCTTCACTATCACTCTCATCTGACTCTGGTCCTAAAGAATATGATTCGGAGGCTCTCCCTCCAGGCCCTCCCAGATAGCCTTTGTGGGTAGTCAGACTGCCTGGGGAAGGTGTGAAACTCCGCCTTTCACTAATGGTGCTCTCAATCATGGGAAGGCTGTCTGTCCACTAGAAGTCTATCTGTGTGAACCAGCCCAGAAATTTAGGACTGAAGGGAAGTCATAGCAACCTTACACACTTGGCCCATTAATCGAGCACAGCCAGAGCTTCTCACTATTCTTTCTAATAATTGGCAACTGGGCTAGTCCCTGGGCATGATAAAGAAAGCCATCAGAGCCTCCACTTCAAGATCAACCCGAAAGCCAGTTCTCTGGCTATAATGGGGGAGAGGTGGGGAGTGGAATGGGCACAAGGGCTTCACTGTGCTTCACATTCTGAAATGAAGCTGATGGTAGAGTTCTAAGACCACTCTCATTCGGAGAAAATCTCTCAGGGGGAAGAGGTCACATAATTGTCCAAGCCCTGGGGACCAATTGCACACTTAGGCAGTGCTGGTAGCGAAGTGTTAAGAGAAAGAGTACTTTTCAGTTTTCATCTCTATGCCAATGACACAAACATTCATTTTTCCTGAATAATAGTATCAGAAGCATGGATGGTCAGAGCAGGAAGCCCTGGTTTCCTCCACCTGGTCAATGAAGGCTCTGTTTTCAACCTGACAGGTGTAAAGCATCTAGCATTCCCTCAGTTGTATTTAATGCTTGCTTGGGTTTGTACAGCCAAAAGCATGTTTCTGGGAAGATGAAGTCGTGGTCTGATGTCCAGGCCTCATTGCTAGAAAGTGAGAAGAGCCTCTTGGAGAACTGAATCAGAGCTGGGTGGGTGGGCATCAGAGGAGGGGTGTGGTGTGGTAGAATTCCAGGCTGTATAACAAAATTATGTGGGTTATACATGGGGCAGCCTAAGCCTCCTGTAGTAAAAGTGTAGAGTGAAACAGTTCTCACAACTTAATGGGACTTAGTGTCTAGGCCTCGTTTGGGCCCATTAGAAACCAGTTTGTTAGCCTTGAAAATTAATAAGGCTGACATAAAATATTTTAGATCAATGGACAAGATGTAAAGAATAATTTCAAGAGGGAGCTTTGGGAACCTACTGAACCAGTGTCTTTGAGTACTAGCTTTCTACTTTTTGAATCAACAATGATATTTGAAGAGACTATGGGGGCAACCCACACCCCCAACATGCTCTCACCTAAGCAAGGTATCATTTACAATCTCTATGCCACCCAACCACCTTCTCAGGGAATCTGCCCAAGCCCACAATCTCTGGCAATGGGCCCAGCCAGGCCCCGTGCTACCTGATCTCACTCACACTGTCATCCAGGGGTGGGCATCTCTCTCAAGGGCAGTCCAAAATAGAGACCAGTCGCTCATGATTTATAATGGCCAGGTTCCAAATGTTTAGATGAGCTGGACCAATGAGATTCCTCTGTAAATATTTGGAGATGAGAAGCTAAGAGGCTATTGCATCTGGGCCACTGCCAATAGAATGACGCAGGTTCAGGAAGCAGAAACATGAGTAAGCAGAGGAACGTGATGATGGAAGAGGAGAATGTGGCAGGTAAGAGCAGAAAGAAAATGCTGCTAGGAGAGAGAGGAAAATAAAAGAGAGCCGTGAGCTATGCCTACACCCCTGCTGTTCCTGGCTTGCAAATCCTATCAGGCAGCTCCTCTGTTCTGGCACCAAACACACACAAATGTTGTATTTAAAACACCACCTCTGGTCACTCCAGGGACTGGCTGGCTGGCATTTGCCAGGTGGAGCATCTGGGAGGTCTAGAGGCCTGTTTCTCTTTCAGTGCCCTGCTAGATTGGGTGTCTGGTCTCTTACTCTCCATGACTTTGTTTTCTGCTCTTCCCAGGCAGAAACTGCTATGCTTGCACATGCTTGACATTAAATATATGGTACATGTTTCCAGGTCAGTTCATGAAAGTAGTGGCCTTTGCTCCAGAAACTGGTTGTTTGATCACAGACTTATTAGAGTTGGAAAATATCACTTTTGAAACGATTCTTTACTGCAGTCTCCACAACAACCTCATTTTTCTTCCTGAGGGACACATTTTAAGGAGCCAGATGGCACATATGCTGCAGCAGAACTCTCTGTTCTCTCCTCCGCCCCCATAGGTTAGCCTCAAACTCTTTCTTTTCATCCAGAGAAAATATTTATGTGCACTTGTTTACCACTATTCCAAATATCTCACGTGGTCCTCAGGCAAAGAGGTGATGGAAGTACCTGAGAAATTATTTCTCACAAATTTAAAATGAGGGGCCCAAGGCACAGAGAGATACAGTGACTTACAGAAAGTCACACAGCACTGACAAGTCACAGAGCAGAGATTTGAAACCAGGCCTTCTGAGGCATATCGAGTGTCTTTTCCACCACAACAGAGGACATCTCTGATTTTTTTAAACAAAGTTTTCCCATTAAATTAAACTCCTAAACATATGATTTGATTGAACCAAAAGTCCTTTACTTTTGTATAGAATACCTTTAGGGCACATGTGTATGCTGAAAAGCAGGATTCACACTGGAGCACCTCACTACTCATCTGTAAAGGCCAACAGAATTCAAACCAATGATATTTTATTGCCAATATGTTAAAAAGCATTAATGTGCTCATAGTGTTAATTGTATTCTTTCAATTAGTTATTTAAAATATATTCACTGAGTACCCACTACATGGCAAACATGATTGTACCAGCTAGGGGTACATAAAAATAAAATGAGACAAAGTTTGTATCTTCATGGAACTTCCATTTTGGAGCAGAGATAGATAGTAATAAGGGATTAAATAAAGTTACATACAAATTAGTGCTATGAAATAAAAAGAGCATAGAAAAGGCATAGAGACTGAAAAGGAGATCCTGAGGTGCTCAGTAAAGGGCTGAGGAAGCGATGGTTGGGTAGAGACCTGAGTGAGGTGCAGAAGTAAGAAAAGCAAAAATAGGGGAAGAGAGTTCCAGGTAGAAGGAACAGCAAATGTGAAGCCCACCTAGGAGAATGCTTGGCGTGTTGGAGGAAGCAACACAGGAGGCCAGTGTGGCTGGAGTTGCATATTTGAGGGAATGAGTGGTAGTAAATAAGGGAGGAGAGTTTAGCCAGGCAAGATTGTAAAGGTCATGGTAAGCACTTTGGATTTTATTTTAAGTGTAATA
The DNA here is from genome assembly GCF_001890085.2 of Hipposideros armiger. NCBI lineage: Eukaryota > Metazoa > Chordata > Mammalia > Chiroptera > Hipposideridae > Hipposideros > Hipposideros armiger. The sequence goes on from NW_017731434.1 coordinate 2,553,511, forward strand.
GAAAGAAAGCATGACATTATTTGGTTTATGATTTAAGGGGACCACACTCAGGGGATATTTGGAATAAAGATATTTGGAATGCGAGAGAGAATGTGAGAAAATGGCAAGAAAGCCACCATAGTGGCTGAGGCAAGAGAGGATGATGCTCTGCATTGCTCCTGTTAGCATGCAAATATACTGCTATTTCTTCCATTTCTCTTGACCCCATGACCCCCGCCAGCTACTGTCTGACTTCTCTGCTCCTCTTTGCAGCCAATGTCCTCCAAGAGCTGTCTATATTCACGGTGTCCAATTCTTCTGCTCTCATTTGCTCTTAAACCCTTGACATTCCTGTTTTGGTGCCACTACTCCTCCGAAACTCCTCCTGTCGAGGTCATCCATGTTGCCATATTCAGTGATCCAGTCTTTGTCCTTATCTTACCCATCATCAGTGAGGGTTACCATGTGCAGTTGTGCAGGTTGTGTCTGCACAAGACACCTGGAAAAGGGGATGGGGGCAGGTGGTGAAAACCTAGTTCACACTGCACGTGCTGAACAGCAGGTTTGCAGGGGCACATCTTCCCAGAGAGGGTGCCTTTTTCTACTTCACACAGAACACTTTCTTGACTAATAGCAGTGAACCTGTCACCAGCAGTTGACATAGTTAATCACACCTTTCTCCTCAATACACTTTCTCTACCTGGTTTCTAGGACCCACACACTTGTTTTTCTAGGACCCAGCTCACTGTTTGCTCCTGGTCAGTCTCTTTTCCTAGTTTTTCATCTCCTCTTGGTGGGCTAGTCATGTTGGAATGACTCAGCACATTAGATTTTATTTTTTTTTTCCACACTATACTTACATGATCCCATCCAGATCAACTTTAAGGCTATCTCTTTGTCCATGACTCCCCAAAGTATATCTCTAGCCCAGACTAATATTTCCTAGGCTCTCCCCGAATTCAAAGCTTTTAAATCCAACTGCATTCTCAACATCTCCACTTGGAAGTTTAATAGACGCCTCAAATGTAACACGTCCACAACTGAATCCTGATTTCTGCCTCCTAAAATCTGTTCCACCCACAGTCTTCCCATCTTAATACCAGGCAACTTTACCCTTCCAGTTGCTCAGCCTAAACACCTTGGGTTCCTTTTCACACTTCTCTTTGTCTTGGACACTACATCCCATCTATCAGCATATACTATTGGCATTACCTTCAAAATCCATCTACAATTGAACTGCTTCCTATCTTCACTACCCTACCCTGGTTTGAGCCATCGTCACCGTTGCTTGCTTCACTGCAGTAGCTTCCTAACTAGTCTCCTCTATCACTTCTGCTCCATGCGTTCTATTCTTGACAGGGCACTCAGGCAGATGGTGTGAAAACTGGGTCACTGCTCTGCTCAAAACACTGCAGGGGTTCCCAATATTCCCTCAGAAAAAAAGCCAAAACTCTTGGTCTTTTCTCTTTGCTTCTCTGACCATATCCTACTATTCTCTTTCTACTGTACATGCTCCAGCCGTCTTGCTGTTCCAATTATTGGGTTGTCAGAAAAGTCATGGTGCATTTTTGCAACGAAAAACAGAAAAAATATGTCAGGACTTTTCCAACAACCCAATATATTCCTACTTTAGGGCCTCTGCACTGTATGTTTCCTTTGCCGGAAACACTTGCCCCAAATACTTATGTGACTGAATCCTTTTATTTTCAAGACTATTTAAATTATATCTTTTAAAATTACTACTGTTACTCTTACCCTACTTCCCTGATATGCTGTATTCCCTTTACCCAACTTTATTCTCTTCCACAGTGCTTTTCATCTTCAAACATTTAGTTATTATGCTTAATTTGTGGTCTCTCTCCCCCAACTACAATTGAAGGTCTTTAAAAGCAAGAATTTTGTCTGTTTCCTAATGAAGCTCATGTGTCTAGAATAGAGTCTTGCACATAGTAAGTGTTCAAAAAATATTTATTGGATGGATGAAAGAATGAGAATATGTTATTAAATGCTATCTAACTTTTATTCCAAATGTGTCCCAAAATGTAATACTAAGCAGTCATGTAAACTGTTAGAATATTTAACGACTTGGAAAGCTATTTACAATCTAATGCTAAAATCAGGTTTAAGAAGAGTAGGTACAATATGATCTAAATTTTATTTAAACAATGTATGTATTTGCATATAAAAAGACAGGGAGGAAATGTTGATTAACAAATTTTCCTGAAGTACCTACTATGTACTAGGCATTATACCAGTTAACTCTCCCTGGGATAAGATTATAAATAGTTTTTATTTCTTCTTTATAATTATGCGTGCATTATCTGTGTTTCAACTCTAATCAACTATTAATTTTATAATAAATCTAGTTAAGCTGAGTGCTTTTATTTTCTTATGTGCTTTTGAGTGGTCTGTCTTTAGGCTGCACATTTTCAGGATAAATGCATGGCCCTATGTGCATACTGGTTTACCATAGTATTAATAGAATAGACTGCAAATGGGGTCTCTCTTTAATTCCAATAACTACAGAGAATCCCAGACCTCATTGCCTATTCAAACAACCCTAAGGATAGCTATGATATCAGCAATCCACATTTCTTCAGCAACAAAGGAGATATTCTGGGCAATTTGTAGATGACTGGGATAAGAGCAGGCGTTTCACCATTGCCCACCAACCCTGGTCTTGGCATTTTAGATACTTGCTGGTAAGACACTTTGGAAAGCCTTGAGCATGAGAGAGACAATGCATGTTTAATTCTGGTATAATTTTCTTGTATTCCTCAGATCACTGCCAACTTGAACATGATTTCCTTCATATAGAGGGTGCATTGTTATTTCTAAGAACAGTAAATTCTATGTACAAGTTTGAAGAGCAAACTTTACCTGGAGTTTATTCCCTGGAGGTATTTCTACAACATGCTATTTGAAGATTCCTCTGTTTCAATTTTTAAAAACATCTGCAGATGTTTAGCTAGGCTGTGAACTTCTCAGCATTAGAATGGAACAGATGTTTGCCAATGCTGATTTTTTTTTCACCATAGCTTTGTGCGTTGTTATGTCAGTCAGATACTGAAATGATTAATTAGCACTTTTCCTTTTGCCATAGGACCATTATATAAAATGGTAAATTAAGAGCTTTGAAAATGAAACCTCTCCATTGACATGTAAGTCTCTAAGTCCAGGTGGGTCCCCTAGCCATCTTTGTCCAACTGAAGTGTTCGCGCAGAGGTGTTTTTGGTTAGATGGAAGACATAAGGATTCTGTATAGGCATATATAGCGGTTGCTGGGGATGGTGGCCACATCAGGCCTCCTTTCTGAGCAGCCCAAATATCACATGTTTTATCTGTACGTAACCAATGGGGACAAATCAGCAAGCATAGTCCTGGTTTCTGGGAAAATACTTCCAGTGAAGTTCACGCTAGGCTACTTGGAAATGACATCAACAGTGAAAGTTTGCCCATGTTGGGTATACTGTGGTGAGCAATCCAGTGGGCGAGTCGATCATCCTTTTCCAGGCAGTTCTTCTTCCCCAAATGCAACTCTCATTGTCAGGTATAATCTAGTTCCTCAACTTCTCGAATCTTAAAGTCATTTTTCTTCTCTCTACTTCATCCATCTCACACATCCATTGCTCCAGCTTTTGCAGTTTACTCATTATATACATGATGTACTCAGCCAGCTGCCTGTCCATGTTTTCTTTTCCTGTGTAGCCTCTTTAGCCCTAATTATGAACAAGTGTATTTTCTGAAGAAGAGAGAATTTTATCTATGGTCAAACTGGGATTTCCAATGTAAGCTTTTTTTTTTTCCTCTTGGCTGGCAGATATTTGCTCAGGGAAAAGCTAGTGAGCAGGCAAATCAGCTAACCAGTCAAAAAATAAAACCTCAGAATGTTGCTACAACTATTATACTATTTTCAGCTAGAAGAGACATTCTCTCTGCTAGTAAGAATGGCGATTTGGTTGGGTTAGGAGGTGCCGTTATGCATCCCTGGATGACGGTGCATATAGTGATCAGCTGGTTACATTAATGTATCAGAGCATTTATTTAATGTAGTCAAGGTCAAGGAGGTCTGCTTCTCGGTGGTGCTAGGCAGGAAACTCAAAATATTATGTATGCCAGCAACAAGTGCCATGATTGATTTTTGTTATGGAATTAATCTGTCAAAAGCTGCAGTTTCAAGTTTGCTGCTGTGAATTATATGTCCAGTTCAGCTGGAAGGCACAGTGCTGGAGAAAAGGGCTAAGCCGTCTTTGGCTATTGGCCTCAATCAGAGCTTTGTAAGTGCCCGCTGCTGATGTTGTTAGGGATTTAGATGTGAGGAAAAACATCATTCCACTTACATTTCAATGAAAAGAGACACCTCCCCCACTCCTTGTCAGACTAAATGTGGATGGCATAGTGGGTTGAGTTTCTTAACCTCTGGGTCCAGCTGCAGAGACTGATTTAGCATATAAGGGTGGAGCCCAGGGAGCTACATTTTAACAAACATCATGAGGGATCCCATCTCACTTGGAAAACAGGTGTAAGGTATCGAGACTTCACCATGGTTGATGATGAGTCATTAAACAAAGAATTTGCTTGTTATACTATAGACGTGTGGGAAGCCCTTGAGAGGAGTAAGGCAGGGATGAATTGGTATTTCAGGAGGAACACTCAGGCAGTAGTACACAAATGGAGCTGAGACAGGAAACACTAAGGTAATGGGAACAGTGAGGAAGCTATTTGCATAGGGAATTTTTACATTGCCTAAAGGTGGGGACACCCATTAGGGCTGCCATCTTGTCCCCTGACAAAGCTCAATATTCAAAGCAAAGTGATGTATTCATGGTTGATGTATTCATGGATGTATTCAAAGCAAAGGGATGCTTTCATGGTTGAAAGCAGTCATCCTTCATTTTGTATACATCACACTAAAATCATTTTATAGACTGGTCTCTTTTGAAATGAATTTCATTTTGATCCCTATCTCCCTCTCCTTGCCACCTATCTTCATGCTGCTTCTGGGTGCCCAAGTGCTGGTTTGTGGGGAGCTATTTTCTTTTTAGGGGGGTTAAAAGTTATCATATGAATAATTATTCAGTCAAGCTGTTCATTACTATCCCAAAAAGGATGGTAAAAAACATTTTTTAGAGAAGTGTGGGTTTTTGTTGCTTTGCTTTGTTTTTCAAAAATGCCTCAGCCAGTGCTGAATTGATTGGCAATTTTAATTCCTCAAAGGAAGGAAATCTAAAAACATAGGATCTCAGAAGAAGCAGATCCATTATTTATTATCCAACCAAACTCATCAAAAGCATGAATTCCTTCTACGACATCCCCTCCAAGAAATATCTCCACTAAAAAAATGTCTAAAACTTACATAGCACTACTGTGCTTTATATTTGTTAATTATTTAATCCTTACAACAACCATATGATGCAGGAACTGCCTTTATCACCATTTTACACTGAAGCGCACAAGAAAGCATAGCTTGTAAGGGACAGAGCTGGGGTTTCAACCCAGGCAATCTGTCTCCAGATTGTGTGCTTACCCATTATGCTATACTGCCTTCAGTGAAGGTTTCACTTGAATACTTCCTGGCATGGAGCCACTACTCCCAGAAACAGCCCACTTCATTCTTGTTTATTCTGGTGGTTAGACATATGTTCCAATGATCTAAAGTCTACTCTAATATTTCTACCCATTGAACCTTCTGGAGTAATAAGAATGTTTAATCTGTATGTTGCCAAAATCTTCTAGGAATTTAAATTTGTCCTCCAAGACTTAATTCACAAATCATTTCTCTGTAACATTTTTGTGTTCGACAGTTAAAAATTGGTGTTTTTTTTTTCTTTTACAAGTTCTGTATGTATGTAATTACCGCTGCATTTGTGTGTTTGGTAATGTCATAATTTTTTTTAATCATAGGAGTAAAACTTTATATTTCCTTATTAAATTTCATTCAAGATTGAGCCTATTTGCTATAATCTATTGTGATAAACCACTATCTCCAAATATTGCCCATTAGTTCTGATTTCATGTTATTATTTAATAGAACATGAAGAAATCAAGGCTCAGAGAAGTTAAGTTGCCCAAAGTTTTAGTAAGTGGAAATTGCAGGAATTCTCTTGAATTTAAAATGCATGCAAATCCAATTGCTTGTTGTTGCAGCCAGGTCTGCTTTTCACTATGTCAGTGTCTGGTTTGCTTCAGGCTCAATCTCTGGCCCTTCCCACTATGAAAGGGACATGGTTTCAGAGGATTTCCTTGTCTTAGGAGCCACCTCACTCTCTATTCTTCATTTTTATTTGACTTGAATTGTGAGAAAACGTGTTGTCCTGATATATTGCCTAATCATAGTGTAGCTTTTGGCTTAATACTGACTCTTTTCAGCCATCTCAACTGTATTACCTGTGATTATGGTTTAAAAAAAAACTTAATTAAAGTCATAATGAAATTAATTCACCGCTGTGCTAATGTTCAGAAAAAATTATTCCAAAGACTAATGTGAATTGGTAGGAGGGCTTTTAAAGTTCTATTATTGGTCTATGGGATGATACAGAGTTAAAACTGCCAGCATGATTTTTTCTAGAAAAAGTAATGCTTAGGAAGATATTTCCAAGTTGTATAAACTAGATAGAAATATGCAACTGTCAAGCAGCATGACAGCCTATACTAAGAAGGAAGGGTGTAGTGACAGTGGAGATCACCTCAGAGATCACTTTGAATCCTAAAAATAAGGACAGTAATAGAAAAGAAAAAAATAGAAATAGAATCCTCTCTGCAGGATCTTGAGATAATTTCTAATCTTTAATTTTTATCTCCCTTCCCCATTACCAAAATACATCTGTGGACATAGGACATTCTTTACCTTCATTTTAGAAGTAGCCATCTCCATTTTGATCCTAAATCATTTTCTTCACATCCTTTTTTCTCCAATCAACTTAACAAGGAATTATTAGAAACCAGCTATGTTCTTAAAACTATGCCACTTACTCTGAAAGAGTCATAGAAGGATTCACATAGTACCCTTTTTAGACTTTTAAATCAGTTGGTAAGACAGACTATACAGAGGGGAAACAGCCCTCCTGCTGGTATATCCAATATGTCTTCTAGGACTAAACCCATCATGTTAGATACATATGCTATAAGAATCAGAGAATTTATTTATCCTAAAGACATTCAGTGAATGCCTCTATCTGTAGTATTCTGGAGGAGACCTGGAAAAACAAAGATAAATCATAAATGCTCCCTGACCTCAGGGACTCAAAAGCTGCTGGGAGAGACAGAAACATAAACAGATAATCAGAAATCACCTTGGTTGGGCTTTGTGTTAGGCCTGGAAAGACAAGTAGGGTTTTACCAGATGCAGAACAGAAAGAAGCTGGTAAGATAGCACAATTCAGCTCAGCAACACAAGAAAAATACAAGAGGGTGGGGAGGCACACAGCCCGGGGAGGAAAGTGGTTGTTTATTTGGAGAGGGATCAGAGAGGAGTGAGGAAGTCAGCCTGATTTACATGGCCACCTAGTGAATATGACAGTTAGGGTGTTGCTAGGTCCCTGTGTTGGGAAGAAATGCAGCAAGATGCTGTGCCTTTCAGAAAGAGATACCTAAAGCGTTTGGTTTTTATGAGTTTTATTTTATATACACGTGCATTGTTTTATGACATTATACCAGCCTTAATAGAGTCCTTCTACCCCCTGCATTCCATCTTTAACATTTACAGGACCCAGGGCAAGACATACAATGTGTTTAAATATTTACAATTTATCAATAAATCTAACAAAATGTTAAATGAAAACTGTTCTATCATCCTGCCTTGACAAATATACCTTCATAATAACCTGAAGGATCAGTTTTGAATTTAAGAGTTCTTAGTATCTTATGAGTTCCATTCTGGAATATGGTGGTTTGGGGAAATCTCACTGATAGCCCACTTCCCACTCTTTCCACAGTGTGGGATATGAAAACATATCTAGACATTTCTCTCCACTTGTCAAGCTCCATCAACACCCCACACCATCACTACAAATAACCACCCATTGGCCAAACCTGTGGCCTAGAGGGATGTTCATTTGAGATATGGTCCACTCTTGGGATATCAGGTTCAAGGAAGAATTCTGCGTAAACCTTAGTAATGGACTTTGAGCCATGGATTATGGGTACCCAGAATGTGGCCTAAAAGTCAGAATGGGGGAGATGCAATTCCTGGTGGTCCTGTTCCTTTGCCACTGACACCCCTACCCCACCCAGTAAGGGGGGCCATGGACAGAGGAAGTGCCACAGCTGAATCCCTTAAAGTGCAGGACATAGGGCAGGGGACTCTCTTAACTACACCTAAGGGCAGTACTCTCCCTACCCTGTCTTACCCTGGTTGACTTATCTTGAGTTCTTTATGCAAATGGTCAGAACTGAGGGCTTTTTATGCTAGATAGTCCCAAAGCTTCTGATTAGATGATGACTTAATTCAATGGTTAGTTAGGGTTTAATCTCCCCTTAAAGGTCAGTCTATCGTAGCCATCTTCCTCCAAGCCAGAGACAACAGTCAATTTGTGTGTGTGTGTGTGTGTGTGTGCGTGTGTGTGTGTGTGTCTGTGTGTGTATGAAGAGTGAAATGGAGAACTCATCTTTCTTATAGGCCAAACATGATGGATTGTTATCAACATTAAACTCTTTCCAAACGTCTTTAGTTCATATTTCACATGTGCTTCTCCACCACTGTAGAGAAGAATACATAATTTTTTGCCATTGAGGCTGAAAAAGGAGTAAGAAAATACAATATAGGCAAAGGAAAAAGCCCTAGTCCTCTAACCACAAGAAGAGTAGGCAGGAGTCCATTAGAGGAAGGGGGTCGGGTGTTGGCTGTGCAGACTGCTGTGAGTCCCATCCTGGGAGGTAGTGGAAGGGCTCTGGATTATGAACCGAGACACTGAGGGATCAAGGACTCTTGCCTCACTCTCTTTACAGACATCTGGTGGAGGTTGTGCAGACAACAGAAGGGGCAGCCCCATCAACGTAAAGGTGGATGGCCAGCAAGGTTAGCAGAGAGGAAGAGCCTGAGTGATCTTATCAGACTCCCCTTCCCCTTGGCTCCTTGATGGCAAAGCTAGGACCCCAGCATCCTGAATGCTGGCAACTAGTAATACATAGCTGTGTGAATGGCAGCTCTCACACAAATATTTCTGTTTGCATCGATTGAGATATATGGCTACAGAGCATTTGGATTTGTTGTTCAATTCTCAGTCCTCATATTACTTGACCGTTCAGCAACATTTGACATAGTTAATGTCTCTACTCCTTGAAAAACTTTCTTCACTTGGTTTTCAGGATATTATCCTCTCTGAGGATATCTTCTACTTTGCTATCTTCTTCTTTCTTCTTCTTTCTCTTTTTTTCTTCTTTTTCCTTGTCTTTCTTCTTTCTTCTCCTTCTCCTTCTCTGTTTCCTTCTCCTTCTCCTTCTTTTGGTCATTATTGTCTGTTCCTCCCCATTTCCCTAGCCTATAAACCCTGTCCTGTCCTGTGGCTTAGTGTTCAGACTTCTATGCCTTTTCCCCCACTGTTTTCACTCTTTGTGATCTCATCCAATTGCTTGGCCTAAAAAATCATCTATATGTAAGGATTCCTAGATAGGCATTTCCACACTGGACCACCCCTCTGAACTCCAGACTCAATATATCCATCTGCTTACTCAGCAGTTTACTTGAAAGTCTATCATTAAATTAAAATTGGATATTAATAATCCACTATCATAATAGGGTACTTAAACATAATATTCTCAATAATTGATAGAAAAAGCAGTCAAAGCTGAATAAATATAGATGAAATTTAAATAACACAATGAATGACTTAGGACAAGTAATAGCATTGTACCCCAAAACTCCAGAATACACATTCTTCTCCAGGTACACATGAAATATTCATGAAAATCAATGATGTGCTAGACCATAAAGAGAGCCTCAATAAATTTCAAAGAATTTGTACCATGATAACTTATCACAATACATATAATTAGAAATTAATAACAAAACATCTAAAATACCATAAATGTTTGGAAATTCAAAATCATATTTCAAAATCCTAATGGCAATTCAAAAATATTTATAACTGAACAATTTTTTAAAACAGTATTTATCAAAACTTGTGGTATGCAGCTAATGCATTACTTAGAGGAGAATTTATAGCCTTAAATACTTATACACATATACAAAATTTCCTTTGGCTACATCTAGGAATAGAAATACTGGGTCATAGGTAATGGGAATATTCAAATCACTATGTAATACCAAATAGTTTTCCAAAGAGGCTGTAGCAATTTGCAATCCCACTAGCTGTATATGAGAGCTCTCATTGTTCCATATGATCACCAACACTTGATGTTTTTCTACCATTTATTTGGGATATTAATTCATTATTAGATAAATGTGGTTATCATGTTTTTACCAGCTTTTGGATTTTCATGATTCTCTTCATTGTGTCTTTTACTAAACAGGAATATATATATATATATATATATATATATATATATATATATATATNATATATATATATATATATATATATATGTAACAAAATGTGTTGTGTTTTAGTTTATAAATTGAGTTTTTTATGTCTTGTTTAAGAAATCTTTACTATCTCAAGGTCATAAACGAATTCTTCTATATTGTTTTAAAAGCTTTATAATTTTTCTTTCACAATCAAGTATTTAAACTATCTGAAATTGATTTTTGTTTCTGGAATGAGGTCAAGGTCCAATTTCATTTTATTTTGTTCCAGAAAAACCAATTGTCCCAGTGCCTTTTATTAAGTAATCTGTCATTGCCACAGTAATCTGCAGTGCCATTTTTCTCATGTATCATGTTTCCATATTAAACGGGTTTATTTCTATGCTTTTGTTGTTCTATTGGCTTATTTATCTTCCGCTGAGCAAATATGAAGGTGATAATTGCTATAGCTTTATAATTTTTAAAAATATCTTATGGGGAAACTTTCTCTAATTTTCCTCTGTGAAAAACAGGCAACTTTGTGATATTGAGTTCTCTTATCCATGATTAAGGTATAATCCTCCATTTATTTACATATTGTACATGAATGTCCATAGTAGCAAAACCTAGAGACCCACTCTCCATCAACAGTAGAGTGGATAAATTGTGACATATTCAAAATATGGAATAATATATAATAGTTAAAATAAGGGGAGAACAGAAATATACATTAACATGAATAGTTTTCAAAAGAATAATTTTGAACAAAGTAAGTCATTGATATGCTGTATGATTACATGTATATAAAATGCAGAAAATAGCAAAATAAAACAACATATTTTCTGGAACATCTAGTAAAACTATTAAAGAAGCAAAGGAAATTATTGACATAGAATTCAAGATACAATTTACCTCAGAAGTAGGAGAAGAATGGGTATTGTGTTGAGGGGAACAGAGTGGGTCTTCTACTGTACAAGTAACATTCTATTTCTAAAGCTGAGTGGTAGGTCTATTTTTTAATATATATGTAGACATATATATTTCTATTTGATGTATTTCACCATAAAAGAAAAAAATGAATATGAATGTCTTGGAAAATCTTGTTAAAAATAAGTCATTTTAAAAAATGACTTTCAAATTAGGTGTGGGAGAGACAACTGTAAAAGATAGAGAGAGTTGGAAATTTGCTCCTTTTTAAGAAAATTGGAGGTCAAAATTATAGAAAACACATAGTGGATACAGTTTATGCAAGAAAGATAAAATGCACTTTAATCAATATATCCATACACAAATGAAGGTCTGCATTTATATTAAAAGCTAGGCAAAACAACATGTATTTATGTTTTAAGTTAAAATCCTTAATGTATTTATGAATCTATTTTTATGATGCCCTGCCTTATTAAGCTTTTCAAATCACCAACAAAATATTGATGATGACAATATCATATAAGAAGGCTTCTATGGTACTGTATCACTCAGTTGAACTAAAATCTAGTTTCTTTTCTTTCCCATTACCCAGTGGGTGGCAGCTTATAAAAAAGAGTGAATAGCTAATAGATAAAATATATATCTGTGTAGAGTGAGTAAAATTTCTAAAAGTCCTCTTATGTTTTCTGGGAATTAATATCTAGCTTACGAATACCATGTCTATGTAATCTATGCTGACTATTGTAATAGAGACTGTCTGTTTTTCTGCTTCTAGAATGATACTGGAAAACATTTTCCAGTCTCCCTAGCATTTGGATATGGTCACATGACTGAATTTCAACCAGTGGAATATAAGTGCAAAATGATATTTACAACTTCTAGGCCTATAAAAAAACACCTACCATAAAACCTCCCAGGTAAGACCTTCTATGACACCTTCTCCTTCCAGCTGAGTTGAATAAAGATGAGCCGTAGTGTTACCTGGGAGACACAAGTAGAAGGCAGTGCAGCCTTACAATGGAAGGAGCCTTAGTCACTGTAACATAACTGGCAAAGAGCCTGCTTGACCAGGAACAGCTGTACTGGATGCCCTGAGTAAGTAATAAACTTCAATGATAAGAAACTCAAAAGATGTTGAGGTTTATCTGTAACCGCTATTAGAATTTATCCTAATTAGTACCAGGAAAGCTATCTAAGAAAAAAAGAAAAAGAGGAGGAATAAGGATACAATTGGATATCTTTTTCTTTTCTCTAGAGAACAGATCCAGAGAAGTTCTATACACACCAGCTGGCTGGGCAGAGCCACATAAGAAACAGGGAAGCTGCTCCTTTGCTGCCCAGTGAGCTTTATAAACTATGGCTAAGGACTCTCCAACCAAAGCTATATTACTACCAGTGGCCCATCAGCCATCTAGTGAGGGGCTGCAAGGCTATTCAAAGCTTGAATTGAATTGGCATGCATTCAACAAATATTTATTGAGCAACTATTTTGTGTTATAAACTATAAAAGATTCTTGGGATAGTTTTGTGAAAGTGCTTTCCAAATTGAAAATACTCGGCATTGCTAATGTTGAAATTATTGGTATTATTGAATGTCTTGAATTCTTTAATCCATAAAACCCTCCACACTCTTGGGAAAAGAAAATTTTTTTGGTTTTGTTTAGCTACACCTTGAATTTTGTTTTCACCCTTTCTCAATATAAATAATTCTAATTTTTCTTAAAATATGGCTGAGAGTGTTGGTACTCAGCAAATACCAATGTGTTTCACTGTATTTTTCTTTCCTCATGTATCTAGGTGAGCAAATGTGACTAATTTCTACTGGTGGAAAATTAAAAGAAGTATGTACCCCTTCTAATCTGAGGCAGATAAGAGTGGATGTGCCTTCTCCACAGATGCCCTTTCTCTTTTCCAGCCAAGGGGCTAGATATTTAAAAAACAGTAAGAGATGAACAGGGTTTATTAAAATATTAGAAAAGAAACTAAGGGGAAAAGTACAATCTCAGTCCCACTTGTATTTTATTGAAGAAGGCTCGTGTTGAAATTCTCAGCCTCTTCTAACACCTCAGAACTTGCTGTGCCTTTATGACTGATCACAAAAATGCCACATAATCACAAAAATTTACCATATCTTGGTGAAAGCCTGAAAATTTAATATTAAAATAATTGGAAATTTCTGTGAGTCAACACGGAATTACTAATGATTTCTTTTTAGCACAAGGGAATTGATTTAATTGGGAAAGAGAATTAAAATATTTTATTAATGTTGCTAACATAATGGTCATTAAATATTTTTAATACACCAGCAGTGATATATGCAGGGCTATGCTATAGAGAGAATAAATGAGGGAAAAAAATGCATCAATTTGTTAGATTTGAGAGGGTAGAGCTATTCCCTAGTGCAGGAATTTTTATATTGTATTTGTAAAAGAAATGGGTTATTTTCTCAAAGTCTGCTAAAGATGAAGGGAGCCAAGAAAAGTTTACATTTGATGTAAACAGCCACTTTCTTCACCAAGAACACTGAATGCTCGCAAAGAAAATATTGAAAACATGATGCTGCATACTAATAATACAAGTTTCTGTGCTCTTTTCTGTAAAACACAGTTTACCTAGAGTATCATAAGCTGGAAAGGTATCTTCTGAAAATTTTTTTCTTGCTGTTTTTTAAAAATATTTCTGTCAATAATCAGCAAAGCTTCACAACTTATTAAGAAAGAGCTAAGTTTATGCTTTAAGCAATATGTGCATTCTCTAAGAATTATGCTACTACTATCATTCTGTTGATAGCTGTACTTATAAGCACTTGGAAATCCAAAATATTTACCTCAGATATTAGCTACAGGGAGTACACATTCCTAAAGACATGTTGTTGCAGCACAGTTTCCTCTTTCTTATTAATTACTTTTCTGAGCTTCTTGTTCGCCAGACTTCAGCTTTACTTCTGTATTTTATAATCAGCAAAATGCACTTCCTAAAGAAAACAGCTTGTACCGTTACTGTGTGGCTGGAATTTCTAGTGCAAGGAGGCACAGTTAGTTGTTGCTTTCAACCAGCTCCCACTGTGATATGACAAAATGTGTCTAAACATGTAATCATAATCTCCAAAGGTAGGTTAGGGCTGGCGTCAGACTTAAAAATCTCATCATGACAACCTAGGAAGAGACTGAGTTCTGTTGAGACATTTGCATAAGTTCTTTGATAATCATAAGCCTTGTTTCTTCAATGGTCCCTCAGACTAAGTTTCTGTTACTCCTGTATTAACATACCAAGTGAAAATAAGCTGCTAATGTATTCAGAAAAACAAGAGCTTCACAATTGTATGGATGGGTAAAAATATTAATTTACTTTAGAGAAGTTGATACGCTGTACTCAGACAACGAAATCTGCAGGAATGAGTTTTTGTGTCATATGGCATAAACAGCATCATATTGAACAATAATTAAAATCACAGAATCACAAACATTTAGATCTGGAAAACATCTCTTATACTGTCACCGTTTAATGTCCTTATTTTCAGAGAAGAAAACAGAGTTCAGAAGGGTCAAGTGACTTACTCAAGATCACACAGCTATTTAAAGATAAACCTGGGTTAGAAATGCACGTCTTTCAAATAGTCAAACAACCTTTCGTGCATACAAAGCACTGATAAGTTATGAGTAAATGGAAGCCAATGCAGCACCCAAGTGATCCATGGGGATATCTGTAGGCAGATCTATTCATTGATTTGCTACAGACATTGGGAAAGGAACTTGAAAATACACCACTCTCAAAATTCATTCACTTCAATGCAATATAACAAATGTTTATGGAGAACCTACTGTGTGAAGTCACAGAATCAGGAAATTTTGGCACATTGTATGTTAGCATCTAATAAAACCCTTTAGGATATTCTCACGGAAGCCACACATGTTCTCTGGATATTTTAATTTGCATATATTCATCAGTATGAAATCGACCAATAGAGAGCAAAAGGGAAAGGAGCACTTCAGTCTTTCTGGAGAGAGACGGAGGGTATAGCAAAGGGATCAAGAGGAAAAATAGACTAAATCCCCTCTGCATCTAAATTGGAAGTCCTGTCCTTTTTTTTTTCTCCTTTCCAATTTTTCTTTCCCCTTCCTTCTCCTCACCTTTCATTCTCCAGGGCTTCTCAGGAGTATCCCAGAAATAGATAGAGGTCTGAGATATTTTCCCTTTTCAAAAAGTGTTTTGTTTTCATTTTGTTTTTTGGAGGCTTCAAGTATATAAAAATAATGACAAATCAGGATACATACATTAAATGTTTTCATTTAACAAATTGACAATTTTAATACACACAAAACAATATAACTGTGCTATTCATAGGATAATTATGATAGTTTTAAAGAATCATTTCACTGCACAATAGGCATTATGATCTGAAATGGTACACAAGCCTAAAATTTTAGAAAGCATGACCTCTTTCTAACTTGTGTCTCTAACCTCTTTCAAACTTGTCTGTGTGGTCAGATGGCAGACACCAGATGTTTAAATATGAGGACATTTATGTACATCTCAACCAAGTGTCCTCCTCCCCTTCCCTTCCTCCTACCATCTTTTTTTTTTTTTTAAGATTTTATTGGGGAATTGAGGGAGGGGAACAGCGTTAGAGAATTGGGGGTAGGGGAACAGACAAGTTGCTGTTCTTTTTGTTCTTCAGTCTAGTTGTGGAGGACATCACTTCACTGGCCCATGTTGGTATTATCATTGCGCTCTTCCCGGGTGAGGCAGATCAGTCTCCGGCCACTGGACGGCCACCTACGGTGGCTCTTGGCAGCTCATGCTGGCTGCCGCCCGCTCACGGTAGCTTACGGGGCCCACTGCACCTCACTGCAGCCTACGCCTTCGCTGGCGACTCACGGCAGCCCAGCTCCAGGTCGAGCTGTTGTTCACCATCTTAGCTGTAGAGGGCAGTGTCACTGGCCCCCAGGTGGGATCCGAACCAGGGCCCTGCTGCTCAGAGCTGGCGTCCCAAGCCAGCTCTTAACCAACGCGCCACTCGGCCGGCCCCCTCCTACCATCTTAATCATCACCATCTTTCCCTTTCTTCCACTGCTTGTACTCAGAGAGGGTGGAGTGCAGTGTTTCAGGAAACACAAGGTCAGGACCACTCTCAAGGCCTCTCACTGGGTTTTAAAGTCTAAGGAGTGGAGATTAGTGGGGCAGCTGCAAACCAGAAAAGGGAGTTCACTCAAGGAAGCACCAACAACTGTTTGGAGGGAACAAAATCTAAGAGCAAACCAAGTCAGAAAGTAGATGTAGTAAGCATTATTTTGATTTTGAGACCAGACCCAAAGTCCAAGGAGAAGCATGAATAAAAGGCCAAGGTGTGTGGGCAGGGGAGGGCAGCTACTAAAATTAGATCAGGACTGGTGGGACACTGCCGTGCACAGTGGAAATTCCACATTTTTACTGACCCCTCTGATGGAAGAGGTTATTTCATTCCTTCCCATCATCTTGAACTTGGAGGGGAAAAGTTTGGTTCAGAGGTGAGGCCAGAGTTGATGGAAAAATATGAACAAAACCATCCTCTGTTCTTTCATCTCTTCCCTATCTCAAGACTGATAGTCAACTTTCATTAGTTAGGAGTTGGTCATCTAAAATCCTCTTTCTTTTTCTATACCCCGGCAAACTTTTGAGATGGAAGAGCCACGAGGGGTCAGCAAACTCCAACCTGCAAGCCACATGTGGCTCTAAAGTAAAACTGAAAATGAAAATAAAACTATCATAGTTTCATTTATAATATTACTTTACATTTTCCTTACTTGTAAAAATATATTTATGGCTCTAGAATAACTTTTAAATAGTTGTGAGGGACAGGATTGGCTCCTCCAGGGGTCAGCAAACTTTTGAGACGGAACACACCCAAAGAGCCGCTTGTGGCTCGCGAGCCGCACTTTGCCAACCCCTGCACTAGCACTTTGTCCTCCATTTCTCTTCTACCAGAGTAAACATGGGAAGGAAGAGAGGGTGAAATCCAAACAAGTTAGAATCTACCTTGGTACGAATATAGGAAAACCATTTAGCTATAATCATTCTTTTAAACTAAATGGATTTAATTTCACCACTATCAGTGGCCTCATTAAATGTTTGAGAAGTGGCAGTTGCACAAGCTTTATCTGGATACAGGGCTGCAAAAAGTTGAGAGTGGCTATTTCTTATATGTAAATCTAAATCTAGTAATACAAACTTCCTACAAGGTTTCAAAGCTTGATATTTCATGCAAAACATGTATGTATGTGCATTTTTCTGGGCTGATTGTCTACAGATGCCATTAGATCCTCAAAATGGATCTGTGACCCTAAAACTGTAATAACATCTTGTTGTTTTATAGCCTCACAATCATTCCCTGCCCAAAGCAACGCCTTTCCAGGTCAAAAGATAATTGACTTTGTTCTTTTTACGTGTATGTGTCAGACATCAAAGTGGCCCTAGACCAAACAGAATATACCCTTGCCACATTAGCTTGTTATCTAAGGCATACTGAGCACAGCTGGCTTGAAGCTCCAGGCGTTTGACAGGATTGTTTCAAAATGCATACTGGAGTGGGAGGGGGCAGCTGTGCACCACAGTTTTGCAGGGAAGTTGAGGTTCAAGTCCTGGACACCATGCTTTAATCCTGTCCTATAAAATTATAGGAGAGGGATAGGAAAAGGGACCCAAGCTTGAGCTCCATGCAGACTTTCCCAAATAGATGGAGGTATGCAATTGTTCTCATTATCTTAAAGACCAAGTCTTCCTCAGTGAAAGACCAAGTGGGGGATTCTCTTCGTCTGTTTTGAATGACTTGAATATGGTCCTGCCAGAGAGCAGAGGGATGAACCGGAGGACTTCCTCAAGGATCTCTGAATTCCCAGCATTCTCTGAAGTTTAGACTTCTGTTTTACCTTCCACTAATCTACCTTGAAAATAGCCAGACATGACACCTTGTTGCAAGAATGTATCTTCCCCTCCAAAACCAGTCTCTGGGCAGGTGTCTAGGTCTTGAGGGGCCAAGCTCTCTCTTGGTTCTGCCAAATGCACTTAAGTAGCACACTTTTCTTACACTTCAAATGTGCTTCAGTGCCTGACCCTTTGTCTAGATTATTGTTTTCAGCCCGCCTGGTGTTTGGCTGACTCCCAGGGCTCTGATAACTACATTTGGAAGGGTATATGTGGAAATGGAGAGAGTCATATAAATTGTACTTAGAAGTGTACACATTTGAAAATTTAATGGGATGCATCCATCACTCCTGGACACCAAAATGATGATTTCATAGATCATGCAATTGTTCTGAACACCTTCTTTTGACAACCCTCATCTTTGAACTTGTAGCTCTTTCATTTATTGCAGCTATTTGGATCATTTAAAATTTAGCCTACTTTTCTCCAGGTGATTTATTTAGTGTTTATAAGTCCATTTTGACATCTTCTTCCATTTCTTCCACCCCCCAAAAAATCTCATCCTTATGGTCTTAGTGGAGGCATCATTTACAGCTAGAGAAGCATATCTGAAAATGCATTACCTTTAAATAGTAGGATTCATCATATCTGAGTTCATAAGTCTGATAGCCAAAAAGCCCCATTTCATTTCAAAAGAAAAATTGCTTCTGTCAGTGTAAACAGAATGCATTATCCTCTTTTAATAACCATTCTTAAGTATTCTGCTGTATTACTTTTTCACAGCTGTATTCCAATAAGCTGTAGAGTAATTGCCAGTTCTCCTATCTAATAGGTTCATTATTCTTTTGCCATAATTGCAGCCATTAAATGTTCAATTGTTAAATTTCCACTCCTACGTTTACTTAGTGTTACACTTTATAATGGGGCATGTCATTACAGCACCCCAGTGGCCATGGCTGTTGTTCAAAGTATTTCTAAAAGTCAATGAGATCCCCGTGAAATATGTCTTCATTTTTCATTTGTTCAGATACCCTCCCCCTCTAAACTCCCCTTTCCTTTTTTAGAGCTTCTAAATAGGCTCTTACAAATTGGTAGATTTTACTAGAAGTTTAAGGACCTGACCTAGGCTGGGAGACATAAAACTGAGCCCTCAATGTCTCTGAGCACTGCTTTCAAACTTTAATGTCATGATTCATATATGATTCAAGATGATAGAGTGAATATTTCACTAAGGAAATTAACACTTAAGACTTAATGGTTTTTTTTCAAGAGCTCTGATTTATCTTTATCATGTTAAATTTGTGGGGCTTTTTCATCAAATGAAAGGTACATCGGTCCGAGGTTATGGGATTGTTAACCTCTGTGATGCTCCTGGTAATAAAGCCAATGGCTTCCTTTTATTGCTTGACATTTCTGGGTTTGTCACATCTTTGGGCCTGGGCTCACCTATTCTGTCTGATACAGTAGACTGTGTTGCTTTAGGAGGTTATATTGATGAAGATGTATAGGGAAATGATAAAAGATTTTAACTCACTCACTGTATACAGTTGAGCATCTCCTGGTTGGTTTGGTTTATTTGTGTTTGTTTGCTTTGGGATCTCAGTATAGGATTGAGAGGTCTTGCATAAGACATTTAGTATTTCTTAACTACTCAAATCCTAGCCAAAAGCTGTGATCTAGGTCACATTTCATTTTTAAAGTTTTCTAATCATCTGTTCATCAGTTAATCATTACTTTCAAGGTTACTTTATTTCACTTCCATTTATTACATTAGCTTTTATTTCCTCCTGAAGTTGAAAAATAATTTTACAGCCAATGGGTTAGCATTGTAATGTGATCTTACTTATTTCAGCTCTGTATTCCTTTGGGAATCTTCTGTGATTAGAGTAGACTTTATTCCTGGTAAGAACAACAGAAGACTTTTTAATAGCATGGTTCATGATATCACATGTGATATAAATCAAGTTATACCCCTTACACCATAACCATTTTTTCCCCATACATCCACTTCTGCTCATTTACCCTGATGCTAGTTAACAATAATAGCTAACACTTTTTGAACATTTGCTCTTGCCCTGTCTCTGTACTATATGGTTATATACATTTTCTCATTTAATCCCCATGAGGTGAGTACATTTATTATTCCCACTTTACAGATAAGGAAACTGAGACTCAGAAAATTTAAGTAACTTGCACAGTTATGGCTGATAACTGAATTCAGAGGCCACACTCTTAACTTCTATTTGACGTTTTTATAGAGGGAATACTGCTATAAATAGTGAAAGGAACTTAAATGTATTCATGAAGCAGCAAATGGTAAATAACTCTTAAGAATACTGCCGCCTTCCTAGGCAAACAGATCAGGGAAAAAACTTGCCAAAGGTTACAGGGCAAAATGAATATCCAGGATAAAATTTTTCTACTGTCAGTTTTCCTCCACAATAAGCCTGTTCACAAAATAGACTAAAGAAAATAACTGTAAAACTAACCTGAGAGTGGTTTATAGTTTATTAGTCCCAATAACTTTCCTATAAAGAAAAAATAGACTTAAAATATTTAACATAGTTGTATCCATCCCAAAAAACTGTACCAAAATGTTCAGGGGTTATTGTCTTTCATATATCAGTAATATAAATTTTGTAGTAAGAGTTTAGATATAATTTGATTGCTAATGAAAAACAAATGACACTTCTTTTTCTTTTCCCTGGCTATATTGGCTTTGCAACAAGCCCAAAACTGAACATTTGTTGTTGTCAATAAAGCAGTCAGCTGTGTCACTTGGGGAAGAGATATATGGAGTAGAATGGTATTATTTTGACAACCACTTTCTCCAAAGCAATACAGTAAATGTATCTTATTTTGCTCATTTACTCACAGCACAGTGGCCAAGGTGGAAAAAGAAAGAGCACAGCATAGGTAGTGTCGATAAGAAAGCCATATTGTGTGATTATCAAAAAGAGGCACATAACCTGATGAAGTCAAAGGCATCACCCAGAGAGAATGACTACAATGGCTGCAGAAATAATTGGAGAGGAAGTAAAAAGGTGAGCATCCTCATGTCTGAAAACAGTTTTCTTATTTGTCTCATTAACTAGGTAATCTTTTGGTGGTGCCATACTTTAGAAAATGGTCAGCTACCAAAAATAGATGTTGTATAAGATTTGCCAATCATAAAGTGATTATCATTAGAGTTAATTCAGTTCAAGATAAAATTGGCTGATCAACTTTTAGAAATTTTTTGAAAGAACTGAGTATAAAGTAGTTTAAAAAAAGTTGTCTTTTCTGCTGAAATTTTCTTTTGATTTGGGATGTCACAAAGAATTGACACAACTGAAGGGAATACATGCAAGATCCATCACTGTCATTACTTAATATATTCAAAAGCTTTTATCAGATCGTTGAGAGCTAGCTCTAATAACAAACTGTGCTCATTTAAATGAACTATTCTTAATGAGGTTAAGTAAAAAATACTTACTTCAGATATATACATATGAAGATTACAAATGGTGAAACAGAGAAAGGGTTAATATGGTGATATTTTTTCCCTGTTTAGAAAAATAATGGCTTAAACAACTTTCATAACCTTGTTTCTTAAAAGAAAAAAAAATACACTTGTGTGAAGTATGAGAGATTTTGATGTTTAGAAAAGTCTAAACTGAATCTATTAGATAGAAAACTTACCTAGAAGTGATTCCAGTCTTTGAAACCAGTTCTGGAGTGGTCCAGAAACCATAAAAAGATTTATGATACCAAAGCATTGCAAAAACATGAGAAACCCCGGGAGAAACAGAAGGTAGTTGGCTCCCAGTATGTATGTTGGGGATGGGGAAGCACCTAGAGTGGAAGAGGAGCAAGGAGATGGGGGACATTTTTCTTGTATTTCACTCTCCTCCACCTTACATTGCCCTAAGTAAGGCAAAAACTCAGCAGCTCCAATTCAACTAATTGGATGTTCTCTATTGCTGGTAAAGAAATGCAATCTGTCTTCTATATTGATCTTGTATTCTGCAAATCTGCTGAATTGTTTTATATTTAAGTAATTCCAAAGTATATCTTTTTACACATTCTAACATCTCTGAAATTGAAATGAATCTTAAAATCTGTTTTGTAATCACTGTTTTCTAGGTAGCAGTCATCATTACCAGGGAATGAGTGAACTTGGTCACATCTATTGTCATCCCTTCAATTGAATTCAAGTGTATATGGTAAGTACCACATGTGCTGAACATAACTGTCAATTAAAATATCTTTAAAATAATTACGCTATTATTGCTTTAGAAAGAAAAGTTATTGAGTTCATGACAAAGCTCAGAAACAGCAGCAGAGCACAAATTAGATATTAATGTAGTAAATATTCATTAGGGAAGAATAATCAAAATATCGTATTTACTTGCAAAACAATAAGCAAGTGCTATACAGAGGGAAAATATCCATACGTAGATAAAGTCTTACAGTTTGTTACTGCAAGGAGTGAAAAATATTTGCCTACCACACATCAAGCAATAAAACTTAGGGCACAACTTCTCTGAACGCTGGAATAACTGGAGAAAGCGACAAATCACTCTGTACAAATAAAGACTAATTCAAGCAGTATGTAGGACTATCATTAAGGCAGCGTCAGAATGTAATTGACATCAATTTTTTCTTAGTTAACAATGATGAACCTTTTCTTATTTTATTTTAAGGTTTTTATTAAAATATAGCTAACATACAATGTTATGTTAGTTTCAGGTGTACACCATAGTTACTCAACATTTATACACCTGAAGAAGTTATCACTATGATAAGTCCAGCAACCATCTGACACCATACCATGCTATCAGAATATTATTGACTGTATTTTCTATGCTGTACATTACATCCCCATGACTTGTTTTATACCTGGAACTTGGATTTCTTATTCTTTTTCATCTTTTCCTACCTTTTAAAATTTTACAATTGCAGTTGACATTCAATATTAGTTTATATTAATTTCAGGTGTACAGCATAGTGGTTAGACATTTCTATAATTTAAGAAGTGATGCCCCTGACTAGTCTAGTACCCACCTGACACTATACATAGTTATTAACATTTTATTGACTATATTCCCTATGCTTTACTTTACATCCCAATGACTATTTTGTAACTACCAGTTTATACTTTTTTGATCCCATCCCCTTTTACACTCAGTCCCAACACCCCCCCACACACACACACACACACCTGGCAACCATCAATATGTTCTCTGTATCTACAAGTTTGTTTCTGTTTTATTTTGTTCTCTAGATTCCACATATAAGCGAAATCACATTGCATCTGTCTTTCTATGTTTGACATTCTCCACTCAGGACAATACCCTCCAGAACCATCCATGTTGCTGCAGATGACAAGAACCTAATCTCTTCCATGGCCAAGCAATATTCCATTGTCTACATGTACTTCCTCCTCTTTATCCATTCTTCCACCGACAGACACCCAAGCTGCCTCCACATCTTGGCCATTGTAAACAATGCTGCAGTGAACATATGGATGCACATGTCCCTTCAAAGTAGCATTTGGGCTTCTTCAGATAAACACCCAGAAGTGGGATTACTTGGTCTTTCTTTGTCACTTGTTAGAGCCTTTGTTTTAAAATCTGTTTTGTCTGGTATAAGTATTGCTACACCAGGTTGTTTTGCTTTTTTCATTTCCATTTTCATGAATTAACTTTTTCCATCCCTTTATTTTCCATCTGTGTGTTTGTTTGTTTTTTATCTGAAGTGAGTCTCTTACAGGCATCATATGTAAGGATTTTGTTTTCTTATCCATTCATCCACCCTATGTTTTTTATCAAAGCATTTAATCCATTTACATTGAAAATAATTGTTGATAGATATGTAGTTATTGACAATTTATTCATAATTTTGATTTTTTTTCATCTTAAAGGGGTCCCTCTAACATTCCTTATAATACTGGTTTGGTGATGATGAACTCCTTTAGCCTTTTCTTGCCTGGAAAGCTCTTAATCTGCCCTTCAATTCTAAATCTTAGCTTTGTTGGGTAGAGCAATCTTAGCTGTAGGTCCTTGCTTTTCATCATGTTGAATATTTCGTGCCAATCTCTTCTGGCCTGAAGTTTCTGTTGAAAAATCAGCTGACAATCTTATGGGGTCTCCCTTATAAGTTACTAGTTGCCTTTCTATTGCTGCTTTTAGGATTCTCTCTTGGTCTTTAACCTTTGCCATTCTAATTATAATGTGTCTTGGTGTGAGCCTGTATAAGTTCATCTTGTTTGGGACTTTCTGCTCTTCCTGGACCTGTATGTCTATGTCCTTCTCCAGGTTAGAAAAGTATTTCATCACTATTTCTTCAAATAGGTTCTCAATCCCTTGCTTTCTCTCTTCTCCTTCTGGTACCCCTATGATGCAAATGTTATTATGCTTGATGTCATCCCAGAGGTCTCTTAAACCATTCTCATTTTGGGGGGTTCTTATTTCTTTTTGCTGTTCTCATTGGGTGTTTTGTGCTGCCTTATCTTCCAAATTGCTGATTTAATTCTCTGCTTTATGTAACCTGCTGGTGATTCCTTATAGTGCATTCTTTATTTCAGTTATTGTATTCTTCACTTCTGACTGGTTCTTTTTAATAGTTTCTATGTGCCTTTTTATGTTTGCTATCTCTTTGTTGAAATTCTCAATAAGTTCCTTGAGCATCCTTGTAACCATTGTTTTGAACTCTGTCTCTGGTAAGTTGCTTGCCTCCATTTCATTTACTTTTTTTTTTTCTGGCATTTTCTCCTTTTCTTTCATTTGGGATGTGTTTCTTTGTTTCCTTATTTTGACTGCCTCCCTGTGTTTGTTTCTATGCATTAGGTAGATCTGCTATGTCTCCCGGTATTGGCCTGGTGGGCTTATGTAGTAGGTACCCTGTGGAGCCCTGGCACATTCTCCCTGATCACCTCCTCCAGGTACTCCAGGAATGTCCCTTGTGTGGGTTGTGTGTGCCCTCTTGTTACAGTTGAGCTTTGATTGCTATTGGGACATCAGTGGGTGGGATTGATCCTCAGCCTGATTGGTTGTGGGGTTTGGCCACATCCACAGCTTACAGGCTGCTATTCAGGAGGCTTACCCCACTGAGTGAGATTTGCCCCAGAGGGCTCTGGTGCTTGTTGAGCTTGCCCTTTGTGTGTGCTACTTGTGGAGCTAATGGGGTGGTTCTCTGATGTGGTCTGAAGCCAAGCTCCAAGTATGTTGGTTCTGGGGCCTCTTGGGAGGGGGTCCAGTGCAGGCCCAGGTAACCCATTGTCTGTGACTGATCACGGACTACCTTATTGGAGCTACAAAGCAAACTGCAGTTTTTTGCTGCTTGTGCTAAAGTTGGCAGCATATGGGAGAGGCCATGCTGCAAACTGAGGATGGCTGACACCAGCACCAGGCCTGGGGTAGCTCCAAAAAAAGCCAGGACACACAGAGGCCTTCTACCACCTGCTGGCTTCCTTAAGGTTCAGCCACTGATAAAACTTTGTGTGGTACACGATTTGGGTGAGGCAGGGTCTTAGGGGTTCACTAGAGTGGGGAGAGTTGTGGTCACCAGGTTAATGTAGATTCTAGTTTTGTGCCAGTGATAAGCCTGTAGCTACTCAGCAAAAGCATTAGAGCACTCTTTGGCTAGTTGCCGCCTGCCTGAGGCCCATGGACTCCAATAGGTTTTCAAGAAAGAGTGCAATGCTGATGGGGCTGGCTGCTCTTGGAGAAAGTGTCTCCAGTGCTGGGAGAGCTGAGTGGGGTGTGGTCTCAGTGAGTTGGCAGAGTGGAGCATTAACACTCACCAGGCCAATCAGATTCAGATTTGGGGGTAGGCTCAACCCAGGAAAGATGGCCCCCACCTTCTGGCTGTAAAGGAGGAGGAACCCACACAGGAAAAATACTGACTTTCCTCCAGTCCTCCCCGTGAGACCACACACCTCAGTCTGTTCCCTGTATGTCTCTGAGGCTCTGAGGACCCTCGAGTCACCGTCCCTCCACTGGAGCCCAAGGTGAGTGCTTGTAAATGAGTGAGTCTGTGTGTAGACCATTTAAGAGGACAGTTGGATTTCCTGCAGCCGTTTATCCTATCCAGATTATTGGAATCCTCACTGTTTTTCACAGCCGGATGTCACGGGGGCTCCTCTTCCTGGTGCCAGTACTCCGGGCTGCAGAGGGCAGTGTGGGGCTGTGGTATTTCATTCCTCCTGGGGGAACCTCCATGGCCGAGATATCCCTCCGTGTTCTCAATCGCCACAATGAAGGGGAGATGAACCTGTTGTATTTTAGTGGTTTCAAAGGCATAGCTTTCAACATTTTACTTTAAATATGTGGTTTAGTAAAAATTGTCATAAGTACCTTTATGGCTTAAGAAATTTCCTTAGTTTGCTTAGAGTTTTAATCATAAATAGATGTTAAGTTTTGTCAAACATTTTTTTCTGCATTTGTACAGCTAATCATGTATTTCCTTTTCATCAGTTGATGTGAAAATTACATTCATTAATTTGTCTAATGTAAATCAATCTTGAATTCTTGGATTAAACTCAATGGCCATAATGCATCATTATCCTTCTTGTACATTGTTGGATTCAATTTAATATTTTGTTTAGAGTTTTTGCATCTATGTTTATAAGTGGCCTGTCTTTTTCCTCTTTGAATAATCCTTTTCAATTCTTAGTATCAAGATTAATCTAGTCCCATAAAGTGAGTTTGGGAGCATTCCTTGTTTTTCATACCTCTTGACTCATTTGCTGAGGTTTGGAAGTACCTTTTCTTTGAATGCTTAGTGAAACTTGTCAGTTAACCCATCTGGTCCTTGAGTTGCTATGTGGGAAAATTTTGACTACTAATAAAATTTCTTTAATGTTTATAGCTCTATAAGGTTTTCTGTTTATTTTTGAAGTTCAAATAGTGAATATAACATATTATGGAACACAATCTACTTATATTTTTATATTGTACCTTATACTTTAATAGAATATAGGCTATTTCATATGTATTTTTAAATTTATTTCCATGAAACAGCCTGTAAATTAAACTTTATTATCTTTAATGTCTATACTTTTTAGCTTCTACACTTTTACATTCTTAAGATAGTTTGTGTCATTTTTTCTTTTTGCTTCACTCTCATCCACAGGTTTGCAATTATATTAGTTTTTTCAAAGAACAGTTTTTCTATGTTGTACATTTTAGTTGTAATCATTAATTGCTACCTATTTATTTATTTATCTATTTATTTTTGGTTCTTTGAGTTTATTCACTGTTGTTTTCCAATTCTAATTTGGATGACTAGCTCATTGATTTTTGCTGTTGTTTTCCTACTTTTCAAATGTAAGCATTTTTATGCAATATGGCTAAATTTCCCTCTGGTTTATTAAATCCCTCAATATTTGTATATGACTTTTCATTTTTGTCAGTTCAAAATGTTTTCTAATTTCCAGTGTGATTTTTTTGATACATTGATTTACTATATAAGTATGTATTTTAAATTTCAAAATATATAATTTTAAAATTATTCACTCCTACGTTAATTGCATTGTAATCAGAAGAAGTGTCTATGTAATTCCAATCCTTAGATATTTGCTGAGATTTGCTATACTAACCAGAAAATGTTTAAATTTGGCATGTGTTTGAATAGAATGTTTCTTGTAGTTGTTGGATGTAATGTTCTGTATATGTCCATTGCATGACTTTTGCTAATCATATTACTTAATTCCAGGAAAACATTAATGAACGTAAGTGTAATGCAATTGTCATTAATAACGAAAGCCTATGGCTATGAGTGGTTTAGAAATCATGCACATATGACATTTTGTTTACATCCTCCAGTGGTGTGTTCAATCTTCAACATTAATGTTGAGAATTACTGGTCATAAACAGAATAATGTTGGACCACTTCCATTTTTTTTCTCTCACTAAAGTCAACCTACATGCCACACAAGAGATTTTGAAACACTCTTATATTATACTTACACAAGATATTTTTTTTTAAATCAGAAAAGCAGCCACTATGTGTTAATAATAGAAGCAACAACTTTAATACTATATACTGCAGTGAACAATAACACTAAAGCAGGATGCTCTAGAACACAATGAACTAATTTATTTGCTGTTAGCTGCTGAAGAAGCATCCAAACTCATGTGCCTTGAAAATGCAAATATTTCTTACTTGACACTTGCTGAAAAAATTCTTCAATCATTCTTCTCAAAATAAGAATCTGAAATTGTGCATGCAATGAAAGCTGAGATTCAGATGGAAATTTCCATATCACTTAAAAAATTGCTAATCACATTGTTGCATTGGCTTATTTCTAAACTCAAGGTTTAAAAACTATTTTTTTATCAATTTGATGGGTGTAGGAAAAATTAAAGACAAAAATATTACAAATAAAAAGCATATGTGAGAACATTAGCCTTAAATCTATTTCAGAAAAGAGTCAGACACAATCTTCTTCAAGCAATACCCAAAGCTTCAGTTTGGTTCAATAAAATTGCATCATGAGTCGAAGTGGAGCTATGTCTTTACAGTAGCCCTTTACCATTAGAAATAAAGGAATGCATAATAACAACTGGTACCAACATTCCTGTTAGAGAGCTCGCTCCTATATTGGCAGACTGGGTGAAATGAAACCTTGTTTCTCACCTGACCCTAATTCAAAGTAAGTGTCTAGTATAAAAATGCAATATGATGGCTATAGTATCGTCAACAGAATTGATGTGATCAACAGCACTGAGAAATTAGTATACCATTTCAAGTGTTTAAAATGTGATCACTAAAAATATTAATATTTAAATTACAATAATTACATTTTTATAGAAATTTTTAGATTTTATTCTTACAAAATAGAATTGATTCTATTAGAATGGCATTTATGTTTGGCTTAAACTTTGGCTGAATATTCATTTCAATACCCTGCTGAATGGTACATTTAATGTACCTCTAGAATAAACCTAAAGAAACTCTTGTATGTGTGCATCCAGAGAAGTATTCAAAATTGTTCATAGCAGCACTGTTCATTAATTTAAAAAACTGGAAACACAAATGTCTAACATTAAAATGAATAAATAAATTACAGTGTTTATGCAATCAAGTACTACTTAGAAGTGAAAATAAACAAACTAGAGATAGACACACAAACAGGGATGAATCTTACAAACATAATTTTAGTGAAAGAATCAAGTCATTGAAGAATATATGTGGTATAATTCCATCCATGTAAACACAAAACCAGACAAAATTAAATATATTGTCTGAAGATAAAGATGAAGATATTACAACTATTTCTAAAAAGAGCAAGAAAAGATTATACACAATATGGGATCTTGGCTACCACTGGGAAGGAGACAGTGGAATTAAATAGCTGGGAAGCACTTAGGAAGCTGTAAGTAAGTGGTAATGTCCTAGTTCTTGATTAGGTGATGAATTCATAATTTTCATCATATTATTATGAAATGGAATGGAAATAGTCTATTGCACACCAATTATAACAGTGTGCCATGAACCAAGAATTATGGCTAATACAATTCTGTCCACCTGGGTCCCATAGAAAAAGCAAGCAAAACCAGCAAATGATTATTCCAGAAAATCAGTGTCATGCATCTGACCATGGCTGCCATCCTGGGTGACAGAAGAGGCTGTGATTGGGAGCCTCTAAGGTACTAGTAACATTCCAGGTCCCAATCTAGATGGCGGTTCTACAGTGTTCAATTCATAGTTACTTAGTAAACTGAATTTATAGGTTTTGTACATTTTTCTGTATATAGAAAATAGTTTATAATTTTTAAAAGGTAAAGGTAAACACACACAGACACACAGACACACAGATACATATATATTACATATTCAATTGTATATAGTAAACACATGGGGTAAGTTTTGATGGAAGTGGGCAGTGATGGTAGTCACTGAGGATGGTAGTCACTTGTTAGCAAATCTGTTTCTAACAAGCTAGTGCTTTTGTCAGTTCTGCTTACACTCTGTCTCTGTAATTGATAGTCATGGAAAGAAAACTGTACAGTTAACGCCAAGGCTTAGACCAGCTCCATTGAACTCCCATCACCTGTATAACCATTTTTAGTATAAAAGATCACTTATATCATGCATACTTACAATGATTTTCCTCTGCTAAACTAAAACAACAAAATTTCCACAGGCACCACATAGCATTGCCTTATATATCCTTTTTGCCACTTTTACTCTATTATTTACTATTTTTATCCCCCTTGATAAGTACTGTATCCACTGCACTTTATTAAAATGTATTTATCATTTATTAAACACAATTCAAAAAAGGAAATAAATGATCCACAAGTCCACCAAACTAACTATAGTAAGTTTTGCACATTTTATTTCCACTCACAAACTGTTAAACAGTTGTAATCCTAATGTACAAAGTGTTTTAATTCCACTTTTTT
Organism: Hipposideros armiger; assembly: GCF_001890085.2. Classification (NCBI taxonomy): domain Eukaryota; kingdom Metazoa; phylum Chordata; class Mammalia; order Chiroptera; family Hipposideridae; genus Hipposideros; species Hipposideros armiger. The sequence continues at coordinate 2,584,174 of NW_017731434.1, forward strand.
TACACATCGTAGTATAAATATTTTTCCTTGTTATTCATGGTCTTCATAACTATAATTTTAATGGCTGAATAATATTCTATGGATTTAATGTTCCATAATTTACTAAACGATTTCACAACTGTTTTATACATATAATTGTTTCTCAGAGACATTTTTGTAGTTGGTATTATAAAGTTGTTATAATTAACATTTTCCTGCATATGTGAGTAGATAGATGTTTTGCTTCTGTGGAAATATTCCCTAAGGACACATTCCCCAGGGTGAGGTTCCAGGGTTAAGGACTATGACTATCTCTACAGTTCTTGCTTGTATTGCCATATTGCTTTCAAGAGGATTGTATGAGTTTATAATTGTCACCAGCAATGTCTAAAAGTGCCCATTTGAATGTAACCAGTGGCATTTGTGAGAGTAATTATTTCTGCTATCCTAAATTCTTTTTCTCAAGATAGAAATTTTTTAAATTGCTTTTCTTCCCTTTTGAAAAATTAAAACTCCCTTGAATCCAGCCTGTCCAAAGTTTCTTCACCAACTTGATTGATCGCCACAACAATTTGGATTTGAGCCAAGACCGTGCAAGCTCTCCGTCTCTACCACATGCTGTTTCTTCTGTGTCAGGAGCTCATACTGGCTGTAATGAGGCATTTGTTACAAGGCACCCACGTTGTATAGGATTCCTGCCTTGCCCAAGTATATCTCAGTAGTCTACTGAAGATATTTTCAAGATCTTAATTCCCAAGTGGACTTTCTGCATTGGATAACATTTTTTTTCCATCTAAATCTTGGAAATTTACCTTCTTTCTGTACCTTCAACATGTCCTGTTTCTACTTTAACCTTTAAGAAAAAAAATTTTAAAGCATTCCTTTTCAAACGAGCTCTCCTTTTCTACCAGTATTTCAACATGGATGGGTAGGGGCTGTTTTAAACTAACATCCTGCCACTGTCACTTTCTGCCATCCCCATTTTGAAACACAAGAATATTAGAGGCCGGAACAATTATGCATTGAGTAATCCCAGGCCTTCGCTTCTTTGTTCCAGTGAGAGCCCCAACCATCAGCATTCCAATGACATCAATCCACTACTCCTGGACCCACCCAAACACCCCATCGGGGAGTCCACATATATGTTGGAGTTGCTTAGAGAAGATATCAAAATTGACACCAGAAATTGGGAGACAATTTTACTTGGAGACAGTTTTCTAAGGTTAACTCCTAACTGTGTATTCTCACATACTTTCTTCTTTTATTTGATCCTTCCAACCACTTTCAGCAGTTTTTCCCCTTCCAGAGTGTACAGTTGAACTCCACAACTTGACCACAGCCCCTAAGGAAACAAAACCCCTAATAAACAATAAATTAATTTCAGCTATAAAGACACATACTTGGCACTGAAAATAGTTTGTTCTATAGCCATAGAGAGGAACACCAAAAAATATTGTTGATTAAAGTATTTAAGTGAATACTTCATAGTACACAATGTCAAATGCCAAGAGGAGGTACCTTACTCTCTTTTTATCTTCCATGTATCTATCAAACGTCTGTCAGAATATGCTATAGTAGAATGATATTGAAACTTGCATTTCAGAAACCATATTCTTACAAAAAGCATCTACCCCAGATTGTATCCTATCTTATTTTCCTCTTTTCTGCTTAATGTTTGGGGAGGGAATAGCCATTTCTGTGTTGTATAACAGCAGACATAGAAGGATAAAAACACACACACAAAGGCAAAGCTGTTTCAACTGCTTTTAGTCAACAGCGGTGCCCTTCCATAGGCTGGCTTCCATTTTGATGATATTACGTAATTTAAGAACAATTCACAAAATAAAAATGGGCATTGCAGTGCTCCCTTTAACACATTATCACCTCTAATATCATTCTTTGTGCCTATTTGAACCCCAAATTAATTTTCCTAAGCAATAACATTTACCAGTAAGTATATGTCATCCCTATATTGGAACTTGGGTTTCTATCTGAACCAGTTTTCTTTTAGACCTAGCTGCAAAGTTGATATATCTAATTGTAGAACAGTTGTATGCTGAACTGTAAACACCTATATATTATAGCAGATAATGCTCAGATTTAATTTTTCATAAGAAGAATAAAACTTTCAGATGATGTTTCTATGCCCAGCAAAAATTACTGTTAACTAAGCAAGTAATACAGGTTGGTTCACAAGACACAAAACATCCTACAAAAGTAGGCCAGAATATAGTCAATAAACTATGATAAGTTTGCATGGTGATAGATTATTACTAGAATTAATGGGGTGACCACATTATAAGGTATAAAAATGTTGAATCACGATATTGTAAACCTGAAACTAATATAACTAATATAATATTGTATACCAACTATAGTTAAATAAAAAAAGTAGGCAAGAGCCATTGGCTAAGTGGATGAAGAAGTTCAAAATATGAAGGAAGCCACAGACAGGAATACTGGGGACAAAAACAAGCCTGAGGCATCAGAGAGAGACTATGTGGGATTCATAAAGATCTTTGTGGGAAACACATTTTTCAGTTGTTGTTTTTCCTTCATAATGCTAAATTTTTAAAATATTTTCCTGCATTCTCCTCCCATCAGAGCAATTGAGTCTTGTTTCATGAAACACACAAATTTCTGATTTCTAAGAAAAACAGAAAATTCTAAGTACCTCTAAAAAGATAAAAAGAGTGTCAACAAATTAGTGTTAGAAATCTTCCAAGAAACACTGGATTTTGGAAAAGAATAAAGCAATGTCTTTAAGCTATGTCTATTTTGAACATAGATTTTTTTTCCAGACCAACAAATGAAGGACTAAAGTTCTAGCCACACAAAAGTTTAGAAGGCATACCAACCAAGAATCTTTTCTGTCAGGATATATTTTTGCCAAGTAAAAATAAATTCAAGCAGAAAGAAAGCGTGGAATATAAGCAAAAATGACCAAAAGATCAAATGTGACCAAAAGTGACCAAAGGACCAGTAAGATGAAAAGCTGTTTGCATCTATGTTAAATATGGAGTTATTATGAATGGTTTAACTTCTGGCCATGATGGAGTATCAGGGCCTGGATTACCAATCCTACTGTAAACAATTTGTAAACCAGACAAAAAAGGTGAAACATTGGTTTGCAGTCATTGGACAACAGGCAGCACATCATTGTGCTGCCTGAAAGTTAAAAAAAAGGACAAAGTGAGTTCTACAATCTTCCCAGTTTAGTGATTGGGATGAGTTTCCAGGCCTTAGTTCAGGAAAGGGAAAGAGAAGCCAAATATCTCAGCAGGTTTGCTAAGCCAAGCAGACATACTTCATAATTCAGAGATGGCAAATGGCAAGAATTTGTGGGACAGACTGTGAAAGATGAGGGAGCTACACAAAGACACAACTCTAGAGATCTGCAGCAGGGTCCCCTCAAATCATTGTTAGATCTGCATGTAAATAAAAAAAAAGAAAAAAAGAATTCCAAATCTGAAGAAAAGGTACTGGAAGGGTGTGAATGGAAATAAGGGTGTGGAGGGAGCGCCCACAGGGCTGGGAATAGTCTCTGTTCTAACCAGCCAGAGTGGAAACCCCCCCTAACACACAGGGCACTAGATATTGTCCTCAGAGGGCACTACATCAATAGGGCAGCCAATTAGCCCCTGATTAAAGACTGCTCTGAACCTGCCTTCACAATGTTTAAAAGTAAGCCATGAAAGAGTCAAACTTATCCTAACTAATTTAACTACATCCCAGAACAAAGCCCAACAACATTAAAAGAAATACAGCAAAACCCAGCACTAAATATTATAAAATTCACAATGTCTAAGCTTTAATAGAAAATTACAAAGCATGGGAAGAACCAGAGAAACACAATGCTTTAGCAAGAGGAAAATCAATTAGAGAGCTGACATCAGCAAAAATGTCAAAGTCAAGAAATCCAAATTCCACCCTTCCATGAAAGCAATGAAAGCTGGGCAAAAACATTCAGAATCAACTATTTCAGAAATCTGGAAATTAACCAAAGGCTTGAAGCAATCTGGAAAGCACTTTTTGGGTTTTTTGATAGCACTTATTAAAGAAAAATGGCTCGTTTTCAGTAAGAACAGAGGACTTCTGGCATTTTAAGTCACCCCAGTTCCATGCCCTGCTTCTCAGCTCAGCAGTAGCCCTAAAAATAACAGTCTTCATCCCCCATGCCACCCCATGCCCGAGGGAGCAGAGGGATCTCACTTACAAGGACTTGAAATTATTTTTTCTGACTTATCTGGTGGCTTCATGGAAGACAGGCTCAAGGGGCTTGTCCTTACCACTGGGTCCAGTGCTAAAGCTGCTTTCCGGTGGCTCCAGCCCTCCCAGCCGAGGCCCTGGACATTTGAAGGGGCCAAGGAAAATGGGCAAGCCTTATCCAGACCAGAAGACCACCACGCTGAACCCTGTCCAAATTACCAACAGAACTGTGAGCTAAATAAAATCAGTGCCTCTGTATTTGGGGGTACATGATTGATTTGGAAAGATATTCTGTTTGAGGCATCATAGGATGAACTGCAAGAAAAGCCCTTCTGTTTAGGGATGTGCTAAGGCAGCTCTCACACACTCACTGGTGATCAGGCCTCATGTAAGGCATAACCTCAGGTCTGAGGGACCATTTGTACTGATGGAATTGGGGTCCTACATCATACGCTTAATCTAAGCCTGAAACCCACTGGACTGCTCTATGCCGCGGCTTCCTTTGCCTCCAAAATTAGAGAGTGATGGTGGTGCCAAAGGCAAAGGAACATCATCTGGCTCTTAGGGTCACCTTCAGAGAATTTACTTAACTGTGACTTCAGAGTGTCCCAGAGTGCCTTTCAAGCTGAAATTCTGGAAGTAATGCAGGCCTCAACTGAAGGACAAGTAAGTGAAACAACATGGTACACATACAAAAATTACGGCCTGTAGAAATCAGGGAAACTCAGTTTGAATCACAGCTCTGATACATAATAGATGTGTGTCCTAAGTCAACTTCTCTGAGCTTCAGTGTCCTCATCTGCAGAAGAGAATTAAATTATCTACCTTGAAGGGGCACAGTGAGAATGAAATGTGGCTAAAGCTATCGGATCTGGAGTCAGACTGCCTGACTTGGGCTTGGCATTAATCTCCCTGTACCTCCATTTTCTCATCTATGAAAAGGGAAGAATAGTAGTACCTACCTACAATTCTTAGGACACTGCCTGGCACATAGTAACAGTTCAATAAAATGTTACTTCTTGCTCTAGTTGTTCTTTCCTTTTGTCCTTACTGTAATCACAAGAGAACAACCTAGAAAAGAGCTTTAAGATCCTACTTTATAGGGTTATTTTGATAATTAAAGGAGGGAAAGCACATTGCACAGTTGCTGGCGTGTAGTAAGCAATCACTAAATGGTATAAAAAAAGAGGCAAGGGAAAGGAACAGCAATGGCGAGACAGAGAGACAGAACAACCAGTGGACTGGTGAAGTGAGTCAGACTAGTGTGACCCTCTCAGTTTCAGGGTCTTGTATTCAGCTTTACACTTTAAATTTACACACCCTAGAAAAAGTATAGACTTTGCATCCAGATAGCTTTGGATTCAATAGGTCTTGGGCATGTTATTTAAAAATTCTAGCCACACGCTGGGGATAATTGTTCCTACCTTTCAGGTACTTGAAAGAAATATTTAAACTGTATATAAAGCATTTGGAACATGATATATCCTTAATAAATTATAGAGTTATCTGTCCTCTGAGATTGGGAAAGCAGTATTATCCTCTTTATAACTAAACATTGGAGGATGGAAGGGATTTGCCTGGGGGCACGCAGCAAGCACATTGCAGCACTCAAGCCCCTATCTCCTGACTCTGAGTCTATTGGGCTTCACTGTATGAGTCTCTGCTAGGCAATACAACATTGTGGCTCACGGCATAGGCACAGGGTTAGTCTGCCTAGGTTCAATTTCAAGTCAGCCCCTATGTAACCCGGGAGAAGTTATTCAATCATTTGGTGTGTCAGTTTACTCATCTATAAAATCAAGAAACACAGACTGCCTCCCTCACAGGGTTGTTGAGCGAATTCATGCATATGAAGTACTTGGTGCATAATAAGTGCTCAACAAATGTTAGCTGTTATTACATTACAATGCTTTATCCAATTAATCAGGATGGAGCCTTATTGTGGGGTGTTTTACACCCAACCTACTTCTCAGCAACTGTGGAGCAGGCTGAAAATCATATCACTGAAATCAGATTAGATTTAGAAGAAACAACAAAACAGAACCAAGGCCTGGCCAGGTGGTGCGTTGGTTAAGAGCTGACTTGGGACGCCAGCTCTGAGCAGCAGGGCCTCAGTTCGGATCTCACATGATGGCAAGTGACACTGCCCTCTACAGCTAAGATGGTGAACAACAGCTCGACCTGGAGCTGGGCTGCTGTGAGTCGCTGGCGACGGTGTAGGCTGCAGCCCCTGCTGCAGTGGGCTACCATAAGCTACCGTGAGTGGCCAGCAGCCAGTGTGAGCAGCCGGCAGCTGGTGTGAGTCGCCAAGAGCTGCCGTGAGCAGCCGGCCATCCAGTGGCTGGCAACTGATCTGCCTCACCTGGGAAAAGCGCAATGATAATACCAACATGGGCCAGTGAAGCAACGTCCTCCACAGCTAGATTGAAGAGCAAAAAGGACAGCAACTTGTCTGTTCCCCTTCCCCTGACTCCCCAGCACTGCTCCCTTTCTCCAATTCCCCAATAAAAAAATACAAAAATAAAAAGAAAAGAAAAGAAAGGAAAACAGAACCAACACCATGAACCAAATCTCCTCCTCTAGCTACATGACTTCTTGAGCATGAATTCAGCTTCACATGCCAATCAAAATGGTTTTGCTTAGCCTGCTGCTGAGGCCAAGGCATTTTCTCCTGACTCCACTTTTGAGAAATTCTAAAACTGGCTAAGTCAGCAAAAGTATTTCACTTCCCCGACAATCCAGTGTTTAAGTGTAATTAAAGGTGCACCTCCCTTCTCTTAGTGCCGTGAGGACTAGGATTGGGATTTTGAACAGCTCTGTCCTTGAGCAAGACATCTCAGCATAGTTTGTGGTGCTAATGGAGATCTTTGTGTGTAATTACCCTGTCACCCAGAGGAGCTATTAGCTTCCTTCTCTTTCCTCAAAGGACAAATGTGAAACACAAAAGCATCCATCAAGATGAAGGATTAAAAATACTTTAAGAGGTGTCATTATTTACATACTACATGGCCTGTAACCAAGTTGACAGACCCAAACTGTGGCCCAAGAAGCTGACAGCTTGAAATCTCAAAGCTTCATCCACTAAAGAGTGGCAGCAGAATCTGGATCTAGTGGACAGGAGGACAAGTAACAACAAGGAGAAAGGCAATAAAGTGTTTTGGTGTATACACATGTAGATGTGTCCACGTAGAAACAGCCTTCGGGGAAGGAGTGCTGGACTAGTTGTATAACCCTATAGATACAAAGCAGTGAAAAGAAGAAAATGACTTTGTGGCGGGGGTGAGGAACTTTTCACAATGTTCATATCTATTCTTCACAATGGCTCTGTGAAATAGGTAATCCTGCCTCTATTTTGCAGGTGACAGAACCAAGGCCCAGGTGAGGTTACATAAATTGACAAGGTCACAGAGCAGAATGTCAGACCCAAGATTCAAATCATTATCTCTCTGGCCCCAAAGTGCCTGCTCTTTCCATAACGCCTGCTTTTCCTTACATTAAGCAATTGTTCTGTGAATATAGAACCTCCCCAATTACTGCCCAGATATTTCAGGCAAAACAAGAGTTGCACACATTCCTCACTTAGAAGACAATTTGAGTGAAGAATCAGTCACTTAGATTCTAAATCAATCTCTCTCTCTCTCTCTCTCTCTCTCTCTCTCTCTCTCTCTCTCTCTCTCTCTCTCTTCCAACCCCACCCCTACTGTGGAGAAAGATACTAGACAACCAAACATATGAGAATAGAACAAATAAAGGCAGTGATTAGAAGAAAGGATGTGAAAATAAACTAAAAGAAAGCATGAAAGTAAATTCCCTACTTATAATTGGCTTCAATTCAGAGTTAAGTGCATGAAAGAGAGTATAGATCAAGGCCTTTATGTATAATGACCAGGGAAGTGATTTTGAGATGACAACTTATTACTCTACACATCTGTTCCTGCCTGAGATCCTGTACTGCTTATTTTCATATTTTAATAAGAGTCCACCACAATTCAGACAATAGAGCCCTTATAACTGTGACTAACACACTGGATTCCATCCTTCTTTACAAATTCCTAACAATTAACTATTCTAATGACGCAATACTGGAGGAGGTAGCTGATTTTTGTCACAAGTGCCAATGAGTAAAAATTTTGAATGGCATTACCACTCACAGCCACTTGATATCTGTTTTTCTAATTTCTCCCCTTAGCACTTTCCTTTCTTTCTCCTTCTTGTTTTCTGCTCACATGTTATCTCACCTTCTCTTTTTCTGATGTCAATCCTACTGGTGGCACTCAAGGCTAGAGTTTTCTCATCCCTGAAAAAATATCCAGAGATTCACATGTGTTTCCTTCTTTCCAAGAGCCTACTGCTAGATCGTGACCATTAGTCATAACTAATCGAGGCATTAGTTATCTTTGGAATAAGTTAATACCTCTATGAATAAACTTTTTCTAGGGTAATGGCTTGAACTCCCTGGTTCAATCTATTATACCTTTGTCTAGGACAGCGGTTCTCAACCTTCCTAATGC
>NW_017731434.1:2594232-2597391 GCF_001890085.2 Hipposideros armiger
CTAAAAAGCTTCCTCAAACTTAATGTCTTAAACTGAGCTCTTGATTTTTATATCCCAAACTTGTTATTTTCTCAGTGTTCCCAATCTCAGTAAATGGCACCACCATTCAGGAAGTTATTCAAACTAAAACCCTCAAATTGTCATCTTTAATTTTTTTCCCATTTAGTCCTAATTTTACTTCATTTAGTCCTTCAGCAAGTAAAGTCAACCCAACTGTCAACATAACCATTTCTAAATATCGCCAACTTCCAAAGCTTCAGTTAGCTCCTGCTCAAACTTATGCATCATCTCCTAATTGTTTTTCCTGTCTCCTTTTCGTCTCCCAACTTCCATGCTCTACACTACAGCTAGCGTGATCTCAGCGCTTACATTAAATCACATCACCCACCACTGTCTTTCTATTGTAAATTCATTAGGGAAGGCTTCATCTCCTGCTGACTTCATCTCCTCCTCCTCCTCCTCTCTCTTTCTCTCACTTAATATATTCTAGCCACACAGGCTCCCTTTCTGTTCCATGAACACATCATTTTCTATTATGTTTCAAGGTCTTTGCACTGCTCTCCTCTCTGCCTGGAGTCCTCTTATCCCACTTATTAGTTTGACTGTCCTCCTGTCATCATTGAAATTTTATATCAAATAACATAAACACAGAGATGTTCCCCGACACTCTTAACTGAAGTAGCCCTCCTTCCCCTAGGCACTCCCTCTGCCAACTCCCTATTGGTGTGTTTGTAGTACTTAGTGACATAAAAATGTGTTGTTACAATAAATCTTCTATCTCACCATCCCACCCGCCAAAATAAACGAAAGCTCCCTGAGGTCAGGAACTTGGGCGTTCATGCTATATCTCTTAGACGTAGGACAGGACTGAATGTAAAGCAAATTCTCAAAAAGTATTTGTTGAAGATGAAATCAACACAATTAAATTGAGAAGTGACATGCAATTTAATTTTGTACTTAATAAAAATGAAAGTGGCATGCTTTCAAAACAATGAAATGTATAACAAGATTTCAAGGCGGATGTTTGGTTATGTCATAGAAACTAAGCTCTCAAATATATTAGAAGCACCCATTTTCATACAAGCTTTGTGATTATCTAAATGCTTATGCTGATACCTCAATTTAATAGCTATACATATTTTGTTTTTTGTTTTCATTTATGTGTTAGGGCTGGATAGCTGTCTTACATTGGTTGGCATGATTTCTGACACAACACAGAGTGACCATAGTAATGTTTATAAATATTTTAAAAGAACCCACAGTTCAGGCATTTTACTAATTATCCCAAACTGGAAGTGTTTTATTAGACATGATCTTTGCACTGTAAACCAATGTGACAAGGTTTATTTTACGTAACTGACACTGGGAGTGTTAAAAAAAAAATTTCAAGGATTCCACCAAGCTGGTCAAGGATAACATGCCAAACATTTTAGCAGCCACCACAGTTTCAATTTTTGTCATTTTAAAAAAGATTTTTATTAAAAATATAGCTAACAGGGCCGGCCAAGTGTCGCGTTGGTTAAGAACTGGCTTGGGACACCAGAGGGCCCCGGTTCAGATCCCACATGTGAGGGCCAGTGACACCGCCCTCTGCAGCTAAGATGGTGAAGGCAGCTCAACCTGGAGCTGGGCTGCCGTGNCCAGGCAAGATCTTACTCCCTGATATTTTTACTGAGTCTGCCCAGTGGTATAAATGGAGGGCCCACCCAGCCCTGCATAGTCCAGTAACACCTTCTCCATTTGCAGGTTATGGCGCCTGGAATTTCAACTAAGTTGCTCCCTTCAGTCTGTGGTTTGTGTGGGAGCGTAAGTGACATAATAACACACCATGAGAGTCATGGAGTTGAGTAGAAATCTGGCTGATAATGAAATGCCTACCCCAGGAAACATCCCCGTGACACTTTCAGACACAAACGGAAACAAGGTGCATACAAATCACACAGAACCACAGCCCCTAGCAGAAAGCTTGAGACTTGTGGACACTCAGTAAACCCCTGTCGAATAGAATAGACGATTACAGGGTTTATTGTTCATAGGAAAGTAAGAGGCAGACTACACAGCTCGAGGTTTCCATCTTAGAGCAGCTCTGGGGTTCTCGCTCTTGGCAAAATGACTATCAACCTGTAAACTTTGTGGTTTGAAGAGGATGGAAATCAGGAGGGAAAGTGAAGATAACAATGACCCTTGGTGTCATTTTGCTGTCATTTCCAAGATATTTACTTCTCACTTCACAATAAGAAGCTGGCAAAATGGCTCATGTGGAAAAAAAAGAATTAGATGCTTTTGATCTTTGCTTCCTTTAACCAGTTCTTTAGGGGCACATGGCATTCAGCGGCAACCACTGTCATTTTCCTTTTCTCAGCAACGACAGTCAAATTAGCTTCAGTTATGTGGTTATGCAAAATCAGTTGTTCAATAGCATAATTATTATCAGCTATTCTGAAGAAATTGAATTTATCGATGAGAGTCAGCAAGTCCGATGCATATGATATATCGGGGAGAAAAGCATGAGGTTCTAACTATTCAGTGAACACACTCGGCCCCCTGCAATTTTCATTATGACAAATTGTTGACCCAAGATAGATTTTCTAACCTGACGGCCATCATATCATTCTGCTAGGGCAAGTCCATTGCAGGCAATGGTGGCTGTTACTGAAACTTGAACGCAGAAAATGAAGCTAAACATGACCAGGCTACGGCATAGCATATTTTTAGATCAATAATCAGCACTTGCACAAGTGAGGTTGGAATACAGAGAATGAGCCACTCTGATTTGCTTTTATTAAGGTGAAGTGGGTTTTACTGCAGCTGTTATAATCGATTGAAGACAAGAAAGGAGAGGGAACTCTACACAAAGGAGAGGAAGATCTCCTCTCAAGGGCATCTAGAAATCTATCATGTCGACCTAATCATGCCTGACAGTGTGATCCCGGTGATTCTTTCACCAAAAGGGTTTCCATCTGACACGAACAAAGGAAATGGTGTATGGCCTTGTGAGCTTCACAATTGCTGAAAGTTCTCTGTAATTTCTCATTCCCATAGTCTTACTTAAAAGTGTTGTGTATATGGGCCAGCCACGTGGCGCGATGGTTAAGAACTGGCTTGGGACACCAGAGGGCCCCGGTTCGGATCCCACATACAAGGGCCAGTGACACTGCC
>NW_017731434.1:2601849-2606065 GCF_001890085.2 Hipposideros armiger
TCCTCCTGGAAGAACTTCAGCAGCCGAGATATCCCTCCTGATTCTCAACCGCCATGGAGGTTTGGGGCTTGTTTTGCATCTCCACCCCTCCTACCAGTCTCAATGTGGCTTTTTTATATTTTTAGTTATAGGACTTCTGTTCAGCTAGACTTCAGATGGTTCTCCAGGTTGATTGTTCTATAATTTAGTTGTAATTTTAATGTGTTCAGGGAAGGATGCAGGCACAGTGTTTATCTACTTTGCCATGTTGGTTCTCTTTCAATCTTTGTCATTTTTTAAACACATGTCTGTAGAGACAAAAAACTGACTGATGAATTGTTGGAAGTCATTAGCTAACAATTGAAAGAGCTTGACTGGAGCTGTGCACAGATTGGAATTGTACTGTCTTTCTAATCATTGTTTAAATTTACTCTGTATCAAGTGTGTTTAGGTAGTACTAGGACATGCTTGACAGAATTCATTTTGTTTGGAACCTGAACAAAATGTGAAAACATTGGGTAGAAGGCAACTGCCATTTATAGTCAGAAAGACTAGTTCTTGTTAAAAATTATATCCTATAAAAATTAGATTAAGCTCCCACTGTAGCTTTCTCCTCTTCCTTCTGTGATTCCCTAACTCTTAATACTATTCACCATCATCAGGTCACCCAGGCTGAAACCTTGGAGTCATCAGAACTTAACTCTCCCTCCTGTTGCCTTTTAATGGCTCAGATTTCTTCCATTTCATTGGTTCCTACCTGTGTTTTTTTTCTAGCATTGCAGAAATCACCTAATTAAATTACCTCCCTGCCTGCTGTATCCAATTCTCTCTATTCCCAGAGTTAAGGATCAAAGACTGGGGGAGGGGTGTGTTGCAGAGAGAAGGCACTAAATCCTTAAAGACCTGTTAGCAATTGCCTAAAACCCCCACAGCCTCATTAAAACTGTTAGGTAAGAGGACCCAGTGAAAAAGGCTTTGCTCTTGCCCTGTGACATTTATTACTGGGTGATCAGATCATTCATGTCAAGTAATCCCCATTGAATAAAAACTTTATGAAACAGAACAGATGCCTTCATGACATGCCATTCCCAGCCCCCATGAGAGGTTAAGTATCACTCCCCTATGCTCCCTTAGCACCTAGGCACAGCTTTGTGAGGAACCTGACCGCCAGATTTAAGAAGCTTATGTAATTAAAGCTTTGTCTGACCTGCTTGAACCCCCAACACCATATACTTTATCATCATTTTATCTCTGGGGCATATTACAATGTCTAACACATAATAGGAGCATAGACAAGCACCTGTCATGTAATAGACATGCAATAAATCTCTGGTTAACCAATCAATTAATTATTGCATGATTTATTAATCAACCAGGTTGTTCATGGGGCTTGAGGAAATGGCATTAGAGACTTAGCCTAGTTTTTGGGTACACAGATGTGGCATCAAGAGTTTCAAATAGAACTCAAGCAGCTAATGATCTCAGTGCCTATTGTGAGAGAAAAATATCAGGGTTTTTTGGAATATTTTTTTGTTTCTTTTATTAAACCTTTATTTGCTTTTTAAACATTTTTTAAAATTTTTAAATTTTTATTAAATTCATTTGGTGACATTGTTTAATAAAATTAAATAGGTTTCAAGTGTACATTTGTATAATACAAAATTTGTATATCGTATTGTGTGTCCACCACCCAGAGTCAGTTCTCCTTCCATCACCATATATTTGACCTCCTTTATGCTTTTCTACCACCCCCTCTCCCTCCTTATCCCCCAGTAACCACTAAACTGTTGTCTGTGTCTATGAGTTTTGGTATGTTTGTCTTGTTCCTTTGTTGCTTTTAGTTTTATATCCCACACATGAGTGAAGTCATGTGGTTCTTGATCGCTTCTGTCTGATTTATTCCACTTAGAATGATAATCTCAAGATCCATCCATGTTGTTGCAAATGGCAGTATTTCATCTTTTTTATGGCAGAGTAGTATTCCACTGTATATATGTACCACATCTTCTTTATCCAATCATCTATCGAAGGACACTTTGGTTGTTTCCATGTATTGGCCACCATGAATAATGCTGCAATGAACATAAGGGTACATATATCTTTCCAGATAAATGTTTTCAAAATGCTTCATTTTTATACATCAAGAAACATGTGCTAGGCATACATAGAAGTAAGGTCATAATTCTCTGCATTCGTTCTATGTTTCTTCAGAGCCCTGTGGATGATATTTATGCCTGGACTCTTTCAAGCCAAGTGGCCTTGAAAATTCAAAGTTCCTTAGTGAGCCAGCAGAAGTAAGACATTACTTTCTTTATAATCTCAACATTTCCACCCATGGCTCTTTTCTAAAACATTTATCAAGCACACACTGCACACCAAGCACAACAGTCATCCCTTAGATTTACTTAATCATCATAACATTCCCACAAGGAAGGTTTTATTATCCAGATTTTACAGACAAGAAAACTAAGGTTTAGAAAAGTTGAATAATTTGCCAATGGTCACAAAGCTAGTAAGTGCCGAGTAGGGCTCTAAACCAGTTCTGTTCTATCTAATCCCTGAGCAATATCTTAAGCACTGTGATATTCTGCTTCTGCGTCAAAGGTGAAGGTAAATATAAAAAAGAGAGGGGAGACATGTGATTGTTTCCATACCAGTACTTTTAGGTAGTGCCAGTGTCACCAGTCAGGCTCATGTTAACTTTGGTGTTATCTACAGAACAGCATGGATTACCGCAGTGGGTTGGTCATAGTGAGTCATATAGATGTCACTTACATATGGTTGAACATGTATGTATGGGCTGTAGGGAACAAAATCAGTAAGACATGGTGCCTGCTCTGGAGAGTGACTTAATGTAAAAAAGAGATAAAGATATTGGGTCATCGGGAAAGTCACGATGCATTTTTGCATTTAAAAACATAGAAAAATATGTCATGACTTTCCCAATGACCCAATAGGTTTAGAATTCTCAGGAAATACCAATAACTGTCATTTGGTCCAGTCTTGGAGAAATCGGAGCTAGAAGTGATGTATCAGAAGAAAAGTAGGAAAGGGTTTTTGGGCTAAAGGAACATAACATACAAAAACTCAGAGGATTGAAATCAAATAGTAGGTACAAAGACCTGAAAATACTTAAGTATGTCTCCATTGTATAAAGTGGAAATTAGGGAGTGAGCAGATGAATAAGGTGACCATACACCCAGGTTTTCCTGGATGGTAGTTCTATACCTAGTTTCCAACTAAGTTGAGTGTGACTGTTCCTCAAGAGTATCCTGGTTTGGGTGATAATTTATAAGGCCTTTTTACAATCACCCTGCAGATGAGGCTACAGAGTGATATAGAGGCCAAATCATCAAGAGTCATTTATTTCATACTGAGAAGTTTCCAACAAGATACTCGGTTTAACACAGGTATAATGACATGATTTTAGGTAATACACAAACTATTAAAAATTTTAATAGTTGTATATGTACTTTAATGTATATTAGGGGAAAACATAGCTAGCACATCAAACTCATGATGAGTTCATGGATATTGCTTTGGATGGACTAACATAGTGACTACTCCAGTGATCATTCTTCCTGGACCCAGTGTATTCAGGCCCAATATTCTGGCAGGAATGTTTCAGACCCTGAACAACTGAAACTTCTCTCACAACTCTGTGGAAGGTTAGAAAGAACACACTGTATGGTTTGGTCATATGGATCCTCCTATACTGAATATCATGGGTATCAATGTATTCTTTTCAACACCGAGGATCACCTTCAGTGGCAATGATATGAAAGGACTATGAAAATGGTTTAAATCTACGAAGCACTGAGTAGAAAACAGGAAGCTGTTGAAGGAGTTGGGGCCAGGGATTTCCATGAGAATATCCTTATTTTATTCTCCTGCTTGAAGCTCTTCACTATGGTCCCAGGTTAGAGTTGAGGAAGCAGTGATAAAAGGAGAAAGTATAGAAAGAAAATTATTTTCATAATTTAAATAAATGCTGGTGAAGACGTAAATCTGAAAAAGTAGTGGTGGGGTGGAAAAGGCAATTTTTTGAGATACTGTATGCTAAAAATAAACAAGACTTGATGATTGAGCAAAAATAGGAGAAAAAAAGAGTAAATAGTCTAGTTTGACTCCTAGGTCTCTGACTAAGGCAACTGGGTAAAAAATGGTTCCATCAACCAAAACCAAAACTACAGGAGAAGCAGCAGGTTTGAAGCAGGAGACAGTGAATTCACCAGTT
>NW_017731434.1:2607760-2712767 GCF_001890085.2 Hipposideros armiger
ATAAGGAAGAAAGTTAAAACAGCAGAATGTCACAGCAGAAAAGTAGCAAAGCCTGGGTCCTTGATGACATCATAGAGCCAACCTACAGCACTAGGCTATCTACCTTCAAACTTCAGTATGCAAGAAAAATAAAACCCTATTCTGTTAAACCACTGAGGTAAAATTTCTGCTATATGCAGCCAAAAGCAATTACCAATATATATGTAGCCCTTGTTTTATTAGCAAGAGAAATATCAACCAGCATTCTTTGACATAAAAAAACATTGACAAATGTCATAGAGCATCCTGGACTTTGGTTTTCTTTCTGAACTGTGTTAGTGATTTGGAAGCAATAAATAAGAATAATCTATGACAATAAGTGTCCTTAATTGAGTTTTTAAAGTTTCTATTGATATGACTGCTAGAAGACAATTTTAAGAATAGTGTAGGCATCCCGAGGATGATGTCTTGTCAGAGTTGTTCCCTATGTGCATTTACTCTCCTTGTGGGATATTCTACTGCCATGACACACAGTGTTTGTATACATCCATATAGGAGGTGTATGAGACAATAGAGAGAGACACAGTATCTTAGAATAGGTATCTATGTAGTCTGATGATAGAGATGCAAAACAGATTCTCCCCAAGACTAGTCTGTTTACATGGAGTTATAGATTCACACCATCTGGATACAAACACAAATGAGCTTTAATGTCCTGGTCCTACTGAGTCCAGTGAAAAACAATGGAGGACACTTACCAATGAAGAGATTAAGGCTTCAAGTTCCTTACTACTTGTTCTAATAGCCACAGATCCCCTGAGACCTGGATGGCTTCTTTGGGGGACCCCAGCTGGTATGAGAGCAGAGGTGTGAGCTGGCTGAGTGTCCCCTGCATCAGGCTGTCCTGGAGAGGTGGCCATAGCACCCTCTTCTGACAGGGCCAGCTGAGAGAAAGCCTGACCCTAGCAGAAGTAACAGGGTATGCAGAGATTGGGCTTCGAGTTTCATCAGCAGTAACCAGGTATACGCATGTTATACTGATCATCCAAAGTGGCCAGACATTGAAGAGCTGGAGATCGCAGATGAAAGCAGCTAATTCTCTAGCCTTTTAAAAAACGTATACCTAAAAGCCAATCAGGCACTGCTTTTCAAAAATAGCACTAGCACTGAAGTTCAAACAGAAGTGTTAAGTTCTAGTTGCAACAGCTAGTTATATAAGCAAGACCTAATAACTTCTTAAAAATCTCCCAGAGGTCAATCTGATGAGAAGATAATGAAAAAGGAAGAGGACCTCTGTGTCTTCCTACCAAGACAGCACCTAATAAAAATTAAACAGCCTTGAATAAGCCTTTTGCAGATTTCCAATGAATAAAGAGTCATTACTTCAAAATCAGAGAAAAATTATTTCATTAATTCAATAAATATTTATTACATGCTGATTTTATTGGCCTGGTGCTTTTCATTATATCAGTTGATAATGTAGTTCATTCCTCATTGTGCACAGAAAGGTTTTGCACCACGCAGGTCCATGTGGCAAGTTTTCACCCTAGCCTGCAATTCCCAACCAGCCAGCATACTTCCTAGTTGCTTCTCTCCTCCTATACCTTTCTTTTCTTTCCTCCTACTGTCCTTCCATCCAATCCACCTGCTGCCAAACATCTTTCAAATGCAAATAGGATACAAGCTAATTTTACTGTTAGCTTAAGCAAAGCAAATAAGACATAAATCCTCTGCTGAAGAAGTCATACAGTGCATTCTAAAGCTCAGTTTTACATGTGCTTTTAAAAAGATGTACTGTTTGGTGTGACTCATGACACTGTTCTCCTTCCATTAACTCAGACTTAATTATGTGACCTCTTCTTTTTACCACCTGAGATTCTGGAGTTGAATCCAGCATTCTAAGAGGCGCGGCTTCTCTTTGCTGTGATGGAGAGCCATCATTATTATATTGAAACATACAGAGAAAGTGACCTCAGGTCATCAGCAGCCCCACGCCCAGTCCCACCAGCAGCTTGTGTAAATGCGGCCCAGGAGGGCTAAAGAGAACTCCCCAGTTACAGGCAACTTCCTGGATCATTGAGTCCATGTATCAGTACAAAATTTCATGAAAACATTAGGTGAAAAGATGGTAGCACAGCTCTGAAAATAACACTGTAAGGGCTCAAATTAATCTCTGGAGGTAGAACATTTCATAACCCAGAGCTCTTGCCAGGGAATTATTTTAGTCCATTTAAGCTTCACTGCCTCTGCAAGTCTCTCCCTGTCACTGAGATGTACCAGTTCATTTTCCTAGGCAGTTGTTTTCACAAACTTTTTATGTTTTCTCCATTCCTTTCTCCCTCCCTCCATCCCTTCCTTCCTTCCTTCCTTCCTTCCTTCCTTCCTTCCTTCCTTCCTTCCTTCCTTTTTCTTCTTATTCTTCTAATCTCCAATTTCTTTCAGTCTCATGGCTTTCTTTGTCCTAAATGACATTTGCTAGAATTCTCTAAGTTAAAAAAAAATAAATTTGATTTCCTGGTTGCTAATGGTATGCACACAATCCTACCAGAGTGTCTTTCTAATATGTAAATCTGGTCATATAACTCTGCTGCACAAAATTCTTTTACTTCCTTTATTATGCATTCAGGATAAAATCAAACTTCTCTATCAAGGCCTTCATTTATTTATTTATTCAATCAAACAAATGTGGTTTCACTGAGAGTCCTGTGTACCAGGCATAGCTCTAGTACACAGAGATTCAATATTAAACAAAATATCATACACCCTCATGGAATGTACATTCTAGAGTGAGAGAGTGAGACAATTAAAAAGACGTAAGTCATATAACTTCTGCTATAAACTATGAAGACAATAAGGAAGGATAAGGGGAGAGAGTGACTGGGGGAAGAGAGTCTATAGTTAGGATGGTTAAGGAAGACTTCTCTTAGGAGGTGACATTTGACCTGAGACCTAAGTGACCAGATTAATAAACTTCTAAGATGAAAGTGTTAGTTAAAACATGAATGTAACATTTCTTAAAAGAAATATTTATTTCCAGTTGATAATTGGCTTTAAGAAATTTGAAGGTGCTAAACTCAATTGACATTACTGATGCTCATATTCAATTGCAAGGGGAGTGCTAGGAAAGGGGGAATATGTGTGTGTTTAAGAAAGAAGGGTGGCAAATACATTTTTTTACTATATTCTATCCCAGTTATTGTGCTTGAGGCACACTTCTTAATTCTCAAGAAACCCCATAAGACTATTATTTTTACTATTTTACAATGAAACTGAAAAAAGAAGTCCTTTGTAGATTTCTAAAAGGCTTTGTGCATTCATACATCATAACCATAGTATTAAATGTTAATATTGTAGTGGATTATGTTAGCAAAAACCTCCCCCAAATCCCTCAAAATCTGTTAGGAGAATTGCACTGATACAGCATTGGCTGGCAAAGACAAGAGAAAATCTAAGATAGTCAAATCTCTCCAGTAAGAGCTAAGAAAATAATAAAGTGTTAGTTACCTATGAAATCCAGTTATATAAACATTTAATTCATTCCCTTATATATGTATTTCACTTTTTAAGAATTATTTTGAATAACAGTCTAATTTTATCTCTTTCTACATACTGCTTCCTTGTAGACTAACTTTTGTCTTATATGTGTCCTCCAAATTATTAAAATCTTACATCAGAGAAGAGCAAACTGACTTCCAGATAGTCCTATGGCTACTCAAAACAGAGGCCTTATTGGGCTTGAAACCCCTAAGGATTGTGAGAACTTGAGCAATGGGATGCTTCTCGGGTAGATAATGAGAACATCTAATATCTGTATTTAAAATGTTTGAAATGCTGTGATTCCTTTTTGGTTCCTTTTGAATTCCAATGGTTGCAGTTTTCGAAGACCTAAGACATGGCCTTGTCTTTGTACAATAGTTCCAAATGAGATAAATAAAAGGAAACTTGGATGATAATAATAGCTACCATTTATTGAACTCCTATTAAAAACCGTGCTCTAAGTCTCCACATGTAAAAATTAACTTACCCATTATAACAACACTGAGGTAGGTTATTATACTCATTTGACAGATGCAGGGTCAAGGTATGGTTATTTTTAATAGCCCAAAACCATTCATGAAAGAGCTGGGATTTGATCCCCAGCAGTCTGATATCAGAAGTTACAGCTTTGATTACTACACTATATGCTATACTATTCATCACTGTACTGAATGAAGACCCTAACTAGATAAAGGCAAATTCACACTTAATATCTGGACTATAATAGTTTTATATTTATATAATAGTTTTATAGAATAGTTTTGGGTGTTTTTTGTTATCAAAATAATTTATTTATTTTTTTTCATTATGGGACAACTAGAGCAGGACTGGAGCTGCTGAATCAGTAGATTGAGGGGATTGACATTTCATGATGGTTTTGTGAATTTACATCACATGAGCATGAGCAGTGATGAGCAGTAGGTGAAAGTGGTAGGAGTGATGAATAAGGCCTAAGTTTTATATCACATGACACATTAGCTGTACTGTTGGAAAATGAAGGCTTATATATATATATTTTTTCAGAATGCCACATTTGCCACTTAAATATTTAACAAATTCACCTGTTACTTTTCTGTCTTTAAAGAATATGATTTTTTTCCAGTTTTATTGAGAAATAATTGACATACACCACTGTATAAGTTTAAAGCTTACAGCAAGGTGATTTGATTTACATGTTTGCAAAATGATTACAATAAGTGCAGCTAACATCCATCTTCTCATATAGATACAATTTAAAAAAAAAAGAAAGAAGAAAAGAAAAAAGGAAAAATATTTCTACTTGTTAGGAGAACTCTTAGGATATATTCTCTTAATAACTTTCCTATGTATCATACTGCATTGTTAGCTATAGTCATCATGCTGTACATTAGTGTTTTAGCATAAATGTGATGGTGTGGCTTAGAAGTTATTCTACTCTGAGAATCTTTTGAAGGACCTCTCTCCATTCAAAGAAATGGTGTCCTCTTTAAAGTATAGTGCAAGTATATCATAAGCGTATAATTCCCTTTGGTAAGTCATGATATACAGGTAAGGGGAGGAGTAGAAATGGAATTCACATGCCTCTTAAGACCAGAGTGTAGGGAAGGGATCAAGACCACAACTGAAACTGTAAAGCAAATACATGATAATACCAATAATTAACTTCACAGATACGGGGTAAAAGGAGTTTAATTCATTTTCATGCTGAAAGGAGCTAGATATATGGTCAATTTCAGGTTGGAGGAGCACAACTTAGTAAAGGTTTGCACACTAGACTCCTGCCAGATGGCAGTGAAATGTGAACGCAGGTGCCGCATTATGTGTGTGTCTAACAGCATTATGAAAATATGAGGCCGGTAGTCATGTATATGTAAGAAATGGATGCGACTTCACAAAGGGTTTTCTTTTGTACCCGTAGAAGGAGAGTAAGAGCCTGAGAAATAAAGGTGATAATTTAGGGCACATGCTGCTGATTCTAGGGACTACTTTTTCTTTTTTCTTTTTGTCTTTCGCGGGGAAAGAAGCTTCTCTCACCCTGCTGAAAAGAGGAGTTGCGTTGGGTCCACTACAATAACTCACCAGAAGACACAGTAGGCTTTGAGATGCAGACTATTAGTGCTCAGTGAGTAGCCTCTGGTGAAAGATTTTTAGAAAGAGGAATTACTGTCATTGTTCTGGCTGTTACTGACCAGTGGCCTGGGTCTATTAACAGGCAAAGCCTCATAGGGAACCCCTCGCTGCCTAAGTCTTGACTGTGAGAAGATGATACCCTTTGTCTGTTTTCCCCAGCATTTGTTTCGAAGTCCCACATTCCACTTTTACGGGTGGGCTCAGCTCGTGTTTTCTTTCAGCTATAAAGCCCTGGTGTATTTACAACCTGCTCAAGTCAATTTTATAAATACTCTTTACAATGTGCAAGGCATTTGGGATGGGGAATTCGCAGGAGGATACAAAGATGAATAAGATATAGTCTCTGCTCTCGGAAGTCTGATTTTTTAAAAAAAATGTAACTACAATACAAGGCAAAGTGAAATCCATTTTAAAAACATTCCAAGAAAGAAGCTGTACAAGGACAGAAGGTTGGAAATCCTTAAAACTTAGTATATCACATTGGATTTGGATGCATCAACCAGTTGACAATGACAGCAGCCCTGGCTAACATGAGCAGAAAATGGATTTAATAAATGAGTTTTGGGTCGTTTACAAAAATCTCTAGGAGGGCCAGGCATGAGGTCTTCAGAGAAAGCAGTGCACAAAATCACATACCACAGACCTGGTCTGATGATGACACAACTGCCACAAGAGCTGGACGCAGATTCCACAACCTGTACTACCCACCCATGGACAGTGAACACAGCATTCTGGTCCCAGAGCAACAACCTGCAGTCCCTGATAACTGGATGTTGCTGCTGCCACTCTCATAGGAGTGGAGTCCGCACAGTCCTTGACTTCACATCACCAGCATCCAGCTGCAAGCCTGGAATGGCTCTCACCACCAGGGCCTTGGTCATGTTTCTACACCATAAATTCAAGGATCTGGGAAAACAACTGTGATATTTTCAGTTTCTCTAGTCAGATTTAGCTCTTTGTAACAGGATAGGGTGGGGAGTGGTTCACAAACTTATGAAGGGTATTCAGATGCTGGGAGGCCAAAATTCATTGCAGCAGTCTACTAATCAAACAAGCTATACTGGACACCCAGTTTAAGGGGTAGAGATCGATAATCAGACCACTTGGGGCTCATGTTCCTTTTCCTTTGTTCAGTGAGATAATGCTTTTTTATCACTTGCTACCATCCTGTATTCCCTTTTATCTTACAGCATTTTGCAGTCTCTTTGATGAGATAGTCTGAGCTGGGACTCTTAGGATTTATTTAACTGTGGTATTTTCATTTGTGCCCAGGATTATGAATAAGACTATATTGAAGGGCCAAATGCTTAATTAAAGGGAAAAATAGTAATTCTTCTAAATTAGATGATGGCGTGGAAGAAAAATAGATATCACTATGACATGTATTTTCAAAGAGACAGTTGGAGATAACTCATAGAGCTGGATAGTTTATCTGACAGTCAAAAGAAGTTTGAGATATAAAGGTAGAGATGACATAACCAGCCGTTTGTTTCCTGACAATGAGCAATATTCAATATAATAAATTTAAAGATGTAGAATAATTTCAGGCAAAGGAAAAATACAATAAAGGGGAAAATCTCGCCCACGCATTTAACAGGATAATACAGAACAGGTTTCCTTAAGGGACTCTGATTCACTAATAGACACTTCCTTGAGTCCCTCTGACCATTACGTGGGACACTTTTGGTGACTAAAAGGAGCTTTAAATCAAATGAACACAAACACAAAGGACTATATAGAAGATACAAGGTATTCCCTCTGAATTTCAGACTTATATGTACAAATGTCTATTAGAAGTCTATTGGTACCCACAAGTACATAACACTCAACACCCGCCCCCCAACTGAATTATATTATCTTCTCACCAATCCCTGTTCCCACTCTAATATTTCCTACTCAGTGAATGATGCCTCCATATGCCCAGACAACCAACCAAGAATTAGAACGTCACCAGCAAGATTTCCCCTGCCTAACCTCCTACATCTAAACCATTACAATATTTCTCAAATTTTACATCCTAAATATGTTTTCAATCTGCCTACTTCTCTCACTCCTCATCACTATCACCCCAGCTGAAGTGCTGGTCATTTCTCAAAAGAATCATGGCCATGTGCTCATACTTGTCTCTCCAACTCTGGACCTGTTGCCCTCAGAACCATCCTCCATGCAGCAGTCAAAAGGGACTCCTGACACTCAAATCTCAGCATGGTTCCCCCCCTTGCATGGATTTTTCCATTCAGATGAATCTAGTTTTGAATTCTGACTTCTCCAGTTATTAGTAAGATGGTCTTGCGCAAGTCACTCAACCTCTCTAAGCCTCTGTATTTTCATTTCAAATGGAGATTACTCTAAGAATTAAATGAGAAAATGTGTTGAAAGTGTCCAGCCCAGTAGTCAGCATAAAGTAAATCCTTCTGTGAAATTGTCCATAATCATTATCAAGAATTAAAGTGTTTTTGTGTAGATTTTCCATCATAGGAAGATTCTAATACAAAACAGGTTCCCTTTTTAAAATTAAGAAACAGAAAGGACAATAGGTAAAGGATTATTTGCATGCTATACAGAGTGCCATGTAACAAATGATACCCTTGGAATCTCCCAAGGGGAAAGGGTTGTTTACTTCTCAGTGGGAGCAGTGTGTCAATGCAAAAAAAAAAAATCCACTAAGATGCATAAGTAGTGACAGCAGCAACAGCTGCAGCACCATTAAATGTTTTACAGGTATTCATTCATTTATGTATTCATCAAACATTTATTAAGCACCTAACATGTGCTCTGTGCTTCTTGCTGGGAATACCAAGAATAGAATTCAAAGTGCACTCTTAAAGGAGCGTACAGTTTAGTGAGAAAATTGTAAGTTAATGTGCTTTATATGACAATAGAAATATGCACATCCTTTGGGACCTGTAAGACCTCCATCAAAGGGGAAGGAACTGAAGGGAGTGACAAGAGTAGGAGGAAATGGGTGGGAAAAGGGAGGCCATCTGAGACAGAGCAGCACATTGACTGACACATCTTCTGGTTACAGAGAGGTCCTGGTTGATGAGTCAGCAATGAGCTTTTTGAGGTGGCTACAGCATGTGTGCCTGGTTGTGACAGGCCCTTGCTTTGTACTAGGACACCAACCTGGGGCACTAAGTTGAGAACTATTACCTCCACATCACGGAATCATCTGAGGTGTCTCCTTGATTATTTGTCTCTCCAGGATCCAAGTTTAATTCATTTAAAAGACTGATACCTTCAGCCTGTTCTTCACAAAAATGGCACAAAAAGGAGTTAAATCAGCACTTCTTTTGGGCTACTCTGTCTATCCACTTCTAACTGAACAAATGCTCTGAAAGATGCAGTGTCTTGAGGGCTGTTGGAGGGATAGCAGAGGCCAGGAAGGGAGGGATGAAAGGGCACATTTTCATCAATTGAGTTGTATCCTGGTACCAAATGAGGATTTTCCAGACTCTTAGTGCCTCACAGGGAAGGAAGGCCACAAAGGAGTCTCATTCATCTTTAATCCATTCTCTCTCGCTCCCTCTCTCTCCCTCTCCCCCTCTCTCCCTTCCTCCCTCCCTCCCTTTTTCCCTCCACTATTCTTTCTTCTCCACATCACCCCTTCATATCTCTGTTCAATTACCCAAGTTATTGTCCAAGAAAACTAAACTTGTCTCCATAAACCCCCTTTCCTGTGTGTTCCTGCCTCAGTTATTCATGGCACTCTCTTCAGCCCAGTCATTGAGAGCCCCAGAGAAAAAAGGAGGAAAGATAGATCCCCCAATTCCAATTTTATCTCCTTCTCAATGAGACCTGAGGCCCCCTCACTTCCTTACTAGTACTGAAGTCACTTTACCTGAATTTAAATCCCAGTTTTACCTCTATCTGTAATAACTTCAGAGAATTATTCAACCTCTCTACTCCTTAGTTTCTTCATCTGTAAAATGAAGAGAATCATAGTATCTACCTAATGTTGTCTAATGATTAAGTGAATTAATACATATAAAGAGTTTTAAATAATGCTAATTTATAGTAAATGGAAAATACTATCATTATTATCTATGAAGTAAGTACACTTCAAAAAGATAGTCATTAATCTTCCTCAGAAAAAGTTCCATGTCTTTGGCGAGAAGGACATTTTGCCAGTTGGCATAGTGTTGGATTTGCTCCTAAGGTTAATTCTTTCACCCATCCCCACCTTATACTGAGGAGCCCTTGGCTGTTCCTGCCCCTCCTGAGCTTGGCTGTGGTATGAGACACACCGACACCTGTTTATTCTTGCTGTCCAAGAGGAAATGTGCTCCCATCCTATAGCTCACATTAAGTCCGTGTTCTCAGCTGATTCAAAGTTCCTTAGGACCAATCATGAGAGCCTGTGGGTCATACTAAGACATTTGGATTTTAATCGCAAGGCAATGGGTATCTACTAAGATTCTTGAAGGAGGAAAATGATGATCAAATTTCCATTTTAGAAAAAGAATTCTGGCAGCAGTTTATATAGATATATTGGACAGGAGGTAGGAGAGGCTGGGGGCAGGTAGACAATGTAGTATACCACTGGAATAGTCTAGACAAGGGATGATGAGGGCCTGGTCTCAAACATGGCGGGACAAATGGACTTCTTCTGAAGTCGACACACCAGAACCTGGATATGGAAGGGAAAGGTAGGGAGTTTTCAGCTTAGGCAGTGGGGTGGGTGGCAATACTGCTAGTTGAGACTGGGAATAAAGAAATCTGAATGGAGGCTAATGAGCCCTCTATTTGACCATGTTATGATTAAGGGATCTCTAGGTGGAGGTATACAGTAAGCTGTTGAAAATATGGATTTGTCTCGTGGTAGAAAGATCCAAGACATGAAGACCTAGGAGACATTACCATGTAAATGAATACCAAAGTCACCAAAATGAATGAGATTGCCCAAGAGCAAGATATGCAGCAGGGAAGAAAAAGAACCAAGGACAAATCTCTAACATCAACGATTGATGAAGAAGATCAAGTGCAAGTGAAAGAAGGAATGGCCAGGGAGACAATAGAACTAGGAAGTGTGGTGCCACAGAAGCTGAGAGATGACGGACATTTAAATTTGTTCATTTGACCCAACATTGGTAGAATATCTACTATGTGCCAGACACTACTATAGGTGCTGAAAATATACCTGCAAAAAAAAAAATAATAATCCCAGCCCTCATGGAATTATATTTTAGGGGAGACAGATGAGGAACAGATACATCGTGATACATGTTATGAAAATATCTGAAGCAGGTAAAGGGATTGGAAGTGGTAAGGGAAGGTAGTGCCATTTTAGACAACCCTATTCAGGGATGGCTTCTATTTACACAGAGATCCAAATGTAAAGAAGGAGAGAGCCAGGCTGATATCTGGAAGAATACTGTTCTAGAGGAAAAGGCATCAACACATGCAAAGGCCTTGCAATAACACCGCTGCCTTGTTTGTAGAACAGCAGGTAGGCCAGTGTAGCTGTGGCATGGTGAGTAAGGGGGCTGTAACAGGAAATGAGGCAACAGAGTTGGCCTTGGGCCAGACCATGCAGGGTCTCACTGAGAGGTCAATTGTGATGACTAAGAAGGTGCTATTGGAGTCAACAATTAACAAATCATTGATGACCACCAGGAGAGCAATTCAGTCAAGTGTTGTGGAAAGGAGCCAAATAGACTGCAGGAGTTGAAGAGTAGATTGCACAAGAGAAAGGGGCGACAGCTAGTACAAACTATCAGGCAGGAGCCTGATGGTATTGCAGGATTGAGACCGGATTTTCCTTAAGATAGGGAAATTTGACAAAAGGAAGGTGCAGGAGAAAAAGGAGGGAGAGTCATGGCCAAAGAAAGGCCCTGTAGATGAAAGAATGAGATCAGGAGCACAAGAGCAGGGAAGCTGTGGAGCGGAGAAAGGACCTCTGCATACTTCTGTGTGTGTGTGTCGACCTGATGGGGGCAAGGCCAGTTTAGGAGCTCGTGTGCAGTGGCCTCTGTTTGCCAAGATGGGGAGGCGAAGCTCTATGCTGACTGCAGCAGGAGGACTGGTACAAGCGGCAGCCTGAGCAGGATGGGGAAAGAAGATCCAGAGAGAAAATGGCCTGAAATCAGGAAAAAGGTTGGGGGAGTGACAGCCCACATTGAAGACATTGACAAAAGACATTGACATTGACATTGAGAACCCCTGTATCCAGTGAGAATCTTGGAGGGCTGAGGGAGGTGAGCCAGGCCAGAAAGGACCCCAGAGGGTAAATGGGAAGGGATGAGAGAGGAATAGGAGCCATCTGGGACGCGGGTGCCTACATACTAGTGTCAACCCCTAGTGCAAAGAAAGTGACAAGAAAATCCACACTATATAATATCTGTGCATTTAGCAGTGCACATTCACAGTTCATTAAAATCCATACACAGTCTGTCAATATCCCTCTATTTCCTTTGTTTCTGAAGCTCTGGTAAAGCACATCTTTCAAGTATGAGTGACTGATAAATACCTAAAACTGGAAGTATTTCAATGTCAGGATGTTACAGAATAGAGACTTAAGTGTTGTCTCTGGCACCCGACATCCTGGGTTTGAACCCCTCTCATGAAGCTTATCAGCTCTGTAACCTTGGGCAAGTTACTTAACCTCTCTCTGCCTCATCCTTCTTCTTTTTTTCTTTTTAAAAGATTTTTATTGGGGAACTGGGGAAGGGGAACAGACAAGTTGCTGTCCTTTTGTTCTTCAGTCTAGTTGTAGAGGACGTTGCTTCACTGGCCCAAGTTGGCACCATCATTGCACTCTTCTCGGGTGAGGCAGATCAGTTGCCGGCTTCTGGACATCCGCTCACAGCAGCTGCTGGCCGCTCACGCTGGCTGCTGGCTGCTGGCTACACACGGTAGCCCATGGCAACCCACTGCCACAGGGACTGCAGCCTACGCTGTCGCCAGCGACCCACGGCAGCCCAGCTCCAGGTTGAACTGTTGTTCAGCATCTTAGCTGTAGAGGGCAGTGTCACTGGCCCTCATATGTGGGATCCGAACCGGGGCCCTCTGGCGTCCCAAGCCAGCTCTTAACCAACGTGCTACTCAGACGGCCCTGCCTCATCCTTCTTGACTGTAAAATGGAAATCATAATAATACCTACCCTCATAGCATTATTATGAATATGTATAAATCACTTAGAACAGGATCTGGCAATATGAACACTGTAAGTATTTGTTTTAAAATAAAATTCTCTTTGGATCAGTAATAATGCTAACCATTGAACATGAATTAGCCTAACACTCATTTAAAAGCTGTAAGATAGGTTTTGTTGTTCCCATTTTACAAATGAAATAAGCTCAGGAGGGTTAAATGACTTTTCCAAGAACACACAACAAGAAAGAATAGGAGCTAGGATTTGAATCTGTTTTTATCTGCTGTCAAAGTATGTGCCCCTTTTACTAAGTCGTGCTACACTGTGAAGGTTTTCATTTGCAAAGGTTTCATCTGTGGGGTAATTTCCAGATAGAGAAAGCCATTCATGTACTTGAAGCTCTTCCCTTTTGAGTGGCTTATGGCGTTTGTTCTCATATGCATCTTGGCTATGGAATCCAAATCATATCAAACGCACACAACTCCCGAGCTCAGCACTGAATCACAACCCAGATTTAAGTTTAAAGTATATTAGTTTTGGTTTGGTTGTTTTAAACCTTTAATGACATTTAATACATTAGCTTTCTGCCACCCTGAAGTATTTTTTAAATGTCAGCTGAAATGATTGATTTGTACTCACCTTTTATAAGGTTGCTGAAGCCCTACCACAAAACATAGATGACTGATTAAAGAAAAATGTGCCATTTGCCCTATCTACCTTAGGAATTCCCTTCATAAACAGCACAGCTCATTTCCATTCTGGGTCCCCTGCTGGTCCACAGCCTTCAGCCGCTGTCTAGGGCTCTCCAAATGGCAGTCCAGATTACTCTGTGACCATGTTATCACAGGTCTGCATCAACATGGGAAAAAATAGAATAAAAACATCCATGCACACTCAATTTGCTGAGGTTTCATTTTTGCAAAGAATGGTCTTGTTAGAGATGCAAGATCATAAAATATTCAGCATCACAGCATCACACACTCCAGTGCCAGGCTTGTGGGTTCAACTTCCCACTCCACCACCTACCACAGGGTGACTCAGGCAACTTTTAAACCCACTTATAAAATGAAGGGAGTAGTTTCAACCATTTGTGTGTGTGTGTGTGTGTGTGTGTGTGTGTGTGTGTGTGTGTGTGATTGAGTTCATTATTTAGAATATGCCTGGCACAGTAATCAAAACATATAACCCACTAGTAACATCATGATGTTTTGTTCTTTCTACCTTCTTGATTTGGGAAATAGCCTTTACTTTTATAAATAGTATCACTAATACATGGCTTTTATAGGTCTTGGTTTTTTTATTTTATTTTTTGGTATGTTTAGTTTCTTGTTGTTTTAGTATTCTTACTTGGCAAAATTAAGTTCAAAAGATATCAATGGCTCACGGTGGTTGTTGATTCTTTTTCATTTTGTCATTTGTTGCTGTTTTAATATCCTGACTTGACTTAACAAAAAGTTTACAAACTTAGGTCAGTCCCCAAATTAATTTTTGAAACGTATTGGTCCATGAAACCCCCAAATTTGGGTGTCACTTTTCACCCTTAGGAATTTCCTCAATAAAATAGCTGCACTAGTAGCTCATGTGTGGCCATGAATTGTAGGATGTTCCATTTTAATTCCAGCAAGCGGGATAAAGCAGTACAATAAAGACAGCTCGTGTAACTCCTGGGACACTTTTGCCAACCCATCTAATTAAAGGTTGCCGCAGTTATTCAGTCAAGGCAAAAAGATTACCATCGGCTTAAGTAGTGAAACCATAGTTTTATAATTTGAGCATTTGGACATGTAAGTGGGCAGTGTGTCCATTTGCTTTACAAAATATCTCATGTAGTGGACCCAAGATTTTTCTTTTAAATATGAAATAACACCAGTGTAGTCAGAATTAGCTCTACCCACAAATATACAGAAAATATTAAATTGAACTTTGCATTTCTTAAAATCTTAGTCTTCCACAAATATGTTCTGAGACTGTTATCATTATTATTCTGTGATGTCTGTGAAACATCATTTCTCCAAGAAAGTTCTTCAAAACAGTATTCGCCTGTATACTGTATTCATTTCCTGGGGCTGCTATAAGATAGTACCACAAACCGAGTGGCTTAAACATCAGATATTTATTCTCTCACAATCCTGGAGGTGAAGTCTGAGATGGAGGTATCATCAGGGCCATCCTTCCTCTGAAGGCATGAGGAGAGAATTTGTTCCAAGTGTTTTTCTTAACTTCTGGTAGTTTGTTGGCTTGTGACAGCACAACTCCAACCTTTACATGGAAGCCTCCCTGTGTGTAAGTCTGTCTCTGTGTCCAAATGTTCCCCTCTTATAAGGACATTAGTCATATTGGATTAGGGTTCCAGCCTACTCCAGTGTGACCTCATCTTAAACTAATTGCATCTGCAGCAGCCCTGTTTCAAAATAAAGTCATTTGGAGGTACAGGGACTGCATGTGGCTAGGAACTGAAAGTTTGTGTCCAAATTCATAGGTTGAAACCTTATCTCCAGTGTGGTGGTATTTGGATATGGGGCCCTTGGGAGGTGATTAGGTCATGACGATGGAGCCCTCATGAATGGGATTACTGCTCATATAAAAGAGACTCGATCTCTGGTGAGGACAGAGCACAAAGATCACCATCTATGAGCTAGGAATCTGGTCCCCACCAGACACCGTACTTGCCAGTGCCTTGATCTTGGATTCCCAGCTTCCAGAACTGTGAGAAATAAAAATTGTTTAAGCCACCTAGTCTATGGTATTCTTTGTTACAACATTTGAACTAGAACAGGGCTTCAATATTTGAATCGGGGGGTGGGAGACACAATTCAAACCATCCCAAATACTCTTACATAAAATAGTTCTAAGGCTAAAAAACATGGGCAAGTTTGCCAACTCCAAACACTCTCCATATCCATAAGGCACATCAGCACCTTGAAAGTATTGAGGCTCTCAATTACAGTAAAGAAAATTTGTACACTAAGAAAACTATACACCTCGATTTGTTTCTCAAATTGAGGTGACTTGGAAATCTATTTTCTTAAATGACATTTATTTACACCCAGTATTATTCCATGAAATACCCCTCAGAAAATGCAGTCAGATTTCAAGCAAGACAGCAGCCTGAGACTAAAGCCATGGTCAGCGTCTGTAACGATGGTGAAAACAAATCCAGGCAAAGCAGCAAGCCTATGATAGATAGCCCATAACCCTCTGGCCTCTTCTTGTCTTTTAGGGAGAAGAGTAGGAGTGCTACCAATCCTGGACATAAGAGCTCTTTGTAGCAATTATGACAGACTCAGAATCAAGTGGCCGAAAGGAGGGGGGAACATGATGCTGACCTTCTGCCAAAGCTCTTTAAATGAGGTCATGCACTTCAGTGCACAGACTATTGCTGCTAACGGGCAGCGCAGGAAGAACTGGTAGTAAACAGTGGAGCATGGTGGCGGCTGTTTTATGAGAGGGAAGGAGAGTGGGGATGAGCATGGGGGCTGCATTGCAGCTGCCAGTGATCCACAGCTGGCTGCCTTGGGCAAGCGCTCAGCCAGACTGGGGGCCCCAGCCGCAGCACTGAGACTCGTTGGCCCTGCTAACCCCACTCTGCACATTCCCCTGCTTGACAGGAGCAAGAGAGAAGTCACTGTGCAGGGGTTGATGCGCTTTCCTTTTCAAGCAGATGCTGCTTTATTGGATGCCTGACTTTGCGATTAACTTTGGCTTAGTTTTTGCCATATGTCTTTCCCAAAGCTGCTTTAGTTCCCGGTGCAAGCTGAGCCCCTGTGATTTTAATAATCCAGCGCTGCCTCTGCTCTCCGCAGCTGGTTCACCACTGGGTCTGCAATTGGCATTTTGCTCGCCTCCTTTGGCCTGGCTAGAACAATTTCTGGTCTATTTGTCTCCACAGGCTCATTATCGATTTAGCCCATAGACCCATATCAGACACTGCAGAGCTACTGTCTTCATTCACAGATGAAAGAAAAATATGCTAAGCATGACAAAAACCTGTGGAAATCTTTTTTAGGCCTGATACGGAAAGGGGGAAAATGAACAGCTGTAGTGCAGAGAGGAATAAGACAGCCAACCAGGGGCATTTAATTGGAAAGCAAACTAGACCAGGTATGTGAAGATGTGGGAAGTTGATACCTGAATTTTGATGAGAAACAAATATTGAATAAAACATTTGAAAACAGATGGGGAAAGAACACGAAGGCTTTTTTTTTTAATATAAAGAAAACCCACTCAACTGAGTTCACATAAAAGGCAGTGTGATCTGGTAATAAAAGACAATTGGCATCCTCTGGTTAAAAATGAGGCTTGGAAAGCCAACTTCTGGGACTTTGAACTATATCCTCTAAATTCCAAACATAGGCCCTTATCCACAAGAAACAACAGCTTACCAGGCGAAATCATTAGCTGAAGAGTAGATCAGAGATTGAATGCCATAGCTATGTGAGTGTCGTGAAACTCGA
Source organism: Hipposideros armiger (assembly GCF_001890085.2). Classification (NCBI taxonomy): domain Eukaryota; kingdom Metazoa; phylum Chordata; class Mammalia; order Chiroptera; family Hipposideridae; genus Hipposideros; species Hipposideros armiger. Next base: position 2,624,933 of record NW_017731434.1, read on the forward strand.
GCAAACAGTGTGGGTAAGATAAGCCCGAGCTCCCCTTTGGCCATTATCTGGAGCCATAGAAGAGGATCCATTGTCCTCCGTATTCCCATACCCCAAAGGACTCAAGTACAACACACACTCACACACACACAGACACACACATACATACGCACACAAACACAACTAGAGTTTCTGCCTCCCCATTTGGAAAAAGGAACAGGAACATCCGCACTTTTGACCTGCTTGCCAAAGGCATACATACATGTTTACCAGCCTCCCCTCTCCATTTCATCTTTGGGACAGAGAACAAAATAAAGATGAACCTATTGGGGAAAACTGTGGGAAAATATTACTTGGTTCTCCTGGTGAGAAATTGAAGCCCAATAAGACTGTTAGATAAGATTCAATTGTTCTCCGGTCAGCAACATATTGTAAATTCTGCCTAGGAAACCAAAGTGAAGAGCTGAAGAAAGCTTGAAGATCAGGAAAGAAACAGAAACACAGGAGGGTGGTTAGTGATCCCCTCACAAGTGGTCTAGGGTGTTCTTTAAAACAGCATCATTATGACAGGCTCCCTGCAGGGCTTTTTCTAAGCAATTCCTCCTAAATGCCCTCAGAGTGAAAACATGCTGTAAATTCAAAGAAGGATGAATTTCTGAGACAGAATACGCAACCTCTTAGGGATCTATGAACCAGGGGGTGGTACAAGAGGGAATTTTTATGCTAGGAATTAGAATTGCTACAAGAGATAGAATATGATGGGAATCCAACTTTGTTCTGGCCAAGTTTGTGGTATTTTGACAAATTTTCACAAGCAAAGAAAAAAAATCAAAGCATTTTATTTCTAACAGCATTTCTCTCTTTTTCACCCAAATGCCATCCATTTTTTTCTTATTTCCGCAAATACATCAGTTTAACAAAAATGTAGAAGCCCTGAGATAGTGAATTTCTATTCAAATACACTTTATTTTGTCATCGAGACTAAAGTTAAGACAGGTGTCCCATGGCCCCTTTGATCCCTTTCAGGGGGAAGTATCCTCTGAACATTGAGTAACCCAATGTCCTCAATCTTGGCTGAACACTGTTATTACCTTGGGAACTTTTTTAAAAACACTGATGCCTGGATCCTCCTTCCCCAGAGATTCTGATTTCTAATAGGTCTGGGCTTCAGCATAGCACTAGGATTTTTTTTTTAGATTTTTTTTATTGGGGAATTGGGGGGATGGGAACATTGCTGGGGGAATTGGGGGAAGGGGAACAGACTAGTTTCTGTCGTTTTGTTCTTCAATCTAGTTGTGGAGGATGTTGCTTCACTGGCCCAAGTTGGCACCATCATTGCGCTCTTCCCGGGTGAGGCAGATCAGTCGCCCGCTTCTGGACGGCCGCTCACTGCAGCTGCTGGCCACTCACGCTGGCTGCTGGCTACATACGGTAGCCCATGGCAATCCACTGCCACAGGGACTGCAGCCTACGCCGTCGCCAGCGACTCATGGCAGCCCAGCTCCAGGTTGAGCTGTTGTTCAGCATCTTAGCTGTGGAGGGCAGTGTCACTGGCCCTCATATGTGGGATCCGAACCGGGGCCCTCTGGCATCCCAAGCGAGTTCTTAACCATCGCGCCACTCAGCCGGCCCCGCACTAGGATTTTTTTTAAGCTCCCACATAATTCTAATTTGCAACCGTGGCTGAGACCTAATGTGAAACTAACCTATAGCATTTGGGTTTATTGTTTTTTCAAATCTTTTTTTCTAACATCCTATTTCTTCCCTGTACTTCCAGAGTTCCCCATGGGCCTCTTCCCTGAACCACCACTGATATTGTAAGCCTGAGTTGTAGCATAGTGAATGGGTCTGATGCCCTTTCCTGCTGGAACCTAACAGAAGAAGTATTAGAACAGCTCTCCTTTCCTACTATATGGCCTCTCAATTGCCTGAGATTCAGTACACATAAACATACAGATTGTCTCCCCAGATTCAGTCCACCATAGCAACAGACAGATTGAAAACCTAGTGGAAGGGTTAGAGCAGCTCAGAAAGGAGTTACAAGTCTACAAAGGAACAGGGAGTTCTACTAAAGTGGACTTTCTTGAGCCTCAGAAGGAAGGGACCCCTCATGAGTAGTTTCCCCACTATTTACCAGGACTCCTTGCCATCGTGGGTAGCAAGCTCTTTTGCTAAAGGCCTTCTTTATAAAGTCTCACAGTAGATTTATTTCACTTAGCATAATAACTGCTAGGTCCATCCATGCTGTCAGCAAGATTTAATTTTCTATTGCTGTATAATACTCCATTGTGTGTGTGTGTGTGTGTGTGTCTGTGATATCTTCTTTATCCATTCATCTATCAATGGACACCTAGGCTGCTTCCATATCTTGACTACTGTAAATAACACTGCAACGAATATAGGAGTGCATATGTCTTTTCAAATTAGTTCTTCGGATAAATACCCAGAAGTGAAATTGCTGTGTCATATAATCCCTGCCTTCTCCAGGAAAACTTCACCCCATCCCATTCCCAGAACCTCCCCCCATACACCATATTCCAAATTGGATTTCAGCAGTCTTGAGAAGCAGTCATATGTATAAGCCAGATGGGCAGTGATGCTCTTAGGCTTCCAGTCTTCTCAACTTGCCAGGGGAGAAATGTGGTCCCGTCCCAGGAGCAAGGGCGATCCTGGATCCTCCGATTGAGTCTTCTTTCCTGTAGCTCACGACTAGAGTTGTAATCCTACCAGTGACTTCAGCTACAGCCTCTTATAATGTATTTAGACAACGTACCCCAAGAGTGGGTTATTTGTCCCTTCCACTCCCTAGACACACACACACACACACACACACACACACACACACCAGTATAGTCTTAGCTTGTTATCTCAAATTTAAATCACTTCAGAGGTCTAGGAGATACATGGGTATAAGACAGTAGAGAAGGTTGGTGACTTAATTCATTTAATACTATTCCATGTTGTATTAGTCAGTGTTCTCCAGAGAAATAGAACCAGTAGGATATGAATACATATATTTCCACATACATGTGTATCTATATATTTCCACATATATGTATATGTGTGTATATATACATATAAGTATATGTGTGTGTATATACATATGTATATATATATATGTATATGTATATATATGTAAATTTATTATGAGGAATTAGTTCATATGTTTATGGAGGCTGAGAAGTTCCACAATCTTCCATCTGCCAGCTGGAAACACAAAAGTCAGTGATGTAATTCAGTCCAACTTCAAAGGCCTGGGCACAGGGTTGTCAATGGTTTAAATCCCGATCCAAGGGCTGGATAGGATGAGATGAGGTGTCCCAGCTCAAACTGGAAGGCAGGAAGCAAAGAGGGGTGAATTCTTCCTCCTTCCGCCTTTTGTTCTATACAGGTCCTTAATGAATTGGATGATGCCCACCCACATTGAGGTGGGCAATTTACTGATTCCACTGATTCAAATGCTAATCTCAACCAGATACACCCTCAGAGACACACCCAGAAATTATGTTTAATCTGAACACTCCAAGCAAGTTGACATATAAAATTCACCATCACTAATACTAAAGACATAAGCTAAACAAATTATAAAATTCACTGTGTCATCCAAGTAAAATACATTTGAGGATCTAACTCAGCCCATTGGGCCCAGTTTGTTTGTTTGTTTGTTTGTTTGTTTGTTTGTTTGTTTGTTTGTTAACTCTGGTTTAAATCCATACTGAGAAAAGAATATTTCTTCATGCAGTCTTCAAAGCATATGTCCTAGACTTGGAGTCAATAAAAGTCATAATTGAGCTCAAAAATACGTTGTTCATTGCTGCCCCACCTGAAGCATCATAGAAGGGCCATATCACCACTAGTGGATGCATTCTCAGTCCCCCTGCTCAACAGTGTTGTATTTATTCTTTCTTTTACACTTTTGATCAAGCTGCTCCCTTTACCCCCATCACCCTTCCCACTCTCCCTTCACCTGGCTGATGCCCATTTATGGCTCAAATCTCAGGTGAGGCGAAACTTCCTTAAGGGAACCTTTGCTACCACACCACCCAAGTTAGCTTGCACCTCTCTTGTGCATTCCCATAGCACCCTGTATTTACTCATTCATTGAACCCTTTATAATTTTAATTATCTACTCTAGGAACACTGACCAGATTGGAAAAGATTTATGTCAGATGATATTGTATGTTAGTGAGGTTGTGTGGCAACATGAACTCTTTTCCACTGCTGGTGGGAATGAAAATCCGCACAGTATGTAACAACAGAAATTCAACTCCTAGGTATAAATCCCAGAGAAACCCATTTAACATGTGTGCAAGGAGGCTGCTGAAAATGTACAAAGCAGTATTGTTTGTAATGTATATCATCAGGAAAATGGATAATTAAACTTTATTTATTAAAGTATATTCATAAAATGGATCATTATGCAACAATAAAAATGAAGATATTAAAGCCACATATACTAATGGATGAATCTCATAAACATAATTCTAAGAGAAAAATTCCAGCCATAGAAGACCACCTGCAGCATGACATAGTTTATATAAAGTTTTAAAATATCTAAACAAAATTATAACTTGTTTAAGGAACATATACTATGTTGTATTAGTTTTCTCCAGCTGCTGTAACAAAGCACCACAAACTGGGTAGCTTAAACAACAGAAATTTGTCTCACAGTACTGGAGGATATAAATCTAAGATCAAGGTATCAGTCAAGTTAATTCCTTCTGAGGGCTGTGAGAGAGAATCTGTTCCATGCCTCTCTCCTAGCTTCTGGCAGTTTGCAGGCAATCTTTAGTATTTCTTGGCTTCTAGATGCATCATCCTGATCTCTGCCATCATCTTCACACGGCATTCTTCCCGTGTGTGTATCTGTCTGTGTCCTCAAATTTCCCCTTTTTACAAGGACCCAGTTATATTGAAGTAGGACCCACCCTAATGATCTCTTCTTAATTTGATAATTTGCAAAGACCTTATTTCCAAATAAGGTCACATTTACAGATACTGGGGTTTAGAATGTAAACATATTTGGGGAGACACAATTCAATCCATAGCATAAATATATAAAGAAATACATGAAAATGATAATGCTAAATTAAAGAAAGTGGTTACTTCAGGGGGAAAGGGATATGTGTTCAGGAATGAATTAACAGCAACTTCAAATACAAGGTGTGATCAAACAATATGGTGAATGTTTGAAAAGAATTTATTAGAGTAAAAAACACCTTGCCATTAATCCCCCTCAAAATACTCCCCTCATTTCAAACACACTTATCCCATCATTCTTGCCACTTTCTGAAGCAGTTCTGGAAGTCCTCTTTCGTGTCTTAGTTGTCCTGTCATAGCTGCTTCGATGTCCTGAATCATTTTGACTTTGGGAAAGAGCCAAAAGTCTCTTGGTGCCAGATCCAGTGAATAAGGTGGATGAGGACACACCAGTAATGTTTTTATTTGACAGAAATTGCCATATACCAGAAGCGATGTGTGACACAGAGCATTGTCATGGGAGAGGATGATTTACAGCACACTTTAAAACACACCTTCTCTCAACCGTAGCTCACACACGACTGATTGCACCAAACAAGTTGAAACTTGTCAGGCACTGTTACTAAGGTTCTATGCGCAGCTTCCTGTATTGAAGTTCCCCATCTTTCTATTGGCTGGCACTCAGCAGCAGCATTAACCATTTCTTTTGATCACAAAGGAAAGGTTCTGTGTTACCCATTGCTTCTGGTATATGACAATTTTTGTCAAATAAAAACATTACAATGTATCCTTATCCACTTTATTCACCAGATCTAGTACCAGGTGACTTCTGGCTCTTCCCCAAAGTCAAAATGACCATGAAAGGAAAATATTTTTAATCAATTCAGGACATCAAGGCAGCCACGACAGCACAACTAAAGACACTCACAAAAGAGGACTTCCAGAACTGCTTCAGAAAGTGACAAGAACGATGGGATAAGTGTGTTCAAAGCAAGGGGAAGTATTTTGAGAGGGATTAATGGCACTGTGTCTTTTACTGTAATAAATTTTTTACTTAAACATCCCCCCATAGTTTTTGATCACACCTCATATCATGGGAATATTTTACTTCTTAAGTTGATCATGAATACAAGTATTCACTCCATTATTCTTTACAGTTCACTTTATGTCTAAAATATTTTGTGAATACTGATAAAATATATATTTTATGATAATTAACATGTTCTTCTCCTTAATGTAGGCCTTCAAATTGTAAAATATATGAGGGTAGAACCTCTGTATCACAAGCCTAGCACAATTCTTGACACATAATAAGCATCTAATAAGTCCCTGAACTAATGAATAAGGTGGACATTATTATACTACTTGGAAATAAGGAAATTGAGGTCAGAGAAGGAAACTGAGGTTATGATCACGTCATTATATGGATGAATCAGCAGAGTCATGGCTTTAACTCAAGTACTCTGACCTTCCAAATATTACTATTCCCCTTTCTTGGTGAGTAGAATTGAGGGTCCCAGAAATCCAAAGAGCTATTGCTCCTTTCTTGTCATTGGATACTCAACAGTTAATTAGGCAGAGACACTCAAACATTAACAGGCCTTAAGATCTTTAATGACAAACCCAATATTTGAGAATTTAGAGACCAAGATGTTAATATGTGGAGATACATACCCACTGGAATTACAATGCCATCCACCGTATTGCTCTGGCCTGTATCAGGTGGGTAGCCTTGGAGAATTATAGTGATCACATCTTCCTTGTGAGAAAAGTATATAAATAATGAACTGGAAAGGTCTAGAGGGCAAAAAATATAATATAGAACATCTCTGAGGATAAGGGTACCTAGTAAGTCTGCCTGTATTCCCAATTATCTCCCCTTACTTGGGAATTGTTTCCTGGTCCACAGAACTGGATCTTTCCATTAAGTTTATACTATGTGCCCCCACCCCTCTCCTCATGGTTGATTGGCCAAGGATAATTACAAGATCAAAACTTACCAATCAGATGTGGGTATAGAACAGGGACTGAGAAGTATAGTTGATCTCTGCAACTGAATGCAAGTATAACATTCTGAATTTGGCTGCTTTGAGGTGGGCATATTGCATGTGTCAGACAGAAAACCTAGAAAGAGGTGAGAGGAGAGAGAGAGAGAGAGAGAGAGAGAGAGAGAGAGAGAGAGTCAGAGATAAGGGATAAACAATGGAGAGAGCCAAAGACTTTTCAGATACTCATTTGATATCTTTCCTGAGGTCCACCTTCCTTGGGTTCTGTGAAAGATCCATATTCCTTAAAATAAATGTCCCCTTTACTTAAGTGAGGTCAAATTAGTTCCTGTGACTTGTAACCAAAGACCTGACTAATATAGTTTAGCAGATGGTGGGGACAAAGAACAAAAGAGAAAGGAATGAATTTCTCAGCCTAACAGATTGAGAATGATGCACCCAGTTCCATTCCTCCAGCCTCACCCACCTGCTACCTTTCCATCCCACTCAGCAGATACATTTCCATTTTTTAAACCCAAAATGAGAAACAAAACCTTCTAAACTATGAGCACAAGCCAAATGGAGCTGGACAGGTTCCAGCTACCCACTCAGCCACTTTCAAGCAGCTGTCTCCAAGAGCTAAATGGGGACAACTGAACCAATAAGAATTTAGCTTTGGGAGCACACAGGAGCCTATCCTGGAGATGGGGAGGTGGAACGTTGATGTAGTCATAGGAGTGGGAGGGGGTTTCAGGACTGAAAAGTTTGAGTGACAAAGGTGATAACTATCAAAAAGAGCAACTAGAGGAGACAGAACCACCAAATACTTTCTTTAATCTTTTTTTTTTAAGATTTTTATTGGGGAATTGGGGGGATGGAAACAGCGCTGGGGAATTGGGGAAAGGGGAACAGACAAGTTGCTGTCATTTTGTTCTTCAGTCTAGTTGTGGAGGACGTTGCTTCACTGGCCCAAGTTGGCACCATAATTGCGCTCTTCCCGGGCGAGGAAGATCAGTCGCCGGCTTCTGGATGGCTGCTCACTGCGGCTGCTGGCTGCTCACACTGGCTGCTGGCTTCACACGGTAGCCCATGGCAACCCACTGCCACAGGAGCTGCAGCCTACTCCATTGCCAGCGACTCACGGCAGCCCAGCTCCAGGTTGAGCTGTTGTTCAGCATCTTAGCTGTAGAAGGCAGTGTCACTGGCCCTCATATGTGGGATCCGAAACAGGGCCCTCTGGCATCCCAAGCCAGTTCTTAATGATCGCGCCACTCGGCCGGCCCTCTTTAATCTTTTCAAGGGCCACATTAGTCACTGTTAAATGAGTCGATAATCGTTTGCAGCCAGGAAAGAAAAACCAGACTCATTTATTGAAACGTTTCTATGTCTACCAGTTGCCCCATATTGGCAACAGGCTTATGTTAGATGAACATCATCATCTTTAAGGACTTACACAGAACTATGCTGTATCCAGACCATGAGCATCAATCACCATGTCTTATTCAACCTTGTGTCACCAGCAAGTAGCATGGTGCTGGATTTAGAGTTGGCATTCAGCACATTCTTGGTGAAATTGATTGAACAGAGTTGAATGTGCTATCGAGGTTAGTAGTATCAGTACTGAAAGTTGGCGGTACCCTCTTGATTTTTGCAACCAGAGGTAAATATCTAATATTAATACATAGAGCCATATTTCTGCCAAAAAGAAAGAAAATTGGAAAGCTACTTTTCTGCCAAAAAAGTTCAAAACAGTGTCTCCTACACAGTAGCATAACTGGGGAGGCAAAACATAGCAAGAAGGCCCAAAGCATTCAGATTATAAGGAGACAGAGCTTTAACTTCAAGCAAAGTAAGACATCGATGCATTCCTTACATAACTGGGAGGGGTTTCTCCACTATGCAACCCACCCATGTTCCCTTCCACACTGCCAGCATGCCTATAAGCATTGAACGTTTTCATCATTGGATCAAGGGGGCTTGTGAGTAACCCCAGAGGGGCTGAAAAAGGAAGGGTGTCCACTCAGGATAGCTCATATGGGGCTCAGCAAAGCCTCACTTCTGGTATTAGAAGTGAACAATCCAGTAATGGTGTGTGTTACTGAAAAGACCTCACCAGGCATTAAGGACATCATGAAGAGTTAATGTGGGTTTCTAGCTCAAATGATGGGCAATGCCTCCCAGAATGCTGACGGATGGTCTGCAGGATTGGTCAAGCTTCTGTGAGGCCCCATTGCACTGGGATCAGTGACCTTTTATTGCTGACTCCTTTCCCCTCCCTGTGGCTCCCTTAGGCTGGCCCCCACTCCAGCCCTTCTCCTAGCCTATGCCCCACTCCGCTTTTATTGTAACTTCATAGATCATATATACATAAGTATTTCATTCTTGCTAGAACAGTGGGAACGCTGCACAAAACTAACCCAACTACTTTTACTTCACTTCTTGGTACATGCACATTCCATGTTCAACTTACTGATGAGAAATTAAGGACCCAAAGTAATAAGAATTACAGGAATCTTCCCTTTTTGTCATCATTTTCAGCATAAGTTTCAGGGAAGTAGCACAAGTGAGAAAGGATATGATAAGTTTCCTTGGTCATTTATGTTGCTTAGATAACATTGCCTTTTGCCATTCAAAGCAGGTTCTCATTAAAATGAAAAACAGCCTCTTGGATCTGTCAGGACCCTGTTTACTCAATTGTAGATGTACCACAGTTGCCTTATTCTGGCTTTGTGTCTCACTGAGCTCCCACACATTGTGCATCTGTGCTCATGGGGCATTGGAAAGGCTATACGCAAATGAGGTGGCAAAGAACAGCAGTGAACTTGCATATTGCCTATACCCCCTGTGCTCACACATCTACTCCATTATCCCATTGGACTTTACTTATAAAATATAACTTAAAAGATAAAATTATTTAAAGAAATTTAGGACACTGACAACAGGTAAACCACTTGTGGCCAAAGGCGCCTGTGCAACTGCATAGGTTGGACACTATGAAGTCAGCCCTGATACCTGCACAAGTTGCATTTGGAGCAGTAGCAGTCAAACAGCCTATCATCCCACCAGCTTCAGCCCGGAAGTTCACTGGCCTTTGGACCCCTCATTACAAGGAGGTGCCCCTGTATGATGGCTTACCCCAGTGTCCTTGCTGTAGGATTCAGGGAGAATAACAGAGGATCACATTTCAAATTTCAAAGGATTTTAAGCTTTTCTTGTTTAGGTGTATTTCGGGAAACCGCTCTAACCTCCCTTAATGAAAGGGCAGGGAGAAAAATCCCTGAATATTCTGCTGCTTCCTAGAACCACAAAAGAAGAGAGATTTTCCATAGCAGTAGAGTATCCAGTGACCTTCTCCTAGAAAAGATGAGAACATCGCTGGGAACATCCTCAGAGAGAATCTTGGAGAGTGACCCTTTTCATTCCCAAAGCTTCAGCTCTGCCTTCCTATTGTTTCAGCTCAGATGTGATAGCATTGGAGTCATGGAATCATACCAGTTTTGAATTGGAGGGAAACTTTGAGATCCTATCTAACTCATTTCACAGATGGGATTAGATGACTTTCCTGGGGTCACAGCACTAGTTAGCAGCAGCACCAGGCAAGTACCTTAATATTTAACTTTTATGCCCATCCTTAGCCACAGCATTCTTTCTCGTAAAGATAAAAATGAAGGATATACTATGTGATTCTAGTTATACAATGTTTTTCAAATAACTAAATTATAGACATGAGAACAGAATAGTGATTGCTGGGGGTTAGAGATAAAGAGGAGTGAAAGAAGTATGTAAAGCTGTGACAGGAAGTGTGGCATGTGGTAGAGCTTTGTAGTGGATCTGTGTCTTGACTGTCACTATCAATAGCCTGGTTATGATACTGTACTATAGTTTGTTTTTATTTATTTATTTATTTATTTATTTATTTATTTTTAAGGAGGGCACAGCTCACAGTGGCCCATGCAGGGATTGAACCAGCAACATTGGTGTTATCAGCACCACACTCTAACCAACTGAGGTAACCGGCCACCCCTGTACTGTAGTTTTAAAAGATGCTCACTGGGGGACACTGGCAAAGAATATACAAAGTCTCTCTGTAGTATTTCTTATAACTGCATATGAGTCTACAATTATTTCAAAATAAAAATTCCATTCACAAAAATTAATAAGGACACATTTAAAGTTTAACATCAATCATGCAAGATAAATAATAAAGACAAATACTATATTAATAGTAACTGAAATATTAAAATGAATCCTATTCTCATACAAGAGGGACTTGAGGTTCTGCCCGGGCCCATATATTTACACACTACTCCTGATTTTCTTTATTATTATGTTATTATTTTATTATTATTTGGTCTTACCATTCAAAATGTTTTCCCGTCATAGGCTGTTTGACAGCACCCTTCCAAAGAAGCAAGAAGTCACATTCTAGAATATACACAATGGAGGTGACATTGGTGCCACAGGTACCCAAGAATGTTTATATTGTTTAGAATCCAGAGAGGTTACAAACATCAGGCAGCGCCTCTGGGCAGCATGGTTTCATCTCCTCAGGGTGACTCAATGTAGGTGAAGAGAACATTTTTAAAAAATGTCCATCCAACACAATCACCTGACGAAGATTATTACGGTCATTTGGAGTTGTTAGGGCCCATCCTGAAGGAGCAGAGAAATGAAATGTTCCAAATATGTCAGCTTCATCTCAAATTATACAAATCGTTAAATGATGGTGCCACTTCCCTGAGTAAACCTGGGTCTCAATTCAGCCATCTGTGCTACCGTCAGAGAAGAATCGTTCATTCCTTGGTCAGGTATATCCTCCATACCAGGTGTTTTGGAATGTAACTTCAAGGAAAGAGGGAAAGAGAAAAAGAATAAAGCCATTAAAATTCACAACAGTGGGCTGGCCGAGTGGCTCAGTTGGTTAAGAGCACAGGCTCTGAGCAACAAGGTCACCGGTTTGATTCCCCCATGGGCCTGTGATGAGCTGCCGCTGAGCTGCCAACACCACCAGGTGGCAGGATAGCTCAGCTGGTGAGAGCACATGCTCCTAACAACAAGGTTGCTGGTTCGACTCCCTCATGGGATGGTGGGCTGCGCCCCGCCCCCACACCGCAACTAAGATTAAACACAGCACCTTGAGCTGAGCAGCCACGAGCTGCCAATGTGTGGCCGGCCACATGGCTCAGTGTGCAACAAGGTTTCCAGTTCAACTCCCGCATCCCCCCACCCCTACCCCGGCCCCACAACTAAATTGAAAGCGGTGACTGGACTTGGAGCTGAGCTGCACTCTCCACAACTAAGATTGAAGGACAATAACTTGATTTGGAGCTGATGGGTCCTGGAAAAACACGATGTTCCCCTCCCCAATTCTCCAATAAAAGTCTTTAGAAAAACCCTTTGCAATAGGAATAATAAACTGGATTCAAAGGTAAGCTCTAAACAGGGAAGTCTCTGTTCTACAGAATTCCCAGTGGGTCAACATTGATTCCAATTGGAGTTAAAGCTAAAACATATTCAGCAAGAACCAGAATGCTTTCAAGGGTGGATGTGAATTGCCTTTTCACGGGTATGATTGCCTGGGAGCAATCATGAAACAGAAGTACGTATATTATTAGAATCATTAGAAGTGTGGATATGTGAACAAAAAATATCACTGCACCACTTTGGGCATTTATCCTAATTTTGACTTTGTTCTAGAGTTTGGAAAAAAATGTAGGTATTGGCAAAATTGGACCTTTTAATCATTTAGCAAAAAAAACCCATTTCTTTCAAGAGGAAAATGAAATAACATTTTTGCTTCACTTATTTATCCATTCATTCGTAAAAAAAAAAAAATTATTCTATGTAAGCACTGTACTAGGTATATACTGGGGATACAGCTGTGAAGAATAATTATAATAGCAAAAGTTTACCCAGTTTCCATAGGTGCCAGGCACTATTACAACAAATATTAAATTGTATAGTTTTTCTAATAATCCTGTGAAGTAGGCATCACTGTCTCTCTCACTATCTTCAGCATGATGCATCCAGAGACTTGTAACTTCTCCATAAGAAAAAGCATCTCTGGTCCATGGTAAAGAGCAGAGCTGGGGGCCGGCTGAGTGGCGCGATGGTTAAGAACTCGCTTGGGATGCCAGAGGGCCCCGGTTCGGATCCCACATATGAGGGCCAGTGACACTGCCCTCTACAGCTAAGATGCTGAACAACAGCTCAACCTGGAGCTGGGCTGCTGTGAGTCGCCGGCGACGGCGTGGGCTGCAGTCCCTGTGGCAGTGGATTGCCATGGGCTACCGTGTGTGGCCAGCAGCCAGCGTGAGCGGCCAGCAGCCGCAGTGAGCGGCCGTCCAGAAGCCGGCGACTGATCTGCCTCGCCAGAGAAGAGCGCAATGATGGTGCCAACTTGGGCCAGTGAAGCAACGTCCTCCACAACTAGACTGAAGAACAAAACGACAGCAACTTGTCTGTCCCCCTTTCCCCAATTCCCCAGCACTGTTCCCATCCCCCCAATTCCCCAATAAAAATCTTTAAAAAAAAAAAAAAAAAGAGCAGAGCTGTAAATCTTGCCTGGCAATCAGGTGTCAACTTCCTAGCTATGTCTTTTGGACATATGTTTGTTTGGTTTTTTTAATTAGTTTCAGGTGTACAGAACAATGCAATAGTTATCCTTTTCACCCCTCACAAAGTAACAACCCCACTCCCCCCATCCACTGCGCCCCCACCCCCAACATCATACTTATTTATTACAATTCCATTGACTCCATTCCCACACTCTACTCCACATCCATGACTATATGTATATATAATTATAGTTGACATACAATATTATTCAACATCAGCTTCAGAAATACAGTGCGGTGGTCAGGTTGTGGACATTTTAAAAAAATGCTTGCTATTAGTATTTTACATTTTTTGCTGCTCGTATTGCCACTGAAAGCAATTTTATTAATGTGATGATTCAAAAGCACAATGTGAAAAGAAAATTAAATCATTTTTTCATATGACAAAAAACCTTCATGTGGGAACGGACGGTTAATGCTCAATTTTCTTTGTTCATTTTGGGCCTACAAGTCAAATTAACACTGGCTTGCAATCAAGGCTATTATTCTAGTGGCTACTTCCTCCTGGACCTGCCACCACAGCACTTCTGACCCTAATTCTTGTTTTCAAGTTCACACAATAGATCTTTTCTAAAATGCCTCTTTTTTTCCCTTATGAGAATGAAACTAGTGGTATTAGCTATCCTTTCCCCTCCCCCTCCCACCCCATTGCTTTTTTTTTTTTTTTTTTTTTTTTTGTATTCCTAGGGCTTTCTCTGGAATGAAAGCACTTTTTCTATTTTGCAAAGGCTTTCTTTTACACTGAAAAAAACGGAGTTTGGTACTAAGTAAAGTGGAGGCCTTCTGACAGTAAAATGATTAGAAAGCACTTTGTTCAGAATTTTAATCCACTGTCCCACTGTGAGCCTGGGATTACTCCCCAGAATATGTTGAAGGGGCCCTACAGGGAAGTGGAGGGACACGGGCCTCAGAGGTAGACAGAGTGAGTTGAAAATTCAAACTATGTCATTTTTTTACCTCTGTGACCTTGGGCAAGTTAGCTGAGCCTCAGTTTTCTCATCTATAAAATAGAGATAATGGCTACTTTACAGAGTTATCTTAAAGATTTGATGTATACAGAACAGTGCCTACAGCAAAGCATGTCTTATTCTTTATTTGGGAGGGTCAAGGTCAAGGTTTAGAGGCACTGAGTAGAGAGTTAAAGAAAGTTGACAAGTACACAATAAAGAGTTGAAGCCTGGGAATTAGTGACTGCAAGGAAAGTATGCCCACTGCAGAAGCATTCCGTGAGGACGGCAATGTAGGAGCCCATGATGAAAACCACGTGTGCGGTCTGGAATCAGACCAGGGTTAAGTCCATTCTTTGCCACTTAGCAGTTGTGTGATCTTTCCCTTTATAATTTGGGCGAATTAATACCTGTTTGAAAAGGTCATTATGAAGATTAAGTTGGATAATATTTGCCAAGTGCTTAACTCAGTGCCTGGCACCTAGTAAGCTCTCAATAACTGATAACTGTTCCTTTAATTATTATTATTATTAATATCAGTAGCAATTAAATGTCAGTTTTACTTTAAGCGAATTTCTAAATCTTTCCAGGCCTTGATTTTCTCATTTGTATAATAGGTACAGTGGAAGGTACCTCATATGGCTACTGTTAGAATTGAAACTAGTCATTTTGAAAGAGTTGGCACTTTATTGGCACCTAAAGGGTAATCAATACTTGTTTTCTTTCTTGCTGGATCTGGTCATTACAGTAGTAGCTCAAGACTACCCTCTTGACTTTCTGAAAAGGTACTCCATGAATGAATATTTTAGCACTTGTACCTACTTCTCTTAGCCTCTCTCTTAGTATTTCTCTCCACCTCTCTGAACCTTGTTTTTTTTCTGTCCTTTTTAGGCCTGGCCCTTGATGTAGAATCATCCTTCATTATTTGGAAGATGTGTCTGAAGTTTCCTCCTTCTAAAAAATGTCTCTACTATGGCTCTTACTTCTACTATATTTCTACTATCAGCAATTTATTTTGCCATTTCTCTATAAAATTCATTGTAACATTTCAATTGGAGTAAGTTAAAACTTTCCTTCTTGGCAAGAAAACTGAATACCCTAGAAGGGACTGGGTGACAGAGTAAATAAAGAGTATGGACATAGAAGGAAAAGCTTTCAGAATAAAGGCAGGGGGAAGGGTTCTCAAAAAACCCAATCTTTATTTTTTCAGTGTTTTAAGAAACGGACCAAAGCCTTCTAGAATTAATTTCTGTACTTTCTTTCTTCCCCTCCTGTCTCTTTCTCTCTCTGTCTCCTTTTTTTCATCCCTCTCCCTTCCCACTCCCTTCCTTCTTTCCTGATTCACATTTTCGTCCATTTAAACAACTACATCTGCTTTCTCTTTTTCTACTCAGAGTGTTTTCAACTGTTTCCTATTTTCCCTTCTTAGTTTCAGATACCATTTTTATTGTATTTGCAATCCATATGCTGACACAGCACCATTGTCCTCCTTCCCTTTTCTGATTTATATCAAATACAGTGCAAAAAATTCATCCTGCTCAGTGTCAAATGCCAAATCCACTTTGGACATGCACTATTATTATTCAAGGTATGTTTTATTCCCACTGTCTTTCCCATAACCTGACAACTCACTCTCTCTCTCTCTCTCTCTCTCTCTCTCTCTCTCTCTCTCTCTCCGTCATAACCTAACCAGTAAATACAAAACTGTCTATTCTTTATACCCTTTAGAGATGTGGAGATGTGTGGAAATATTAGATGGTGAAAGCTGGATCAGTTCAGAGTGAATTAGTACCCAAAAGCTAGGAAGCATGAAAGCTTATCTGATCAGGTTTCTTCATCTTTCTTTTTCCCTGAAACTTATCCCAGCTTTTGAATTTGTAAAAATGAATGAATAATTTGGTGAGAAACAGATTTCTCAGAAGATTTGAATGGTCTCCAGCTTCTCTTTAGGGCTGAATTTTCAACTAAGAACACTTCCCTTCTGGCAGTAGGAGAAATTCAGGTCCAGGGAAATGGAATGGACGCACAGCTGTGGGACACATGGCTGAAGGAAACACCTGTGCTCTTAGAAGTATTAAGTGAGTCTGTAGTCACTGCCATTTGAGTCCAACTTCAACCTAATACAGAGATCAATGTCTACTCTGGCGTTAACTTTCATTGGACTGAGGCTCTAACATGTAATCTATGACCAAACCTGTTGGAGAAAACTGCCTGCAGAAATGCTCCCACACTCTGATCCCAAACAAGTAATTCTCTGGGGATACCAATAGTGAAGTGATTTGGGATATAATTACTGTGCTCCTGTGTCTGTCTACACCCTCTAAATTATTATAGCCTCTTTGAAGGAAGGTTGTGTGTGTCTACTAATATTCCTAACTCCTGCCCCCCCACCCCAGTACCGTGCATATGGCATGTCCTCAGTAAAAGCATTTTGTGGTGAGCTGAACTGAATGGATGTTAGCTAAGCCATGCTTAATGAGTGAAGCACAAGATGGAGAGATTAAAGGTTCAAAGTACCATAACCTGTTATCGCATTCCACTATGTAATCCCAGCCAGATTCAACACAGATCTAGGTTCAATTTAAAGATAGAAACAGTAGCCAAGGAAAACTGCCTTTCTCCAAGGCTCTTGTCCATTTTTGCCTTTGTAACAGTGCTATACATGCTCCATTTATTTGGTTTGTTGCCTCACTGAATTGTGCATGCAATGCAGTATTACCGGGCTGTGAGTTGAGACAGTCAATTTATGTGCAACCAGAGATATCCTAGAAAGCAGTCATGTTGCACTGAAAGAGTTTTGTCCTGACAGGAAGCCATTAGCATTGAGCTCCATCACTCCCAGGAAGATTCGCCTTTCTAAGACCACAACGCAGTTATTCATTGGAACATCATTTCTCATAGAACCCCGCCTGGGTGGGAATCAGGATTCTGGTTTCCATTTCTGCCTCTTCCCACATTTGGCTTTGGGACCTTTGACACATCACTAAACCTGTCTGGACCCATCCAACATCACCTTAAGTTTGTGTTTTTACATATGTTATCTCATTGTTTCGTAATATTTTTTCTTTAGGTTAGATGTTGCTATTCTCATTCTATAGATTCTTTCAACAGCAAACATTTGTCAAACCCCAACTTTTTTGTGCCTTGTACTGTTCTGGGTGCTGGGAGTCATCAAACTTATGACTCAGAGTTTTACAGGGAAGCCACTACCTAGAAACTTCTTCTAATGATGGCAATCTAAGTAATTTTAATCAATCCTCAGACTGAAGACAATAAAAAGAAAAAAAAAAAAAAAAATATATATATATATATATATATATATATATATATATATATATATCTCCCATCTTCTTAAAGCACCTAAGAACTAACAAGAACCCAAAAATGACTCAGCCACAGTCTAAGAGGAGGTGAGGGTCCAGTGAATTAAACACAGCACTTACAGCTGCTTTGGCCCTGAGAACACTTGCCCATTTGGAAGAAACAGTTCTGGTCCTGGTGACCTTGAAAGAAGAGTGTGTGTGTGTGTGTGTGGGGGGAGACTAAAACCCCAGAGCCTGCCAAATCTAATGAGTAGGCACCCCTCCACATCAAGGTGGGACTCCAAAGGGGTACAGCCTCAGGAGTGAACCAGAAATAAAGCAACTGTTGCTGAATTTTCATCCTGTGTTAATGCAAACAGGGGGTTCAGGGAATCTCAAAGCTTAACCTTTCATTAATGTTGTCCGAGGTTAGTATCAACTCTAGCCCCTGGCAGAGGCCAACAAAAACCCTCTTTAGAGAGAAGTATCATTATCTTAGGCCTCCCATTTTTTAAAAAATATAATGTACATAAATATAACTAGAGAGCATGGAGACATTAGTCAACAAGAGTATCTTCTCTACTCCCAAAAACTTGATATGCTTCAATTATCAGACATAGACAATAAAGTAACACATTTTGCTTACCATGTTTAAAAAAATAAAAAGCATGCTATAAAATATCTATAAATAATAAGAAACTATGAAAAGTTATATAGCAGATTTGAAGAAGGACCAAATAGAACTTCTAAAACTTAAATTACAATAACAAATTAAAAACAAAGTTGTATTTAACCCATGTTAAACCCGCCTGGACAGGTGGCGGGATGGCTCAGCTAAAAAAAAAAATAAATAAAAATAAATAAATAAATAAATAAACCCGCCTGGAGACAGAATTGCTGAACTGAAAGACAGATCAGAAGATAATGTGCAGAATTATCTTCTGCAGAAAGAAACAAAATACAGAGTACAGAAAAGGTAAAATACATAAAACATACTATGAGACTGTCTAACACACATTTAAATCAGATTCCCACTGACTGACATTGGCAGGTAGTTTTCCAGAATGGGAAATTAAACTCAAAACTTGTAACTCCAAATTGTATGCTCTTTCCTCTTGTTTGGAGGAGTCTGGGCTCTCTTTATCCCAGCCTTCTTCACTGTTTGACATTAACCCTTCTTTTCCATTATTTACTCTTATCATCTGTGTTTGTTTTGAAAACATGTTGTAATGTTGCTTATCATCAGAAGAATGATGATGATTCTGCTCCCTATCACTTACAGAAAGAGATAAAGGACTTTGTGAGGGTCTCAAAAGGAGCTTATCACAGTGGCAAGGGGTGAGTGCTACAATGAAGTATTTGTTTGTTTTTTAAGTAGTGCTAAGGAAAGCATAGAGCCAGAAACAACTAACTGGGCCCAAGGGAGCTTGAAAAAGCCTTTGCCAAGGAGATGACACTTCAGCTTGGTCACAAAGAACCTTCAGGGAGGAGCCGGAGTTGGTCAGACTACTAAGGTGGAGCGGGCATTCTAGGCAGAAGGAAGAAAATGTGTGCAGTCACCAAGACATTAACATTTGTGGGATGCTTAGGGAGAGAGAAGCAATTCATGTGGCTGAAAGATAGAGTATATGATAGGAGAGGAGAGGAGGTCTGCTCAACAACTAAGATGGCGCTAAAATGGAGTGAACAGTCCTTTAAGGACTTTGGTCTGATCCTATAGGCCAGTATTCCTCAAACTGGAGTCCAAAGACTCTTAGGGTTAGAAGGGAGGACACACTCTTAGGATGCAAAAGTTCTCACAGAAAAGCTTTTTTCCCTCATTTTGATGAGAATCTAAACAAAACAAAGCAAACAAAAGCCCTAAAATGAATACAGATATATTCTGGATCATTTGGATTACCTCCATATTTGTTGCCTATACAGTGTCACCTTAGATGCAATGTACGAGTTAAATACTCAACAGATTCAATTTTGCAAATAAATGACCATGCTTGCTAAAAATCAATCAAGAGTGGTAGGGCCCATGATACGTTAGAGATTACATGCCTTCCTTAAAAAAGTGTCTGTCTGATTTTAAAAGAACACAACACAACACCATCAGTTTTCAACCCTAACTTAAAGTGACTGTTTTCAACTTTTAACATGTTAGGAAGTGTATTTGATTGTATGAGTTAACACCAACATAGTGGCAAAATGACAATAGTCCTACACTGAATTCATTATATCCACATTGAATCATTTTACCAGTTATTATGAAAAACATGTTTCTTTCTCATTGATAATTGAAATAAAATGTTTTCCTAGAATATAACTTCTGTTTCTTAAGTTAGACAATAAATGGAGCTGTTTCTTAAGTTAGACAATAAATGGATGTGAGATCACGAAAACAACTTACACAGGACAGTGGTTTCCCCTTTAAGGCTTTCTGGTTTATAACAAATGATCAGACAGATTTATTAAGTAAATGCTTTGTTTATGCCAAAAAGAAAACGTCCAAATAACATCATGGGGCATTGTACAAGGCATCTTTTGCTGTAGTTTGAATAGGTTTTCTTCCAAATTTCTGACAAAATGGAAACAATGATAGCAAACTTGATTTATGGTCATTTCAAAATGGTCTGAATGAGTCACTTCCAGCATTTACTGACATCTTTTACTGGCTGTATGCTAGAGACATGAATATTTTTTCAACAACTATAAGAAATAAAAACTAACATCAAATATTATTTTCCAATATACAACTCCAGTAACAATTGGATTGGGTAATCATTTAATGCAGAGTGAAATATGCCATAATGGTAACCTTCAAGTTACCAAGATAGCCCCATAAGGATCAAGAGACAGCTCATTACAATTGGCAAATGATGTTCATTCCACAGACAGAATTAGGATAAGTAGGTGGTGTGACCATCTTAAAATTGTAAACAACATTGTGTTGGTACTTAATACCCTGATGGACAAATCCTTAAGTAAACAGTATTCCTCTCTTTTTCCTTTTAAATTTAAGATACACAAAGACATTAAAGATAACACATAGAAATATAGAAAGATTTAACTATATCTTTCTACTATTTATCTTTCACATTAAATTAATGTTGTTAATTAGAATTTTGTTATTTTATAGTTTTATTTATATTCAATTGTATATTTATGGATTTAAATTTGTATGTTATCTCTGAGGAAAAGGAGTTCTCATACTTAGTCTTAAGTGTCTATAGATTTTAATATTATAATAAATAATTTAAGTCAGCACGATGAGTCTAAAAGAAAATTTTTCCTTTAAAAGAAAAACACTGTTATAGGCCCTATGTTGTTACAAAGATTTTAAAAACGGAGTAGGTGATCAAATTTTCACTTTAAATTTATCCCCAGACAGTGTGTGATGGTTAGAATGAAAAGGGGCAAGATTTCAGGCAGGAGTTCAGTGAGGAAGCAGTAATCTAGTTGAGAAATAATGAGGATTTTAACAAAAGATACTGCTTTAGGATGGAGAGGACCTGTGACATGCCAGATAGGTCCCTGTTGTTTATCTCCGGTTATGCACAATAGTTTGGGATATATTACACAAGGGCACATGGCAAGGGGTATGGGGGAAGAGGATAAGTTACAAGCTGGATCAAGAAGTCAGGAAAAGGTGAGGGTCTCTGGATCTTAACATTATTCCACAGAGAGGCATGCTGGAGCTGCAGCTCTGATGGGCATAAATTTTGGGTCTATGTTCCAATGGGAAGATGCCCCCCACAGAGCCAGGAATTACTCTCCATACAGGACAAGCTTGAGAAAACAAGCCTTGCCACTGGAGGAATACATAGCCTGCCTAGCACAAGACTGTCTGAATTTGAGGTGCCAGCAATTTGGGAATTGACAAGGAATGCTAGCTCTTCAGAACCTGGAAAACTTGAGCTCCTAAGATGAAGCAGGTGACCTCACTGGAGGAAGGAAACCTCTTGACATGTGGGAAGTGGAGCTCCTCCGTCTGAGACAAGAAGAACCCCTCGCTCCAGCTAGCTCTTTGTTCAGACAATGAGGGTGAGCTTCCAGTGTCACTTTCAGACAATTCTGCTCATTACACCACAATCTAAACGTTTTATTTTATAGATAGAATTAATTAGAGTTGGTTATTAGTTGGATTTGGGGAAGTGTGTCAGAAAAGGCAAAGAGGAGTCAACAATTACTCTGAGGTTTATACCTTGGCTAGTTGAGTTTATGATGACTTCCTTAACTGAGATACAGGATTTGGGAGAAGGAAAAGGCTTTATGGTGAGGAGGGAAATGATGCATTCACATTTGGGAATATTGAGTTTGAGGTGTCTGTGATACATTCATTTGAAAGAAATGGAGGCTAGGGAATATTGATTTGAAAGTCAGATGCACTGTTTGTATTTGAAGCTTGAGAGGTGAATGACAATGACATTTTTCTGTGTAGACTGGGAAGAGAAGGGAAGAGGATTTTAACATTAAAAAGGCAGCTTGGTATGTTAGATCAACTGTTGAGAGGGGATGAGGCTAGAGGCAGGAAGAGAAAAATCATATATTAGAAGCCCAAGCGCTATTAATACAACAAACCATCCAGACAATGTGAGAATTTTTAAGAAAGCAGTAAAAGCACATTTTGCCATTGTTTTAGAGATGACTGAGTTTACAAAGCAGATGGCTTTTTTCTAGAAGTTTGCTGATGAAGAGGAGAGGAGGAGAGATAGACTAAGAAGCAAAGGTGAACCATAAGAGAGCCATGTTATTTATTATACTATAAAATCATATTAAAGACATTATTAGTTAAATTGACATGATACAAGATGTATGAGATAAAGTTGGATCATATTTTTCCACCTCAAGGTTTGGTTTTTTTTTGTGTTTTTTTTGTTGTTGTTTTTAATGATAATTATTTATAAGATGTTTACCAGAAGAGATTTTACTTTAAGTGTAAGGTAGATCTGTAAAATTGTGTCTCTGTTCCAATACCCTTCTAGCACTTGCCCTGCCTTCATTTTCAGCCCTTCTAAATAAGCTCTCCCCCCAGTTCCCAAGACCATGGTAATCTATGAAAAATAAAATTCCAATCACTTCACTCACTTGCTCATGCCTTGCCCAAATTCAAATGCCCATTTAGCACATATTCAGTACATAACTCTATGGGCAGTCTAGTGTGAGAGATAGAGAAGTAAATGAAAAATCATAACATAGCCAGGTACAAACTATAATAGGGAGAAGTCTGGCAAACCAGATCTAGAGATTTCGCCAGCACAGTGACAGCTGAGCCGGGTCCCCAGGGAATGTCAGAAGTTGACTAACTCTTTCATAAATGTCCCACCTTCCTCTGGCCTTTCTCTTTCAATTTCCATACCTTCATATATGTTCCTTCCAGCTGAAATGCTCACCTCCTTGCCCATCAGCCTATGGAACTCCTATTTGTCTTCAAGACTTCACACCCATGTCATCTTTTCCTTGAAGCTTTCCCTAACACTCCTTGGCCGGGCCAGGAGCCCTGACTTTGTGGCCCCAGAGGAAGTGACTCTTACTCCTGCAGAAACCTTTGTCTCCACATCAATCTATGTATGTGCTCTCCAAGGATAAGATAGGACATTCATCTCTAATACCCCCCTTCTAGCATAGTGCCTGGCACATAGCAAATGCTCAATTAACATTCGTTAAGCGACTGAAAGAGTAAAGTTGCTCAACAGGTGAATTATCTAATTTTAGAGCTTTTTAGGTTTCTGGGCAAGAGGGTGCTGTGATCCTTAAAAATTTTATTTAATTTCTGTGATCTTTTCCAGCTTTGTGTTTGGCTATTGATAACTAAGGTCCTTTATTACAATACAATCCTGTAACTCGATTTAACTCTGTGTCTATGAGCACACATAAGATTTGTTTGCTCAAACATGTCTGCTATTGGCAGAGTCTGATAGATAAATTCATTTCACTTTCAACCAATATTTATTAAACGTTTACTGTGTGCAACGATCAGTACTCAGTGTGTCAACCATGAAGATAAAGGCCTTCCCCTGATGGAGTTTATGATCTAATGAGGGAAACACAGTAAATAAATAAGTAAATATGATCTGGGATGATAGCTACGAGGGAAGAAATAATGTGGAGCAGCAAGAGAGATGAACAGGGGAGGCTTACTTTAAATGATGGGGTCAGGGTAGGCCTGTTATGGGGAAGAGATATTTAAAGTTAAGACCTAGTGAATGTATAGGAGATGAGGACAGAGGGAGACCATTTCTGCCAAGGGTAGGTATTTGAGAATGCCTTGTGACAGGAAAGTTGGTGTGTCCAGAGCCTGGGGAAGGAGGAGGTGAGTCTCTTGAGATGGGTTTAGAGATATAGGTGGAGTCTAGACCATGGTGTGACTTATGGGGCAAGTTAAAGATTATAGAATTACTTCTACAAGTAATGGGACATCATTGAAGAGCTTTCAATAAGAGAATTATGTAATCATATTCATTTTATTTTATTTTTTTTTTAGCTGAGCCATTCTGCCACCTTTGGCAGCTCAGTGGCAACTCAGCTCCAGCAGGGAATTGAACCAACGACCCTGTTGCTCAGAGCTTGCACTCTTGAGCAAGCTCTTAACCAACTGAACCACTCGGCTGACACAATCATATTCATTTTTAAAAAATCACTTGTCTATGGTGTACAAAATGGATTTGAAGGGGCAGAAAGGAATACGAGAGCCCAATTAGAAGACCTCTTGGTTAGAAATTTGGGTTTGGTTGCTTGTTATAGAGAAACCTAGACAACAAAGGTTTACAAAAAGCTATGAGCTGACTCTTCTCTCATGTATGAGGAAGCTTGGAAGAGCAACACAGGGCTGGGGCAGAGGCTTTTGTACGTCAGAGCTGAGGCTTCTATGATTATCTGGGCCTTTCCCTCATGGGGTGGTTACAAGATGGTCACTAAGGCATCTGACACTACATTCACAGTTTAGGCAGGAAGAAAAAGGCAGCTTTAAGGCAAAAATGGAACATGTCAGCATCTGTCCCCACCCCCCTTTAAAAGACTTTCCCAGAATTCCACCCACAAACCTTTACTCACATTTCACTACTCAGAACTGTGTCACATGGCCAACTCTATCTGCAAGAAAGGCTGAGAAATGTTGTTTTGTTTTATTTTGTTAACTGTGTCTGTTACCAGCCCATACAAAATCAGTCTTCAAAAGAAAGAAGAGAAAAATGGGTATTTGATAGGCAAGGAGCTGCCTCTGCTCCTGTCCACCCCTTTTCATCCTTTGAAGGGAGGGTGAGCATGATTTGCTTGTATGAGGGATGGCTGTGCTACGTTAGGTTGAAGCATGCCTTAGCTTGTAAGTTTAATGGTGCTTAATGAAAACGAAATGTGCTGAAAAGGAGTCCTAGAAGATACTGTAAGTTGGTTCTTTCAAAAGCCATTCAGCCCTCTTCTAACTTGCTTTCCTGAACTGGTCTCCTAGCCCAGTTTACATCCATCATACAAAGCCTCCCAAATTTGGGGTGCAGAAGTGAGCAATGCATGGTGGCATATCAATACTCATAGGTCCATCAGCTTTTCTGGTAAGCAGTTAACAGAGATATCTGTTCTCCTGGAGCTGCCACAGTTCTGAGGTCCTATCCTTATGCTTAATAGGTGCCAAACAGTCCAGGGGTGTGGCTGAGCGTCTGTCCTGATTGTGTTGCCCCTCACTACATTGATCA
Organism: Hipposideros armiger; assembly: GCF_001890085.2. NCBI lineage: Eukaryota > Metazoa > Chordata > Mammalia > Chiroptera > Hipposideridae > Hipposideros > Hipposideros armiger. The sequence goes on from NW_017731434.1 coordinate 2,650,416, forward strand.
TGGCTGTGTAGTATCCAAAGCTCATCCACTGGCTCTCTTACAGATTTTTTTCACTTAACCAGTTTTCTTTAATAAATACCATCCTGCTACAAGTAGCTAGAGTAGACTCAGTTCTCTGTAACTAAAGGGACAGTCTATAGGCAGATTTTTGTCCTGTCATGATATAAAATGTGTACATAATATGATGAATGATATATACCATTTTATTTCAAGCTGACTGTGTGACAGCTACCTCCTTAACTCTCCTTTTGGGTATCACAAAGATACCCCAAATGCCACATGTCCAGATAAGAAACTCCTGATATTTGCTGTTCAACCTTGTTTTCATGGCTTTGGGTTACACAATCCAGCAGGCTGTGTAGATGGTTCCCTCAGTGCACACTTTCACTCCATAATCAAGTTCTATTCTGCCACCTGAATACCTCTGGATTTCATCTACTTTTCTCTATTTCCACCATCACAGTCCAGGCCAAAACTACCATGATCTCTCTTCTGAATTTCTGAATTAGTCTCTTAATTGATATAACTGCAAATTCTCTGGGTCCTCTCTAATCTGGTTTTTATATTCAAATACAAAATATTGTAAATTAAGACAAACTCATTAATTCATTCAGAAGTCCCAGCACAGTCTGGCCCTTGCCCAACTGTCTAAACACACTTCTTACTCTGTCCCTTGTTCTCTGTCCCCTTTACTTGCCACACTCCCCAGCAATTGCACATGTCAATTCTTCTTCTAGGATGCTCCCCATTTTAAGAGCAAGAGGAACAGGAACTCTGAAGACTGTAAATATCACGTGGAATCTAAAGAACAGAATAAATGAACAAGCAAAACAGAAACAGACTCATAGATACAGATAACAAACTGATGGTTGCTAGATGGGAGAGGGTTGGGGGGTTGAGTGAAAAGGTGAAGGGATTAGGAAGTATAAATTGGTAGTTACAAAATAGTCACAGGGATGTGAAGTACAGTATGGGGAATATAGTCAATAATGTATAGTGTCAGATTTAGGGTACTAGATTTATCAGAGGGAATCCCTTCATAAATTATAAAAAGCCTCTTCCCCTGGGGAACTCTTACACATCCTTTAGATTTCAACTTCAGCACAACTTTCTACTTGACTAGGATCATGAAACTATCCTTTACAGCATTTATCACACTGGCAATTCTAATTTATTTGTTATTATTTGATTCGTGCTTATTGAAACCCACTAGACCATAAGTTGTATGTAAAGAGGACCAATGTCTGATTTGGTTCTCTCTGTATTACATATTGTTTTAATTTATATTTCTTTGATTACTGAGGTTGAATAAGCACAGTGACTTTTGAGTAGTGAGTGAAAGAATGAACAAACCAGGTAGTTGCATATGTAACTGATAATATTCATATCAAAACCACAAAGTAGGCAGTAGTTCCAAGTTTGCAGACAGGTTCCACCAGCAGTAAGTGGCACAGGTGGGGCTCTCTGAATTGAAAGCCTGAATTCTTTCCATTTCACCATGCTGAATTCCTCTTTTAAATGAGACAGTGTATGTGAGAGCACTTTGTAAGAAATATTACTGGGTGTTGGGTATTTTTATCATCATTGTCTAGGCTGGGAGAATGAACAAAGGGCAGTAATGCTGCCCACCATCAATATAAAATACCAGATGATAAAGGGAAATATCTAGCTTACTCTGTTTGGACAGCAACGCACTGTCGGCATCCTTGCATTTTGGTTTGGCTGGCAGTCTCAGGAATTTAGTATTTTGTTAGGTGCCTTGTGATAACAACCACTCAGAAACACAATTCATCTTGATTATTAATGTCTCTTGAATATTTCTATAATAAATATAGTGCTCTGATCTGAACCAGATAAAAATAAGACTTTATTCAACTCTCCCCATCTTAGAAACCCATAAGTCATCAAGGATGTAATGCTAGAGACAAAGAACAAAGGGGAAAAAGATGAGTACAGATGGAGCCAACTCATCACTTTCTTATCTCTGAGGAATGTGCCTTCCCTGTATTTCTGACCCATGCCAACCAATTACTTTGATTTGTAGTTGGGAGTTGCAAGCTTCCAGGTAAACACATGGTCTGTTCCTCCCACTTAGCAGAGTCGAAAGAGGGATGCACATAGTTCTTAGGGTCTCAAGGGGACCCTGGTCCTGAGGGAAATAACAAAAGCAGACTAGAACTCGGGGAACATTTTAAGAGCAGGAAGAGTAGGAACTATGAGGACTATAAATGTCATGTGGACTCTAAAGAACAGAATAAACAAAACAGAAATAGACTCATAGATACAGAGAACAGATGGTTGCTAGATGGGAGAAGGAGGTTGGGGGGATGGGTAAGAAAGGTGAAGGGATTAGGAAGTACAAATTGGTAGTTACAAAATAGTCATGGGAATGTGAAATACGGTATGGGGACTATACGAGGTTAGACAATTAAGTTCGCGAACTCATCCTAGAAAAAGTGCTACATACCTCATTGCTGAATATCACTATGGTCACCTTTGAAGCACTCTCCTTGGGAAGCTATGCATGAATGCCAGTGCCTAGTCCGCCTTTCAAAGCAATTTTGGAACTTTTTTTTCTGGAATGGCTATCAGAGCTGTCATCGTATTGCCCTTGATGTCCTGAATGTCATCAAAATGTCTTCCTTTCAATATTTCCTTTATGTTTAGGCAAAGAAAGAAGTCACTGGGGGCCAGATCAGGTGAGTAGGGAGGGTATTCCAATACAGTTATTTGTTTAGGGGCTAAAAACTCCCTTTAGCTTTGTTCATCGGTGAGCTCCTTCAGGACCATTTTTGCACACACCTTTCTCATGCCAAGATTTTCAGTTAAGATTTCCCTGTTTCTCTGTCAATGTTTACTTGGTCTGCTATGCTTCTGATAGTCAGCAGATGAATTCAACAAATTTTTGTTATGTTTTTGTTAGTTCTACTCGTTTCTGGCCACTTCGGCCTGTCTTCATCAGTGACATGTTCTCTCCCCTCAGAAAAACGTTTGATCCATTTGTACACTGCCACTTTCTTCATACCATTATTCCCATAAACTTGGACTAACATGTCCCTGATTTCACTCCCACACATGCCAAGTTTAACAAGAAATTTAATGTTTGTTCATTGCTCTAATTCAAGCTCAGGCATTCTCCTGACAGCACACAAAAATATGCAACAATAATAATAAATGCCACTCAGCAAGACACTGCCACACATTGACACGAACACAGCTGTGAGACACTGATACACCAAGGTTATCAAACCTTACCAAGGTGTTGTACACTCCTGCCAATGTAAGCACACGGTGGCAAGTTTGCATACTTAATTGTTAGACCTCGCAGTCAATACTACTATAAAAGCTATGTATAGTGTCAGATGGGTACTAGATTTATTGGGGGATTCCTTCATGAATTATATAAATGCTTAACCACTATGCTATACACCTGAAACGAATATAAAATAATATTGAATGTCAACTATAATTAAACAAATGTAAAGTCATGGGATGTAAAGTGCAGCGTAGGGAATATAGTGAATGGTATTGTAATAATTATGTACGATGTCAGATGGGTACTAGACTTGTTGGGGTTATCACTTTGTGAGGTGTGTAAATGTCTAAGCATGATGTTTTGTACACCTAAAACTAATAATAATTAAAAAAATACAATAAAAATAAAATGAAGGGCCGGCCAAGTGACACATTGGTTAAGAGTTGGCTTGGGATGTCAGCTCTAGGCAGCAGGGCCCAGTTCGGATCTCACATGAGGGCCAGTGACACTGCCCTCTGTGGCTAAAATGGTGAACAACAGCTCAACCTGGAGCTGGGCTGCTGTGAGTCGCTGGTGACTACGTAGACTGCAGCCCCTGCTGCAGTGGGCTGCCATAGGCTACTGTGAGTGGCTGGCAGCCGGCATGAGCTGCCGTGAGCTGCCATCCAATGGCTGCCAAACAATCTGCCTCACCCAGGAAGAGCGCAATGATGATGCCAACTTGGGCCAGTAAAGTGACATCCTCCACTGTTAGACTGAGGAGCAAAGGGATAGTGGCTTGTCTGTTCCCCTTCCCCAATTCCACAGCGCTGTTCCCTCACCCAATTCCCCAATAAAATATTTTTAAAATAAATAAATTAATTAATAAATAAATAAATTAATTAAAATAAATGTCATGGCTTATTGATGAACAGCTACTCCAGTCCTTCATCTCAACTGAGGACAGAAAGGAAACAAAATCAGGACAGTTTTTCCAACATACTCAACATGATCAAAATAGCTCATAAATAGTGATAAATAGTATGAATAATGCTCTGGTATGTTGTCTTTTTTTTTTCTATTTTTGGCAATAACATTTATTATATTGCTATTGAGGATTTGAAAGAAAAGCTAATGTAAGAAGTAGAAAGACATCAATTAAAAAATCAGCCAATAATGGTGCCACTCTAAAATAACCTCTGTTGATTTTTGATCAGATATATTTATTTTCAGTATTTTATGTTAATATTTTCACACAGCTGTTAACAATCTAAATATAGAATTCTGTATTTTTTATAAGATATTATAGTATTATAATCTGACCATGTCATTAAAAATTTTTCATAAACATAATTTTACTAGCCAACATAGCATTTCATTATAAAGGTATACATATTTTACTTAGCCCTAATTCTAATTGAAGATATTTTCTTTTTTTCCCTTTTATTGTATAATACTATAATGAACAGTTTTGTTGCTAAATTTTTGTCTGTAAATATCATTATTTCCTTAGACTAGATCCTGGAAGGGAGAGTTTTGCATCAAAGGATCTGAAAAGTAAGATTTTCATACATATTTCCAAATTGCTTTCCACTGCCAGCATAAGTTCATCTCACCACATATTCATCAGCTTTAAGTATTAGCAATTTAAAAATTCTTTAATATTCTAATGAGTAATAATAGTCTTACCTTATTTATATTTCTTTGATTATTAATGGAAATCAATTAGAATATCTTATGTGTTGTTTATGTTTTTTTCTTTTATAAAATGTGTTTACATACCCATTTTTCTATTGGGCCATGCTCATTTTTTAAAAGATTTATGTGAGTTCCTTATATGTTAAGGATGTATATAGCTTCATGAGCTTAAGGTCTATAAGTAGCTGTTTTTTTCTGAAACCAGTAGAGTTTGGCAATTCAACTGGCTTCAGTTCAAGTTACTAATAATATTTTAGAAGATGGGCAAAGAGATCATAAAGATTGAGAAGAGTAACAAGCAAGCTTAAAATTTATAACTATAACCAGTGATCTTTATATAACCAGGGATCCAACAAACAGGCATTTTTAGGAGGAGAGGGGAGTTCCAAGATGCAAATGACCTCAAGGGAATTATAGCATTTGCCTTCAAGGTAAGAATTTTATTCGATTTTCTCTCTAGGTGGTGACAGATTATGGGTGTTAAAAATGCAAACTGATCAGCAGGTAATGAAATTAAGATGAAAAGACAGAATGCCTTATATGTTGCTTTATAATGCTGGGATGATGGGCTCCTAGACAAGATAAAATAAATTATCCAGGACTTGAGCAATAAAAAATATGATAAATGTGGAGGAAGAAATAAAAATCAAACATTAATAATGACCTGCAAGGTGAGCATTAGTGTGTTCTTTATTTCCATCTTTATGCTTTTTTAAAAAACTTTTTCCCCACTAAGTATGTACTACTTTATAGTCAAATATAATGATAAAGTTATCAAAAACTAGCCTGGACTATTGGCAAGTTCAACAAATTTAACAAAATTAAAGTAAGGAGAAATAATCCCACTAGAACAATAATAAGTATTTGTGACTGTTTATGGAGTGAAAATTTGGGAGCAGCATCCCTCCCAACACCAAAGAAGGGAGCAGTCTATTAAGTGATGAGATAAATTCTTTGCTAAATAATCTTAGAAAAATCCCTTAATCTCAGAGACTCAGCCTCCTCGTCTGTAAAATAGGGGTTTATAATACCCATTTGCAGAATAACTGAAAATTAGTGACAAGATATGTAACACATTTAGCATAAGTTGGCACAAAGTAGGTACTCAGTAAATGGATAAATATTATTTTTATTATTATCATTGTAACAAGAACGGCTTTTGATTCCCACTTTCCAGATAGACACTGGTGCTCAGAGAGTTTAAATAACTTGCCCAAGAGTTGGTAAGTGGTGGAATAGGATTGAACCCAATATATGTCTGATCTCATAGCTGTGCTTAGAACCACTAAGGTGTTCAAAACATGATGTTTGAATGAATGAATAAATACTGAATGTAATGAAAGGACCCCAGAAGCCAATGGTGCAATTCAAAGAAACCTGGATTATATCCCCAGGGAGTTTAAATTTCTAGCTAGAAAATAGGAGGACTTGGAAGTGTACATGAAAATTTAACTCCTTCCCGCATAAAATTTTTCTCTTTGTAAGAGAAAGGAGCACATCGAGTCAAATAGCTCTATATAGTGTGTTAGATGAATAGGATTTAGCTGTTGGATGCAACTTCTAGCAAGACATAAAATAAGTATCACAAAAGCTGGGAAAATATACTTTTGCAAGAAGACTCAATAAACTGACCAAGAGTGTTTTAAGATGTGTGCAAGAGAAAAGTAAATAAAACCACCAAGCCCCATTTTATGGAAGACAGCAAATGTGACATAGAAAGGTGCCATTATGAGGCGTACAGCTGACAATTCTCAAGGAAAGACTGTGAGGAAGTAAGTCAGTCACAATCCTCCTGGCACCAGGCTTGTGTATACGCTTCAGGGGAAGTGGTCATGTGTTCCAGGAAAGACAGTGTTACATGGAATGGAGGGAGGTGAGGGCATGAGACAGCAAGGGAACTGCAAGCAGTTCAATGGCTAGAAGGCAGCATGTACACAGGGCATTTTGGGAGGGAGTTGAGAAATGTTTGCAAGATACAAGGTCAGAATATCTAGTATTTCCATGCCAGAAAGCTTGAGTTTTATACTGAAGGAGAAGAGAAGCTACTGTCAGATTTTAAGGAGGGCAATAATATGATCAAATTTGTGTCCTTTTATGGAGGGTGGAATGGAGACAGACCATGAAAGTTGGCCATGGCAGTGGCTAGGATGCATATGCAGTAATTAAGGCAAGAAAGCATGATGTCCTCAATGCAAGAACTTGCAGGAAAACTGGAAGGAAGGAGGATGTTTTATGAGCTGTTTAGAAAATAAAAGCAGTAGACCTAGGTTATGTGGGATGCAGGAGAGCGTAGCATTGCAAATGACTCATTGAACTTGAAACATCTGCGCTTGCTTCTTTTCTCTCTCCAAGTCTCAGTTAAAATGTCATACGAGTCCACACACATAATAAAAAAAAATATCAAAGTTAGATTAAATAATACCTCACAGAGATGAGAATTGAAGGAGACAGCCACCCCAATATAAAGTCACAATTCCTTTCCCAGTTTCCAGGCTTGAGCCAGGTTTCAGATCTAGATCAATTGACTAACAGAGAGGGCAGGCCCCAGGAAGCAGGACCTACTAATGCCACACAAGTGTACATAATAACAATTCCCACAAAGTGACCCACAGCTACTTGAGTAGCTGTACAGTGAAGAAAGGAGATTACCCAAACATTGAGAGAACTCTTGGACACAGGGTCTGAGTTGACGTTGACACCTGTTGATTCAGGGTGGCATCATAGTTTCCCATTAATATGAAGATGTAGAAAACCCAGGCAATAAATGTACCTGGAACCAGGTTTAGGTCACAGTGGGCCCACTGAGTCCATGGACCTATCCAGTATTTATTTCCCGAGTCCCCAAATGTGTAATTAGTCTGAAGACACCTAGTAGTTGGCACAACTGACACAGAGCACTTGGCCTGTGGGGTAAGAGCTCAGATAGTGGGGAAGGGCAAGTGCAAGCCTCTGAAATGGCTTCACACTCTAAGCTAAGATAGGAAGTCAATGCCACAAAATAATGTCACATCTCAGGAAGAATGGCCGGAATCAGTGCCACTATTAGACCTACATGAGGTAAGGATGGTGACTCCCATCATAACAGCATTCAATTCATAAGCCTGGACCCCATAAAGAAACGGATGGATCCTGGAGCATGACAGCCTGCCACTGCAAACTCAAAAAAGTAGGCGCCCCCAACACAGCTGCTATGTCAGAGGTGTTATCTATGCTAGAGCAGATTAACACAACCTCAGATATATGCTATGCAGCAAATGAATTCTTTTCCACCCCTATCAGAAAAAAGGGTCGTAAATAGTTACACTCACTTGAACAGACAGCAATATATATTTGCAGTCTTGCCCTAGGGCTTTGAGGAAGAGAGAGACCATGGGGCGTCAAATGACCATATCGCCAGAACTGTCCATCATGACCCGAATTCTGTCAGACTCATCAAGTCATAAAATTGGATGGGCCCAGCAGCAATCTATCTTGAACTAGAAGTGGTTCAGCCAGGACTGAGCACTGGCAATTCTGGAATGCATGAACATGCTTCAAGCGGAGGTAGGACAAGTCCACTTGTCACCCAGCACTGTTTTGTGTCAGCACTTCTTCCTCACCTGCACTTCGCCACTTAGGGCCCCCTGGGAGATCCCTTATGATCCACTAATGGACAAGGAAAAGACCCACGAAGCTTGGTTCACGGGTTAGTCAGTTTGATATATGAGTGAAAGCTGAAAATGAACAGTGGAAGTTCTACCACCTCACTCAGAGGTGTACTTGACAGACAGACAGTAATGAGTGGCAATCCTCCCAATGAATAGAGCTTTGGGCAAGTTACTGCTTCACCCAATTTTTATCAAAAGAGAAGCATATGAGTTAAGAGTATAAGTGGACGCATGGGGACATGGCTTAGCTGGTTAGCCTAGGATCAGAAACGAGAAAGACAGGAATCTCAGGAACAAGGAGTTCTAGGGAAGAGGGATTTGGGTAGTGAGCAAAAATTATTATAATCCACTGAGCTTATAGTGCAGCTCACTGTCCCTCAATCTAATTCTTTCTCTTGTCCTTCCCTTCCTCACATGTTGAACCCAAGAATCCAACCTAATAAATCTCCAGCTCAGCATCTGCTTCCTGATGAAACCAACCTGCAAAAATTATTTAAAATATTGAAATTATAACTTCGTTCTCTATTGTATCCCCAGTGCCTAGCTCTTCCTGACACATACTAGGGTCTTAATAAATACTTGTTGAATAATTGATCGAACTCCAAAGAGGCTGATTAGACAAGGCCCATCACAGAACTACTTCTAAGCTCTATACCCTCATGTATATTCTTGCCTTCTTGATTCTAATGTGGTTTCAGTAAACTGAGGGTATAGAATGGTAAGGATAAGAGGATCATCTTTACTATGTTTTTTCAGGCCCAAAGTATTATAACTGCAAACTCATGCACACACACACCCTCACTCAAATAGATATACCAAAACACACATTTTGGACAAGTAGAATGCATATTAAATTTTTTTAAAATCATCAATAACACAACAATATTATCCAAGAATAGTTAATGAATATCTATTCTCAATAAATTGTCTCAGAGAAGAATAGCATTTCATAGAGAATTAGGTTTTTTAACAAAAAAAGATAAGTTACTTGTCATTCAATATCCCTGGCTAAAATTTTCATGGATGCTTAAATGCAAAGCATCATTAAAGTTGAACATGTGGTTTGCATTCTAAAAACAATTTGTTTTGCAGATATTCAAAATAATAGAAACAAAAAGCTTGTTAAAATATATGTAGTGTTGGGCTGGCCAAGTGGCGCGATGGTTAAGAACTGGCTTGGGATGCCAGAGGGCCCCGGTTCGGATCCCACATATGAGGGCCAGTGACACTGCCTTCCACAGCTAAGATGCTGAACAACAGCTCAACCTGGAGCGGGGCTGCCATGAGTCTCCAGCGACCGCGTAGGCTGCAGTCCCTGTGGCAGTGGGTTGCCATGGGCTGCCTTGTGTGGCCAGCAGCCAGCGTGAGCGGCCAGCAGCCGCAGTGAGCGGCCGTCCAGAAGCCGGCGACTGATCTGCCTCACCTGGGAAGAGCGCAATGATGGTGCCAACTTGGGCCAGTGAAGCAACGTCCTCCACAACTAGACTGAAGAACAGAAGGACAGCAACTTGTCTGTTCCCCTTCCCCCAATTCCCCAGTACAAATCTTTAAAAGAAAAACAAAAAAACATTTTATATATATATATATATATATATATATATATATATATATATATATATATATATATATATATATATATATATATATATATATATATATATATATATATATATATAGTGTTAGTTGCAAGGTCATATACCAAGAAGAAAACTGAAAGGGAGCTTGAAAACTGTTCTTGGTAAGATTAAATGTCAAGTATAATAGAATCCTTCCTAAAATGTGAGAAATTAACTACCTGCTTTTTGTTAGATTCTCTTCCTAACTTACTCTCATATTCCACTTGCCTAAAAGAAAGAAGGAATGGAAAGTTATCTTTGCACCTTTTGTGGGATAATGAAAGTTCTAATTTTTATCAAGGTAATTCCCGACGTAGGTTGTCCAAAACACCTGGATTGAATATGAAGTTTAAGTTGTCACCTAATGTAACAGAACTGTGTTGACCCAGCGTAGGTGTAAGAAAGTGCTAGTGACTTCCAAAGTGTCCAAAGGCTGTGATGGCAGCAGCAGTGCACTCTAACTTGGTATTCTAATGTACGACTTTGTTGTTTGGGTCATTGAAGTGACAACATTTTAATAGTCAGTTGTAGATGGTAGGTTGTAATTCATATATTCCCATTTTTTGTTTCTTTGTTCTAAATCTTGGTAATAATTTTAAGGTAATCTCTATTGCTGGTTCATAGTTCATTGATTTGTTTAATTTTTTAAAGTATTTGATCATGTTTACTAGATTATAAAACTAATACTTATACACTATAAAAAGGCTTTCACTTCACCGTGAATGTACACTTGAAACCTATATAATTTTACTAACCAATGTCACCCCAATAAATTTAATAAAAATTAAAAACAAATGCCAAAGGTAAAAAGTTATAGTTCTATCTTTACCTTCCCATTTCAAACCACATGTCATTGCTATGAACAGGTAACGTGTATGTGCTAGGGTGGAAGTGGATGAATATTTTATATGCATTGAATTTTATATACATGACATCATAAAATTATCCAAGTTTTCATGTCTTTTCAACCTTTTGCTGGATGGTCTGTATTTTGGGTTTAATTTGTTTTGTAAGTTTTCATTTCTTATTTGCATTTAGTTCTTCTGGTGTTATATTCATAACTGTAGAAAATGCATTTAAGTTCTAGCCTCTAATATGAAAGTTGAAGACATTAGTGCACATATATCTTTCCTCCTTCCTCTCCAGACCCCTACCACCTCACATCTTGGGGTTTGTCAATTCTATTATTACTTTTACTTTGTCAAGTATAACAATATCTTCATTTTGGTCTGCAACCATAATTCTGATAATTTATTAGTCTCCTCTTTCTTTTTCTGGCTTTCTAACGCCAAGGCTCTTCATTTGATTCTCATGGTTGGCTTGATTCCTTCATCATTTATAGCTCAAATGTTTGAGAATATATTTCTCTTGTTTTTGTTAATAAACAACTTGGCTTGAAACAAATTATTGGTTTACCCTTCATCCTCTCTTCTTAGACCACTAAAGATATTGCTCTAATATCTCCAAACTTTGAAGCCAATCTGATTTTTCCTTCTAAATGTCATTTGTTCTTTCTATCTAGATATCAATAGGGCTATTTTTTTGTTTTTCTTGAGGTTTATTGCTTCAGCAGACCATGCATTAGAGTTATTTAATTTTATCTTGTTGTTGTTTCTGGAACAAACTGACATGAGGGAATAACACAGTCTCCTGGAGATCAGAAGACCTGGGTTCTAGAGCTTGATATAAATGGATAACTTTGGATCAGTCATTGATGCTCTCTGGGAATTAATTTCCATATGGTAATGTAGGAGGAAGGATAGCATCATTTCTAACAAATCTTCTAGCTCCAAATCCAGTGACACCCATTCAGATTCATGACTTTATACAGTATTTGCTATGCCACTACAATTCTTGATAAGAAACATAAGTTATCTGTAATAAAAAAGAGAATAGATGTGGATATCTCCTTAGCTCTTCTTCCTAGCTACATGTTCAATGGATTACATTAAACATAAATAAGTGTTTATATGTATGATGTTATGAGGACGTGGAAGAATTACTAGGAGAATAAAAAACAGTCAAAGCTTCAGGCTTTTTTCCCTCAGGGTCCATGTCCACCCTTGCTTGGAGGCATCATAGTGAGTTGGAAGGGCATTGAGCCATGAGTCAGAAAATCTGTGTTCTGGGCCTGCCGAGTGGCACGTTGGTTAAGAGCTGGCTTGGGATGCCTGCTCTGAGCAGCAGGGCTCCAGTTCGGATCCCACATGGGGGCCAGTGACACTGCCCTCTACAGCTAAGATGGTGAACAACAGCTCGACCTGGAGCTGGGCTGCCGTGAGTCGCCAGTGACAGTGTAGGCTGCAGCCCCTGCTGCAGTGGGCTGCCATAAGCTACCGTGTGTGGCTGGCAGCCAGTGTGAGTGGCTGATAGCCAAGTGTGAGCTGCCAAGAGCCTCTGTGAGCAGCCGTCCAGTGGCCGGCGACCGATCTGCCTCACCCGGGAAAAGCGCAATGATAATACCAACATTGGCCAGTGACGCAACCTCCTCCACAACTAGACTGAAGAACAAAAGGACAGCAACTTGTCTGTTCCCCTTCCCCGATTCCCCAACGCTGTTTCCCTCCCCAATTCCCCCAATAAAATCTTAAAAAAAAAAAAAAGAAAATCTGGGTTCTGGTCTTATTAACGCCACTGACTCATTGGTATGAGTTTGGGCAACTGGTCCAGGTAAACCCAGGTTTGAATCCTACCTTTGCCATTTCCTAGCTCAGTGATATCAAGCAAATTGCACAGCTTCTCTGAACCCATTTCCTTATATGTAAAATGACAATAATTATCCCAACTTTCTAGTGATATTTCATATTAAATGAAGCAAATTTATTTAAATGGATCTTTAGTTCTCTACCTCCCAGCCACTTTTCTCTGAACTATCTTCTCATGTTAACATTCTGAGACTAATTAAAATTGGGATAATATAGTATATTATTCATTTTCCCCCTGTTTCTCTGTGATATTTTTGTAAGGTACTTGCCATTATAGCTTGGGTGTAATATTTTTCTATTACTTGGAAATCTCATTTTTAATGATATATTTGCTGAAGACCCATTTATAGTTCCTAATTAGGCATGACAGATGTATATCCCTGAGACCACCATTTAGTAATTGCAAAATAGATATCATAAAAATACATAAAGAGGAAGAAAACCACTTGATAGTGCCAGATTCTCTTCATTTCTCTGCCTAGCAGTTTCTTTAGTATTGGGGAATTCTCTGAGGTCAAAAGGAAATTAGATGGGTGAGCAAGAGATTTGACTTTTTTTTCCTAAATAATCCATCTGCAGAATCTGAATTTGACATGAAATCATGCTCAATTAAATAACAAGTTAACTATAGTATTTTGCAAATAAACAGGTGTTGGTGAGTGCACTGTATTCTGGTTCAGTTAAAAATGCAAACGAAAAATAAAATATATGCTTAACTGCTTTAACTCTTTTAATTTTGGTTCCTGAAGCCATCCATCATCTGGCTAGGTGATTGATGATATCATTTAAATTCAATTTTCAAAAAAAAAAAGTCTATTAGATTGCAAATAAAATTTTCATATTTTCCACTTACAAAAAGGAAAGGTAGGATATGAATAAATTAGTAGTGTAGCATCCACCCTCAGGGATTTTTGCATTAAGTCCTTTTAAAGTAATGAGCAGTATGGTGGAATCAACATTGAAATCAGCTCTATTCATTAACAGTATGACCTTGGGCAAATTGCTCAACCTCCTAGGGCCTCATTCTCTTCCTCTCTAAAGTGGGGATAAAAAAAAAAACCCACAAAACTCAAAGTTTTATTTTAAAGACCAGATTAAGAGAGCAACCTTGAAATGGCATTGTAAAACAAAATGGCATCATTAATAATAGCTAATAATTAAAATAAAATCTTGGCATCTTTTGTTTTATATTTCATTTCCTCACAACCCCAAATCTAGAATATTTTTATTTTTCCTTTTTTCTCAGTTTGTAGGGGAAAGTATGAATTTTGAGAAACTGTACCATTCCTCTAAATTTTACCTCCAAATTTAAAGCATTAATAAGTATCTATCCAATCAAATCAACACATATTTATTGAGCCTCTCATGTTGCAATGAGTTGCTTTATGTGTAAGGAGAGAAGAAATGCAGCTTGTGTTAGCTTATAAGATTCAATGAAATAGAATCACATTCAGCAAAGCTTACCTTCAATAGAGGGGTGCTGAACATTTGAGCCATCCTTTTGAATGGATTTAACCTTCTCTTTTTCTCTGTTCCTCTGTGTTGGGTATCTTCCTTTTGCTTCTATGGATCCATCGGCTGGCTTTGCCCTCTTGTTCCCTGCCCTTTGGAGGCAGACCTGACTGGCTATGTCAGCAGCCTCCCTTGCCCTTGGCGGACTTCAGTGAACACAGAGCCTCACAGGAGGAAGGCGAGGGAAAGAGGGTGTGGGCTGTCTGTGTCCCTCAGATGAAGGTCACAGCTTCTTTTCTGTTCCTATTCTGGGAATTACTTCTTCCACCCTTGCTAACCTAGAGGTATTAGTGGTGTCTGGGCACTATACGTACTTTCCTTTATGGTTTTCCTTTACTCTGTGCAAAGTTGTAAGTACTAAAGTCTCCTCAAATTACTCAATTTAAATGACCTTCTATGTGCTGTCAAGACCCTGACTGACACACCCTCTTACCCCCGACTTCCCACCCATCCACTTCCAGTTCTAGGTTCTGCTTGGCTTGGTGTATCTACGCCAGTGTTTCTCTAACAGGAACTTGCAGACTCTGAAAATACATTTTGGCCTCTAGGAGTCCATAGACACCAGTGTGAAAGCATTGGTTTATCTAGGATTCCAACCCCACTCCCCAACATGAGTACGCCATGCCATGGGTTAACTCTTTGTCTATATAAAGGAATCTGACCTTAGAAAGAAGTCAAAATAACTATATATTATTGTTTTTATAACTTATTACATATTACAAAATCTCAACGGTCTACAAAACCTACAGTTCTTAAGACAAAAAATAATCCTAGAGTGTAACCCAGTGCATTCATTTTATAAATGAATGAACTAAGATTAAGAGAAGTTAAGTGATTTACTCAAAGTCATACAGCTCTCTTTGACCAAAGTTATAATCTGCTTCCTGAGTCCTAATCCAATATTATTTTCTGCCCAATTTACATTATCTTATATAGAAAATAATAAGAAATAAAGTGCTGTGTGCCTGAATAGGAAGACTTTTATAAGAACCTGTTCCTAAAAGCAGGGGAGAGATTATGGACTTTTGAGATATTAGGGATAGAAGGTATTTTCAGGCTCTCCCTGAGCTTATAGACAGGGATCTGAGCCCCAGTTAAGATCAATATCTGTGCTCCTCATATTTCCTGAAGTATTTCCACAGAATTTTTTCCTTCACCCTCGGGATCACTAAGGGAACTCTGAATAATCTCATACCCAGAGTGTCTCCATAAATCTATCATTTTTCCTGATGATAGGATTTTAAGATTCAAAGAGATAGTAAGATATAGAATAATAAAAAAGCAAAATATGCCATGTGATGGCGTGTGCCACAAGAAGTAAACCTGTAGATTGAAATATGTGTTCGTCAGCAGTTTCTTTTACACTAACTTGATGGCAACTGACAAAGGCTCTCTGAAAAAGGACATACTTGCCCGGCGAGCCCACAAAGTCACAGTGCTACGACAACTCACTGTTCAATCAGCATGTACTCTGGTGCGAACATTTGCAAGGGATGCCATCACCAGTGCCATCTAGACATTCAAGATAAAGTTTTCAATCTCTGCCTAAGGAAGGAGCGACTGCCATTCAATCCACAGGAACATGTCAAAAGATGTTATTAACACTGAGCAGGCATCATTTTTCATCTTAAAGAGGATATTAAATAAGAACAGTAAATTCATACAGGTAAGCCTACATGTACTAGCCATAAAACAGCTCATTGTTCAGGTTGATTTCTTTTATGAATGCGTATTCTGTGAGTCAATTGGCCAATAACTTTGCCAAATTGTTAATATCTGTATTGAGGAAAGCCATGAAATTGAGGTCCATGGCCACTACTACAATGAAATCCACCCCAATTTTCTTCTTTTACCATTATCAGTGGGTGCATTGGAATTTGGACAAAAACCTTGGAGTTTTATTCTTACATGTCGCTTTCAGAAAACCCAGGCCTAGTATCTGGGCATTACCCTTTGCTCACCTCTAGAAAAGAAAGAACTTTTAGAACACAGGCAGTTTGTTCAGTCAGATTAGAATTAAAACAAGAGATGACGGGGAGAAAAGGAGGTGAGATGTTTCCAAGTCAGAGATCCTATTGAGGAAATTGATAGATTAGGACAATCCCCAAGGTGCCTTCATACTTTCTAATCCTCTGGTTTCGGAACGCAACATAAGTCTCTGCCATGGTCTGTGGACTGACAACAGATAAATGTAATCCATAGAGATTTGCTGCAGAGTAATC
The DNA here is from genome assembly GCF_001890085.2 of Hipposideros armiger. Taxonomy (NCBI): domain Eukaryota; kingdom Metazoa; phylum Chordata; class Mammalia; order Chiroptera; family Hipposideridae; genus Hipposideros; species Hipposideros armiger. Next base: position 2,667,051 of record NW_017731434.1, read on the forward strand.
TAGACTTCTGCGCCTCACTGAAAAACACTTTTGCCCCTACTTGACCCTCCATCTCTAATGGCTGTACTATGTCTGAGACTTACCTGGCCAAGAGAGGGCCTGCTAGGGTAGCAGAGAATTTTTCAGGTTTGTCCTTCTGTTTGAAAACCCTAAATTGGTTGCAGAGCTAGAGAGGGTCCAGGAATGCCTCTCATGAAGCGTACTGGAGTGTTTTAACCAGTTTAGTCAGAGTGAGAGGCTTGAATTCAATCCTAGGTCTGAATCCTAGTGTGACCTTGGACCAATTCCACTAACTTCTCTGAGGGTCAATGTGCTCGTGTATAAACAATAGAGATATTTATGCAGTGGGTTGGATAAAGGGTTAAAGAGGGACTATATAAGGCTTGCATTAAAGTCCCAGGATTTAGCCAAAATCTGGTAGTGGGCTTCAGTTTTGGCCTTGATCTTTGAAAGGTGTAATAAACAATACTTCATCATCATTTCTGGCATCGCCCACCTCAAAAGTGATCAATGATTGTGGGTTTTCATCAGTTACCCAAGATCAATATGACACACAACAAGATTGGCAATAAGTTCAAGGGGTCCTATTCAAATTCATCATTAACGTAAGAATATTCACCTTCTAGTATAGGTAAGTTATTCCTGACCCTACTTTATTTTTCTACCTAGTCCTTATCACTAGTTGACTTATTAACACAATAACATTTATATGTCTGTCTCCCTAACTTGTAAGCTATACCAGGGCAGGAATTTCATTTGTTTTATTCACTACAGTGTCCCAGATGTGTAGAAGAGCACCAGCCTCTCCACAGGCCCTCAATAAATTATTGCTGAGTAAATGGGCAATAGATCCTAATCTCTATCCTCATTCTCAGGTCTCCAAGAATAATCATTTTCTTAGTGTTTCTATAACTGATGTAAGCTGTTCTTCACCAGATTGGTAGTGCCTTACTCAGTTCCATTTTTCTATGGTGGAGCCGTTCATGACACCTAAGGTCTGGGCCTTACACAGTATCGCAGTAGTGCAGTTGTCTTTCCATGCTGACACTCATGGAAATATCCTCTCTGGTTGCCTCTGAGTCATTCCTCCTACTCCCCCAGACTTCTTTGGATTTCATGGCTCCTTTTCTCCACTCCTTCTCAATCACTCCTGGTCACACAGGAATCATTTTGCAGCTCCCACGCCACACTGGGATTCAGGGGAATTCTGAGTATCCAAGGTACACTCTACCTGGACACAACACAGGCATTTCTCTTCTGGAGTCTTGCACTTACCCTGGACTCTATGTAGAAGGCTCAGAAACCCTCTGTATCCAGATCCCACAGACTTGTCCGGGCTTTCCAGCAGGCCCATGTACCTTACCCAGGGACTGGGCCCAGAGAGCAGGGCACACAGGGCTTCTTTCTTAGGGGTTCACCAGTGCTTCTTGTCTGACTGCCTCTTGTAATTGCAGAAGTCAAATGTGACTTGCATTCATCTTTTGTTATCAGTATATATGGAGTATTACAATAGTTTTTATAATTTATATATAAATTTAATAGTTTTTTTCCTTTCTTAAAATGTGTATATATATTTTTTGGCACCCTCTGTATTGAGTAACTTATACAAGATCTCATGTTCTATGAGGGGCAGAGATTGGACTTAAAAGAAAGCACTGCCTGACTCCAAAGTCACCTTCTTTTTGCTGTGTGGGCTCTGTACCTGCTGCTTCTAAGGTTTTCTTCCCTGCCACTAGTGTGATTATACCAGGAGGTAACATGGGTTTCTTAACCTTGGTTCATTGACCCATATCATGGCCACTCTAGTGGACTAAATGGTAAGAGCAATGTGTCCTGGGCTCTTGAGGGTGAAAGCTTGGTACATCTCTTTTACTTACTAAGAAAACCCTTCCACATTTGATCTCACACTTTACCATTTATTCCAACTGTTCCTTCACTCCAGGCCCTACACCAAGAGCCAACTGAGGAGACTATCTTCTACTCCACCTCAATGACTGTTTATTTCCTTTGCAGACATTTTGCTCATCCTGGTATCTTGAGATAAGGAAGGGTTCAGTCCCTAGACCACCAAGAAGGATGTTTACAGATTCCATTCTTTATCTAAGATTTTGCCCCCCTTAGTGAGACTCTGATTACTGTTCTTGGTTCTCGCCATTACTATGGTCACAAAAACATAGATCCTCACAACCTCCCCCTCTCTATCTTGATAGTGTCTTAAAATAGCTGACTATCTAAAAATCTTTTCTCCCGAACCCACTGATTTAGTACATTCTATTTCTATTAATATGACACAAATTATTCCTAAGCATATGTAACCACATAATTATATCTTTATAAATCCTCTAACCAAATACATTTTATATGCTTATTAATTAAACTAATAAAATTCCCAATAAAATTTCATACTGATCTGTATTACACATCATATCACATAATTTTGCCTTTCAAACTGAGAAATTCTTAAACACTTTTAACATATGACTATACAATAAGAATTATTCACAGATCAAGATTAAAATGCAATGCCTTGGGAGAAATAGACTGATTGTATGTCTTAAATGTATATATTCTTTGGCTCTCACCCTGACATGCATCATATCAGCTATCACTTAATTCTCAGATTCATCCATATGGAATAGAAATATCTACAGCTAGTGAACCAGGCCCCAGCACTAAATGTTCATTGGATTATATTCAGCAACAAATTATATTCTCCTAAGAAAACAATATTATAGCGTCATGACCAATAATGCTGAGTTCTCTGCCTTCTTTCCAAATAGATGTTTTCAAGGAACCAAATTGACTTAGGAAAAAAGGGTTTTGTTCATGGTTTGTCTTACATTTTCTGACCAAGCCAGGAAGTAATCAACAGCATTTTAAGATTTTTTTTTATCAGAATAGCAAATTGCCCAACCATTGGTAGCAATTTCTCACTTTCCATAGGAAGCATTGATGAGAGCCCTGCCATCATCCCACCAAACTGTTGAATACAGCCAGCAAGGGACAAGTGCAAATACCACTGGCACGCCCTAGGCACAGAGTTGGGACACAAATTACAGGGGCTTTCAAGGAACTGGGACCAAGAATAAGTTTGGAAATCTTTTAAAAGAATTTGAAAGCAGAAAAAACAATTCTATTTTAACTAAATTCAAGAAATATCAAGAAACATGTATTGAGTGCTCACTACACACCAAGGACACATAGATCAGAAGACACTTCCCACCCTCAATGGATTTGTAGGCTATGGAGGGGGATAGAGTTATACCTAATTAGCTGATGCTTGTCACACTGTGCCACGCACTCTAATAAAAGCATAATAAGATGAACAAGAATGTAAATACAAATACAAAAACAAACACAAATATAAGAATAGCTAATATTTGCTGAGTGCTTACTGTGAGCTCTAAATGTATAATCCCTTTTATTCCTCATGGCAACCTATCAGGTATAATAAGTCAGCACTCTCCATTTTGCAAGCAAAAAAATGCTGTTGGGAGGAGAGACAAGGGTAACAAATTCTGCCTTCAGGCATTGGGAAAAGCTTCACAAAGGAAGTAACATTTGTTGGGATCATCAAATCTGGTTCCTGGTATAGCCCCCACCAGGCAGCGATGGAACTTTATAATAAAGTCACTAATAGAAATTACATACTGGGGGATTTCCGATGCAACTGCTAACGGGGAAACTGCCTCTACGAGATGACTAAATATGTTGTTCTAGGTCATTAAAATTGTATTATGCATATGCTGAGGTTGGGATTGGCTAAAGCATTATGGAGGGCTGCTAATCTGATCACTAGACCATGTTTAGTAAATTTGCTCAGGGATGAGTTAAAGTTAAAAGTATAAATCCAGATGTAAATAAGGAAATAATTGGACTGCCTGCATCTGTTAATGAGATTTTCTGGCCAGCTGGAAACTTTTAAAAAATTTATTTATCACAAAATATTTTGTGCATTCATAAATGTATGTCTAATGAATGGCTAATGTATAAAGAATGCTTAAGTGAACATCCATGTGCCCAGAGCCAGCTTAATAAATATAAAATTACTAATTCTGGCAAAGCCCCTGATATCTTTCCCCATTAGTTTTCTTTTTTATTTCCTTCCCTCCCCACTAAGGATTATGGGTTTTTTAAATCATTTTGTAACATATGCATGTAACCTAGAAATGTATGCTACTCATTTTTGTACATTTGAACTTTATTAAGTGAAACCATATTCTGTGTATTCTTTTGTGATTTGCCTTCTTCACTCCACATCATGTTTTTGATTCTCATTCATGTTGAGCAAAGAGTTGCATTCATTCATCTTCACTACTGTATAGTATTCAACTTATTGATCCATTCTCCTTTCAATGGACATTTGAATAAACACAGTATGAATATTTTTATATATTATGCACATGAGTAAGAATTTCTGAACAGTATTAGTATATACCTAAGAATGAAATTGCTTGGTAATAGGATACATTTTTTTCAACTTTAAAAATTGTGGCAAATAATTTTCAAAGTGGTTGTACTGATTTATACTCTTAGGGGGTCTTTGTGTCTCACACTCTCATCAACACTAGTATTGTCCAGCTTTGCCAGTCTAATAGGTGAAAAGGACTAATTTTATTGTAGTTTTAATTTGGATTTCTCTGGTCATGAATTAGGTTGAATTTTTTTTCATATAGTTATTAGCATTAACATTTTTTTGTTCTGTGAAATGTCTTTTTCATGTCTTTTCACCATTTTTCTCTCAGATTTTCTTTTTATTTACCTGTCTTCTGAAAAACATTCAATTTTTAGGTGAATATGATCAAATTTATTGCTTTTTCATTTATAGTTTATATTTTGTTCGAATTGTTTAAAATTAGATCCCTACCTGGAGTAAAAATTTTATCCTATATCTCTTTTAGAAATTGTGAGTATTTCTTTTCATTTTTAAAATTTTAATTCACCTGAAATAGATTTGTTTGAATATGAGGCAGACACCCAATTTTACCTGTTTCCACAGGGATAGCAATTGTCCTAACACCCCAATTGCATAATCCATTTTTCCCCCTTGGTTTGCAAGGCAAGCTCTGTAAATGTCAGGCTTCTGTATATGGGTGGGTTTGCTTCTAGATTTGTTTAGGTGATCTCTTTCTGTACTCATACATAATATAAGGTTTTATGACAAAGCTTTATAAGTGGTAGGTCAAGTTCCCCTACATTTTTTCTTTTTTTAAGTTGTCCTTGGCTGTTTGTTTGCTGGGTCCTCTTTCATATACATGTTCGATGCTATCTACCAAGTTTCATCAAGAATTCAATTACCATTTTAATAGACCAATTATGGGAGACCTGATCATCTTATCTGTGAACAAGCTATATCTCCATTTATTTAGGTCTTCTTTCATGTCTTTCAGTAAAATTGTGAATTTTTCTACATAAACGGCTTAGACAACTTTTGTTAAATTTATTCCTCAGATTATATTTTTGGTTGCTATTTTAAAATACATTTTATTTAAAATTAACACTTTAATTATTGGTTGCTATTGTATGACTATTCAATTGACTTTTAAAAAATTGGTCTTACACCTGACGATCTTGTTAAATTCTTGTGTGTGTGTGTGTGTGTATACATATATGTAAATGAAGTCTTCTACTTGGGTAATTTTCATGTCATCTCTGAATAATCAGTTTTGTTTATTTCTTCCCAATCATGTCAACTTTTATTTCTTTTTCTTGCCTTACTCCAGTGACTAGAGCCTCCAGTATAATGCAGATAAAAGTCATACCACTTGGCTTCTAAAAATTGGAATATTTCAATGGCCTTCTTGCGTAGGAGCTATCCTAATATTCTTGGACCCATTCCATTGTTAGTTTATGTCCTGCCAAAGGGAGACTGTTAAACTCTGCTGTCCCGGGTGGCAGTTGGCCTCTCCTAGGTGGACAGACAGGGATGCGAGGAGATGACTGCACGGGTCAGATCTGCCTTTTAGGGAGGGAGGGACTATTTCCAGTGCAACAAGCCCAGCCCTTGAACCAGAATCACCCCTGTGACCGTATCTTCCTCTATTTCACCTCCTTGGATAAAATCTTCAATTCATAAGCGGCCATGCCTTTTGTCTCTACTCTCTTACTTCAACTACTTTGAAAAGTGAGGCAACATTTCTGCCACAAGGTGAGCCGAAAGACATCCCAGGCAGAAGAATTATCAATCCTCCAGAGGACCAAATTCACACTGGTACTAATACACTTGATTATCTTGCCAGCCCCAGATGTATCATCTTTATTAACTCCATAACCAGGTGAATGTGCTGAGGCTTTTCTGCATGCAGCCTCCTGCCTTTCCTTCTAAATCCCTATTAGACAAATTGGAATTTCAGCAGCCAGTGGCAGCTTTTGGTCCACGCTACTTTTTCCTGGCTTATGAGAGTGAAATTGAGCATTTCACTTTGGGATATATAATTTATTGCAAAAACTGAGACACTGAGAGTGGAAGAGTGTGATGAGTAGATACAATGCCTGAGTGCAGGTGTAAACTGGGACCCTCCCGAAAAAAACAGAGTATACAGCCACTCCAGCTGTACTTTCACACTTGCCATTTCTTTCTCTAGCTCCTTTCCCCCACTGTGTTTCTTCTGTCATGTTTCATCCCTCATTCAAATGGTTTTCAGTTCGACTTTGTGAGGAATTCACTCAACCACTCTCCAACTTACTAGTCCACTTCGAAACTGTGAAACCGCAAATGAGGTGTTGCTGAAGTACCTCATGAAAAGTCACTTGAAAGAACCTCTGATTGACCTCAAACGCTGTGATTCACATCCTTTGTAGCGTTGCAAAAAATAAGGCTCTAATCTTCTCATCTGTACTTTTCTTTCCAAATTACATTATCGAAATTTCCTGTTAAAGTGGATGGCATACATTACTTAACACATACACGAGTACACACATAAAATATAACATAAATGGTGTATTTGTTCTTGATCAGAGAAATTTGCTGTAAACAGCACCACATCAAGATGCTCTTTGATATGCTTTTTGTGCTTTATTGGTGATATTCAGAGAAAAGCATTTCAGTTGTTTTCAAAGGACATTTAAACGGGTTTCCAGCTAATTCTGCCAAGCTGACAGGCCTGATAGGCTGCTCATCTCTGAACACCTCTGCCACAAGCCAACCAGAATTATCAGTTATCAGCTGCATTTTAATTGCTTTCAACTATTGTAACTAACAAGAGGAGATGACCATCAAGTACAGTAGATATGGACTTGAATGACAGTGGAGTAGGGACTACACCAATTGAAGAACTGGATTATCTGAAACACATAATATCAATTCAACAAACTACATTTCATGATAATCCAAATAGTATCCTAATGGTCTACAGTTTTATATTTGCATAAGAAATTAAAATGTTTGTCTGCCAAGAAAGATGGATCTAAAGAGCTAGATTTAAGGCCAGCACAGCCTAGTCTTACAGGTACATGGAGATTGAGATGCTCATAAAATAGCAAATGAAAATAAAAATCAACATGTATTGAATTCCTACCATGTGCCAAGTTCTTATCATGTTAAGAGCTTAATAGTTATTATCTGATTTAATCGTCATGCCCCTGTGATATAGCTCTATTTTTATCTCCATTTTACAGATGAGAAAACTGAGTAACTTGCTTGAGCTCATAACATAATGATAGAGCTGGGATTTTATTCCAGAGCTGGTGCTCTTAAATATTCCAGTAAATAATATGGTTTGTTTTACGTATGAATTAAGTGCCAAACTTCAGATGCTTGCTTTCAGAATCTCTTGCCACCTTATCTGCAGACTCATTCAGTGTGCCTAAGACATGCTTTTACATGACTGTCGTAAGATACAAACTTACTTACTCAACCACACTTTGATTCATTCACCAAGATATATACTGCTACAGCTATTTAAAGAAGGGAGCCTTGTTTTCAGACTTTGATAACAAAGGAAGATTTCACAGGTAAGACTACAGTTGACCTATTTCTTCTAAAAGTGAGGATGGGGATATTTCCAAGTTCAAATAAATAGAATGTGACAAGACAGAATTTGGAAAGCATAAGGATTGCTTAGGAAACATGCTGGTTCAATGTGGACACAACATAACATACTTTGATAGGATGTTCATTTGTAAAGGTAGGTTGATTCAGATCACAGAAGTTATTAGGTTAATTCAGAAAGCCACATACTTTCTCCCAAAACCTGATAGTCCCTAGGAGTCAAAGGTCATGATTCATTTTTGAGACCCTCTCCCACACAGAACATTCCATGGTGTTTAGCTCATTTAAGACACTTATACATATGCTAAGCATATACAGAAATAAAATATCATTCTTCACAAGGCAATATGCTTTTTAAAAAAATATGGATCACAACCTTAAATGAAAGGAAGTATATTCAGTGGTATAGTGGGGCTCACATAAAAAGATAGAAAATAATTTAAGGAGTTAGTAGCATCTCAATAGAATTTCTAAAATTGCATGAACCAATTAAAAACTAACATTTTGCATGCTTGAGCTATATGCCAGCCAGTATCCTCAGTGTTATACCATTTAGTGTCTCACTTAACAAACCTATGAATACATATAAATTTTATGTCCAGTGTCCATTCAGGAATACTGGGGCCATCAGTAATCTATGTCATGTTGAACTAAAATTAGTGTGTAACCAGAATTTATAGAAGCCTCCCGTTTATGATTCTATTAAGTCTGACCACTCTTCCAGGATTGGCAACATTAGAAACCTTCTCCTGCATGGACATACACACATAATTAAAATTTCCACTGTTTAAGGGAAGAAAGCTTGTTATTAGAATATAATTTGTGTTGTCTTGATTGATCAGGTGCTATGCTTGCTTTTTAACTACTATTACTTTAGCATCATTATTTTTACTTCAATTATTTATGGGTTAATAACTTGAAAACTGGTAATGACTTTTGGGTAACTAACATGGAAGAGTTTGAGTATAGTTTTCATGATTTTGTTCTACTCCAATTTTTTGTTACTGTATTTTTTTTACACTAGAATATTGAGAATGAGTAAAAATAAATGAATCAAGGAATCTTTTGCTCCACCTAAGCAGGAAAGAAAGAATGGAAGAAAGAAAGAAAGAAAGAAAGAAAGAAAGAAAGAAAGAAAGAAAGAAAGAAAGAAAGAAAGAAAAGAAAAACTAACCTAGAAGAAAAATGCTAAATAAATGTCAGCTCTCCCACCTGCTCTCACAGCTGATATCTCTCATGGTCATAGTACTTTTTCCCACTGAGCTAAGATGCAACTTCAGAATCCTTCTTAACCCAGCATTCCAGGTAACATGTGGGCAGGAGAGTCAAATCCAATTTGCAGTCTCTATCCTATAGCGATCCTCTAATCTTTGGTTAGAAAAGAATCTACAATATAATTAACACTTTTAAGGTATCACTCTGGTTTCTACACTCAGGACCATCTAACAGTCAACATCATCACTCTCATTATCATAATTAGGCATTATGCTAAGGGCTTCATACATTATCTCACTGAGTTCTCACAATAACCCTGTGAGGCAAGGACAACCAGTCCCCACTTGGTGATAATTTCACAGTTTAAGTTTCAGAGACAAATCATATCTCCAAGTATTGACTTGATAGCCCCCAGATCCTAACAACTAATGGCATTTCAGTCTTTGGGCAAAGGAATGAATCCCTAGAAGAATGTTCTAGAGAATCTTCAAATAGCAAATATTTAAGTGATTCTGAAGAAATATGAAATCAGGTGCAATGAAAGGTAAGGAGGCTAGGTAGTGGAAGTTTTTCAAGGCAGACAAGGTAGAGCTGAAATTAAACCTCTAGGTATAATAGAGATAAAGGACAGAAATATGTGTATTTTGCAAGAGTGTGCATTATGTCAGGGAATGCAACAAGTACTTCTATCACATTTAATCTCCACAACTACCTGGGAAATGATATTGTTAGCCCCCTTCTACAAAGAAGAAAATCAATATTCAGTGAGATTAAGTTACCAGTACTTTTTAAAGTTTCACATCTAGGAACCAGGATTCAAACTAGGTCACCTGAATCCAAAGCCTGGACTCACCCAGGTGAGACAAACTGAGAAACAAATTAGTGTCAGCCCCAAATGATTTTTGATTGGGTTCAGAAAGCACTGACACTGAAATTCAAAGCCACTGCTTCCTATAGTTTGGGACTGGCCAAGGTTTATGACAGACTCAAAAACAAGATCTAAGCAACCTTTAGGGCTAAGTATTAAGGAAGAAAACAGAATTATCCATACATATGAACAATGCCTAGCCAATAGCTTTTTATTTTAATCAAATATCACTTCTTTCTACCAGGGCAAACTCTTTTTCTTTCTAACCCAACGTATGGGTGTCAAGGGCCATCATCATTCATTTTACCCCATTGTACTGTCACCAGACAAATCATGCTAGTGATTATTTCTGCTCCAGACTTGCCAGTGAAAATGCATCAGGAAATGTCAACCTTCCACTTCTCATCTTAAAAACAACATAAAATAGGAGCCGAAATTCACAGAGGTGAACCCATCTGTGCTGAGCATAAAAACACACAGTCTTCAAGATGAGTTATTTCAGGGTTTAAGTCTTTTGAGTCAGATGGCCAATTTTGCCAAATTATTAATGTGTTGGGTGTTTTTACTTTCTTTCAAAAGAGACAATTCAGAAGGAAGTTCTCACTCACGCCCCCTTAGAATCTTAAATTTAAATCTAGGGTTTTGATGGCTGCTTTTCCTGACATTTTGAAAGCAATCTGGAGTTAGAGACTTTGCACTCTTTTCTTCTTGCGCTTCATTAAAAACATGTGTCTCCTATTAATCCACTAACCAGTCAGCAGCTTCCAAAATCAAATATGCTCCTCATCGTCCCAATTTCTCTAGGATAATATTGATTAAATTTCATTGAAATCTCACTTAGTTGATGTTACAGACATTTCAGAGTAGTGGAAGACCACTATGAGGGTTAGGATTGGGAATCTGTTAGCTTTCCGATGGCTCACGTGACTTTAATTTTTTTTTAATTGAAGGCAAATGTCCTTCCCTATGTAAAATATTTCCCTAAATGGAGTGCGACTTACACACCAATAAAAACTTTGCAAGTTCTTCCTTTAGCAAGAAAGTTAAAAATATAATTACTTTTATATGTATTTAAAGAGTATATTCTGTATTTTTATTTTAGTATAAGACCAGAATTATTTGTCAAGTCTTCCATTTTATGTCATGCCTAACTAAAAATTATGAGCTCAAATGTAAAAATTAGACTTAAAAATAATTACCCAGCTCCTTATCCCCTAAATAAATATATTCTTTAGGTTTTTTTCTTATTATAAGAGCAATACATTTTTCTTGAAAAAGCTTTGCTGAAAACAAAAAATAAAATTCACCCATTGTCTACCACCCATCTAGAGTTAAGCTCTACTAATGTTTTAAGGTAGATGTCCCGCCTTTTGTCTTTTCCTATAAATTAACATGTAGACAATGTATTCAGTGGATGTGAGCAAAGGAAACTTAATTGAAGAAATTAATGTAAAAGGGGGCAATTTTCAATAAGGATAGTAGGATATCTCCCAGAACTCGCAAGAAGGGATGAAGCCAGGTCTTAGAAACACACTAAAACACTGCAGGAGAGTTGAGAAAACCTGTCCTCTCCATCCTTCATCTCTGTCTCCTCATCCTGTGGCAGAAAATGGCAAGTACCAACATCTTCTGATTTTAAATTTCTTCTACTCAAGTGAGCACCCAAACTGAGCCTGGACCCTCTAGGTCCCAATCCCAAAATTCTCTGGGAAGGGAATCAAGACTTTTTAAAGAACCCATCCTGATCTAATCATCCAAGGACAGGGAAATGCTTATGTCATATAAACATGGCTGCTTCCACTGTAACCCATATTGAATTGAAGAGGGATAGTAACCCAAAAAAAGGAATCATTTAGCTGGCCAGACAGCCACTAAGAGTATTATCCACTAAGAGTAATATCCACTAAGAGTATTTTTATTTTGCAAAAGTAAAATAAACCATGCATATTGCTTTATAACTCTCCCCCTCACTTAATAGCTGTTGGCTAATGTTCAAATGGGTTTCCCTTATTCTCTGTTTATTTTTGTTATTGATCAAATTTTCTCTGCATGTTTGTTTCCCTAATACAGTGCTTTCCAATCTCTTTTACATAATGGCACACACATGGAAAATAACACTTTTCTTGCACACAGTAAACTGGAAGAAATATGAGGGCATCTATATAGAACTTTGTGAAAAATTTATTTGTATTATAAAGTTATGATTAAAAAGTAAAACAGTAAAAAAGTAAAATTGAGAAACACATTAATTATTGAATTTGTATAAAGCTTTCAAATAAAATATTCTCAAGGTTTAATAAAAGCTTGAGCTTTCTTCCACTCTTATTTATATTAGTTTTTATGCTTGAAATAACTACAGAAAATTCCTAATGAAAAATTTGTCATGAGGATATTTTCAAATTCTTTATATGCACCATCAATAAGAAACTTTGCACAGGTTGGTGATAAGAAAATTGAAAGCATTTTCATAATTATTCAAACATTTACACATTTAAATTATATTTAGAGAAACCAATAGCTTTTTGTTTTCTTTTTACCTATTAATATAATATTGAAATTTCTTGTGATGATCTGAATGGATTTTGAATCCATTGAAATTTTTTCATATGAAGTATTTCAAAATTATATATATAGTATATGTATATATGTCTCTCTCTCTCTCTCTCTCTCTCTCTCTCTCTCTCTCTCTATATATATATATATATATATATATATATATATATATATATATATATATATATGGTTGTTGGAAAAGTCATGACACATTTTTGCAACAAAAAACAGAATATATATATATATATATATATATATATATATATATATATATAATGCTCTAAGTTTCATAAGTTTCAGAATGAGTGTATATTCTTGGAGAGGTCATCCTGAAGCTAGCTAAGTTGTCACTAAAAAGGGTACAAATGGACAGAACTTTTCCATATATGTGAAAACAGGGCGCTGTACTCACCCAGGAGCCCCCACACTGCACCAACCTCACTTGGGGCCAGTGCTGTATTCCCCTGACAACATCTTGGTAACTTTGGCTGCTGAGAGAGATACCCAAGTGGTATGAGTACCTCCTTGCCTGCACTCTACACAGCATGGTGGAGCAAAGTACAAATGAGGGTTGACACAATGCCAGTCTGTGTGGACTGATGGGAACTCTATCAGACCACTCCATTCTTCAGCGATATAGCTCCAGTCAAAGACTGCGAAACTCCAGCAGCCACAGGCCTACACAGCCATCTTAGTCAGAGGAGATCATCTCATGGCTGGCTGTTCATAGCACCCGGGAAAAGTTGTGATCTAATGAAATGCAAGTATCATTTATTTTATCTACTAGTTCAATGATTTTCCAGTTTTGTTCTATGAGCTCCAGGATTCTGTGACATGGACTCAGAGCCCTCACAAGGGTGAAGAGTTATAGCTCTGGGTTTGTCTCTCTCAACCAGAGCAGTCTTCATTGTTACCTTTTATATTTATGTGTGTGGGTGTGTATATGGAGAAAGGAAAGGATTTCAACTGCTAAAAAAATAAAATAAAAATGTTTCATCAACAATATTGGTGTTCATCTTTAAAACTTTTTGAAAACATATATGAAGATATATACTTCTATCAACACCAAGCATGAAATAGTGTACTTCATCCTGAAAAAGGTGAAATTTCACCCCCTCCCTCTTTACCACCCAGGTTTTGTTGAAATGGTCTAGGGTTTTAGATCTCAATCTTTTTAACACATTTTGATGCTGTGTATCTTCTCCTTCCCTTTATTTTTGACATTTGCAGTAAGTTTCATAACTACAATAGCAATAGTAATCTAAATTTAATGCTATTTCATTGGTTCCATCTTTTACTATATTTTCTTTTAGAAATCTTCCTGATTTCTAAATTCTTTATTATGATTAATTTATTGGTTCACTGGAGCACTTATTCAATAATTTTTTTTCAGGAAAGGTACACTAACAGTATGCTTTCTGAAGCCTCATGCATTGGAGATTGTTTTTCCTCTGTCCTCCCATATGAAAGCTAATGTGACTGGGGTTGCAATTCTGAGAACACAATTCTTGAAATTATATGGACAATGTCCCATTGGGCTGGCTGCTCTCAGATAAAATGTTTCTGGTGTTGGGTGAATTGGGTTGCGCAGGGTCTCAGTGAGTCAGCAGGGTGGAGCAATGGCATTCACCAGGCCAATCAGATTCAGATTTAGCCATGTGGGGGTGGGATCAATCCAGGAAAAATGGTGCCCGCCTGCCAGGCTGCACAAGAGGTGGACCCTCCACAGGGAAAATGCTGACTGTCCTCCAGCCTTCACCTCAAAACCACACACCTCAGTCTGCTCCCCATATGCCTCCAATGCATCCTGAGTCACCATCTCTCCACTGAAGCCCAAGGTGAGTGCCTGTGATTGAGTCGGTGCTCAGGCCATTTAAGAGGATGGCTGAGTTTCCCACAGCCTTCTGTCCCACCTGGACGGCTGGAATCCCCACTGTTTTTCACCACCAGCTGTTGTGGGGCCTTCTCATCCTGGCACCAGTAGCCTGAGCTGAGGAGATTGGTGTGCTGCTGGGGTCCCTTGCTTTCCAGGAGGAACCTCCATGGCCAGGATATCCCTCCCAGTTGCCAACTGCAACACAGAGCTTTGGGGCCTATTTCATGTCTCCATCTCTTTTATATCCTTAGTTATAAAACTTGTGTTCAACTAGACTTCAGATGGTTCTCCAGGTTGATTGTTCTATGATTTAGTTGTAATTTTAATGTGTTCATGGAAGAAGCAGGCACAGTGTTTAACTGTTCCTCCATCTTGGATCTCTCTCTCAGAATTCATGTTTTTCATCTCCAAGAAATATTTCTGACTTTCAGGCTCTTCCTTTGCAAGACTGCCTTTTTTTGCAACATTGATATAATATACTCTTATTGAAAATACAAATGAGATGTTATCTGCGAGTTCTCCCTTTTCCTATACTTGAAGGGCAGAATTTGCCCTGATTCATTAGTGTGCCTGCCATCTTTCAGCTGCTGCTGCTTCTGCCCTATCCAGGGCATTTCCTGCATTTGCCCATTCTGCACAGGGACAGCTATGTTTGCCCAGCACTGAGCATTCAGGCAGATTCTGTCACAGAGAATATGGGTCCCTGGTGAAATATTTCAAGAACAAGAAAAACAGAAAAGGAGAAAATTTAGATTTACTGTAGTTTTAGTTTATGACATTAGAAGTCTGCCTGAAGAAACTGGAGGAAGCTGGGGCCTGGGGCGGTCACTTTAGGAAACCTCACTCCTGTGTCACTGGCTCTTTTTCATGAGTGTGTTGGCAGCCAGAAAGTTAACTGGGGATTCTCCTTCCTCTCTCCAATTATTACAATTGCCTTTATTAGGAGCCTGCACAACTTAACTCATCATCTGAGCTCATTAGGAACCCCTAATGAGAACTATGATGCGGCCGGTTTCCTCAGCTATAAGTGGGGATGCTAGCTAGTACTTACCTCAAGGTCAACACACACACACACACACACACACACACACACACACACACACACACACACACACACACACAGACTCACATACTCACTCTCACACTCTCATTCACTCACCTGTCACATCGCGTGCCCCTGCAAGCTATGTTAGAGGTTGCTGTGGACTTCCACTGCGTCTCCTCCTCTTTACCCACACATGGGGTCTTCCTCCCCACAGAGCAATTTCAAAGCTGGACAGTACTTCCCTCAGTCTGGACTCATCATCTTTTCCAATTACATTAACTTGCTCTTCTCAATGGGAATTTGGCGGAGGGAGTAAGTTTTCACCCCATTCCACTATACTTGGCACAAAGTCCTTAATTTAGGTTTGTTGAATGAGACTATACCAGCATCAACTCCCCTCTCAATTCGAAAACTCTCCTGTTTTTAAGTGTGAGGCAGTGACCTAATGTCACCCCCAGAATGTCAAGGCTTACTGAAAACAGTTTTATCACAGTTGGCAGCAGCTGACACCAATCAAAGTCCAATTAGTCGATGAGAATGTCAGAGAAATGATTTTAGACTCCTTTAGGGCTGGGAGTTGGAAAGGCAATTGGTCAGTTGTGTTAGACAAGAGAGCTTGGAAATTTACTGAAGAGTTTTTAAAAGAGTTGGAGCACCTAAATGAACATATCCTAATCAAAGATAGACTGAGCAGCTGAAATCTGTTCAAAGGTATTTAGAGCTTCAGCACTGAGCTAATTTTAATCACCATCTTTAGATAAGAGAGAAATAAGCCGGTCATTTTGGTACATTTAGAAATTCTCTGTGAGGCTTGAGACTGAGAACAAGGAGGTGAAATACTGAGTCTCACACGAAGATTACAGAGGCCTGAATAGCTCTCTATATCATGAGACCAACACTCTTTTGCAGTTTCTGGAATAAGTTCAAAAGAGAATTGAATTTGGAAAATAGAATGGTAGTCATTTTGGAGCTACCAAATTAATCCTTCTTTAATGATTAAAAACATGGTTTATCTAAGATCAAAACAAATCTCAAAATGGCAAGAGTCAACCCATATAAAGAAGCTAAGAGGATCTGTAGTACAAGAAAATAAAAATAAATATTCAGGCTCTTTATGAAGTTCCATCCCAGTGGATTTTGTTATATGTGGTACAAAGAGAAATTGATCAGATAAGATCAAAGCCATGGTTGTTCATGACAATTTATTTAGCAATGCCTAAAAGGAGGCTGCTTCCCAAAGAAAATGGAGTTACCACCACCCCACCCTAAGTGAGAGAATTAAACTCTTTTATGTTAAGCCACTAAAACTCTTGGATTTATTTATGACTGCAGTCTAGTCTTGCTGTTTCAGTTAGCTTTCACTAAATTATGTTGTCAAAGCAAACAGCCACAAAATATTAGTGGCATAGAGCACTATTGGATGTTCTCATATGAGATGTGGTTAGGGATTGACTGTGTCTCTGCTTTATGTGTCTTCATTCTGGGATTCAGAGTGAAGAAACATCCTTATTTGGAGTGCTGTTGTTCTCATGGCAGGGTCAATTAAAGCTGGTGGAAACACATGATGACTTTTAAACCTCCTGTTCAGAAGTGGGACACAACACTTTTGTTCCCATTTCGTTGCTCAGAGCAAGTCACATGGCCAAGCCTTACTACAGTGGGGCAGAACACAATAATCCCTTCATAGGGAGGGGCAGCAAATAATGGGGAAGGAGAATACAACCCACCACATTACCTCACCCTGGCTAATACATAATTTGGGAATGAAAGTGGTGAGCTATCACCAAATAACAAAGCAACAACAAACAAACAAACAAAAACTATAATATGTGACATTGGTACAGCAGTGAAGTGTTGATAAGGGTACTATCTGAAGGTGGAGATATGGAGATCCTTGTAATGTATTTGGTGAAACCATCTCCTGAGGTAACACGGGAGGCAGATCATGTGTCTACTATGCAAACATCTTTGGAGTGAGAGGAAGGAAAACTGAAATTTAATTTTCTGTTTGTTGTGTTTGGCAATATTACAAGACAAATAATACTTTAGGGAAAAAAATGAGCAATTTCAAGCAGAAATGAAGTATGTAGAGAGTCTAGAAATATATGGTCTTGCAAGACCAGAAACTGACAGCTTCCAGACCCCAGACAGTAAGATATAAGATGTAAAAATAACCTTAACTGACAAACTAAAAAGAACCTTGGTCTTTACAGCAGAACTGCCTACTCACCCTGGAACATATATCCATATAACTCTGGATTATTACATGAAAGATAAACTTATATCTTACTTCAGTTCATATGTTTTGGGATCTCTTTGTTACAGCAGCTTAGCTTATACTTTGACTAACACACAACTATAAAACAATTCTGGTTACCACTGCTTCCACAATTGAGTTATATAGTAGACTTCTTGGAGGCCAGAACAATTGTCTAACCTTGAGTAACTTCTTCTTAGTCACTTAGTCTTTATACCTACCAAAACTGAGGATCTAATCTAATATGTTTTCCTCCTATTAGGAACTGTCACTCTTGGGGAAATATCAAAGAATTCAAAAGCCTGCAGGAAATTATAATCTGGTAAAGAATTTACACTGAATTTTTAAAAAGGGTGAAGATGTAAGGTCAAATCTAAGTACTGACATTATTGCCAATTCAGTTCAGTTCTTCAAACATTCATTGCAAACCAGAGAGACTGAGCTATATGCAATATTTACCCTCAAGAAGTTACAATTGACTAAGGGAAACATCAATCTGAGTAAAGTTTTGATATAGCGCAGTAAATGCTACTGCACAGGAAAGCAAGCATGGGGTGCTGTGGGAACACAGATGTAAGACACCTATCTCAGTTGGAGGCAAGTGCTCAGGGCAGGTTTTGCAGATGAGCAGATGCCTCAGCAGAGTCTTAAAGGAAAAAGCGAAAGAATTATCCTTGCAAAGAAGGGAATAGTGTTCCAGGCAGAAAGTGCCATGGGAATGAAGTCAAATATGTGAAGGAGGCATCTTTATTCCTACTCCAGGGTCTCTGATTGAGTATTTTATCCAGATCTATCACTCATGAGTACCAGACCACTGGGACTCTGGAAGCTACCTATTGTTCTTGCCTTTCTTTGTTTGGGCAACCATTTCAGATGGCCAGCCTTAGAGAGTGTCCTTAGATGCACTTACTTAGTCATGTGTGTAAAGGGCTAAGGGCTTAATGTTCTTCCTCTCACATGTTGGTTGACAATTCTTCATGGTGTTTCTGCATGTCTTGTATCAGCTTTAGTTCTAGACTACCTTTTCAGGGATGTTTCTATAACAGTCTTTGAAAATAAAGATAGTATTTCCCTCCGGGACAAAAAGCACATTTGTTTCCTGATCCAGGAAAATAAAGATAATGTTTCCCTCCAGACATTATCCCAAGCTTGAGCAGAGGTTTACTAGCAACACCTTTTCAATGATAACTGCAAACCTATCTTTCAGCTGTGATGCAAACCTACTGTGTGCACATCACCGAGGTCCCCTGTGGAACTTGGGGGCAAGCAGAGCCATTGCAGATATGCATCTCCTGCAGCCTGCTAAGCCATCAGTAATAAAAGTCCTTTGTCTCTGACCCAGGGGTCTCCTGTATCCTGCCAGCCCCTATGAAATTGTAGCAGCCTAACTTGTTAGCTTGAGGGTGAATAAAACCTGACTTCTCATAGTTATTGACATTCCAGAGATATTTTCATTTTGGGTCAGAAAACATTCCCTCAAATCGAGGGATGAATTTCTAATGAAGAATTTCAGACATTAGCAATAGGTAAAGAAATATTTTTTAAGTGAACTCTTTTTAAGTGGACTCTTCTATCATCACTACCTTGTCTACCTGTGTGTTAGGACAGCCCTGGCTGAGTGCTTTGGCAGTGGCTTCCCCTCTGAAATGAAGGAGTGGAAAAACCAAGAGCCTTCAGAAACATATTACGGATGCTTCTCAATGTATTGCAAAAAAAAAAAATGCTTTGGAAACCTGGCAATAATTCATACCTTTTATGTTGTTGATTGTATTGTGTCATGCTAGAGTGTGGATCTGCAGTTAAATCAACTTTATGGGAAACCATACACATCAAACTCCCTGCCTTCTGAACTATAGGGGTTCTGCCATCTCCTCGGGAGTGGTCCTGGTCATATAACCAAAGCTATCTCAGCAGCACAGCATCCATTGCTAGCCTGTGGGAAAGCAGAAAGAGAGCACGTGAAAGGCAAGCAAGTTTGTTTAAGAAAAGTGGCACAGCAGTTACACACTTCCCTTCTACTCATTCTCTTTTGAGAGAACTTGGTCATATGGCCATACAGAGCTGCAAGGGGAGCTGGGAAATGTTGACTTTGGCTGGGTTGCCTCTAACTATGTGCCCTGTTAAAAGAGAGTGGGATTGAGCGGGGACTTTATAACTACAGAAAAGAGAGAAAAAATACTGGGAGGCAGGTAGTTGTCTCTTTTGCAGGCTGAAAATATAATAACCCACTGTCTTGTGCTTCCTTGCAGTAAATCCAAATATCAAAGGTATCCTGAATGAACCAGTTCCTTAAAAAGCCTGACCAATACATGTGTAAGCCCTCAACAAGTGCTTCTTAATTAACCTGGTGGGATAAAAGAGTGCTTTGTCTTTATATGTGCAGAGCGACTACAACAGCATCTGTGAGTGTCCATGGTTTACACAGAGGTTCAGAGCTTATGTCCACATGGAAAGGAAAATCTTTTGTGTGCATGGCCAACTGGACTTACTCAGTGGAGAGAATATCACTATCTTTCAAGGGCAACAGACATTTCTTTCTCCTGCATTACTGTAGATGAAAAACCAGTGGTGGTGGTGGGGGCGNATGAGGAAGGTGGAGTTTATCGTCCCTTTTACTCTCATGGAGAAGACACTATGAGAATAGGAAAGAGGGAGGGAAATCTTTTTGCCCTGATCACAGGTCATTTTAGAATAAAGAAGAGAAATGATGTCCAGTTAAGAGTGGTTTGTTTTCTTAATGGATTATCTAAATAATTCAGCAACATATTTTCTTGCTGGATGCAGGGGATATAGCTACAAAGGTCCAAGTAGCATTGTATTCAATATTTCTAAGACTTTTTGGAAACAAATTACTAAATTGGCTTGGATCTCAAGAGCGATTCAAATAAAAGTTTAAAAAAAAAAGGCAAGCCCTCCATGAGTACTTATGTGTTAAGTGAAAACACGCCTAAATAAAAACTAAGTGTCATCAGCACAGTTTCATTAGTAGCTCAGAGTCTACTAGAAAGACGCCTCTAACAGCTTTACCTACAAGCTACATTTGCAGTGTACTTTTACTCATACTACTTTAGGTTGCTGACTGTTTTTGCTCCGTGCTGTCAATTCTAAAATGGTTCTCCCTCATGCACTCGCCTTATGTCACACATTCTCAGGCTATGTTTCTTTTTCCTTTGGATCCTCCACAGTGTGGCTAGAATAATCCTTCTAAAACACAAGTCTCACATGTCACTCCCCTACTTAATTCTCTTTGGTGACTTCTCATGGCCAAGGACAGTGGCTCTCAATGACTTCCCCACTGCAACACACAAGACAAATGTCATTTAAAGGCAAGAACTCACCCATTACTGACAAAACCCTACTCCCCTCATTTTATAAAGAAGTAAAGCAAACACTAACATAAACATTTGTCAGAGGAACCTTATGTACATGTAACCAGCTAAACATCTCATTTCATGAGAAAAACAAAATAGCTAAAGACTGCTGATCTCTTTTTTTGCAGGGGTTTTTTACTTTTCCTACCAGAACCCTAAGGTTCTCTCTACTTCAGGGCCTTTGCATCCTCCCAAATTTTCACAGTCTTTAGTAGCTTGTAGTCATGGAAAGATTTTCCCAAATCTTCACATGGTTTGCTCTCACTTCTTCCAGCTTCTGCTCTGTTGCACCTCCTTAGGGAGGACTTCTCTGATGGCTCCCGGTCAATGTTTTCTATTCTTTTTTGCTCTTCATTGCATTTTCTTAGTTTCTTCTTCATTGCATTTATCACTTCATGAAATTTTATAATGTACTTCTTGTTTTTATATTTTTAAAAATTTATTTTTCTCTCTCCACTAGGAGAATATAAGCTCTTAAAGGGCAAGATCTTTCTTCTTTGCTGCTATATTCCCAGTAACCACAAGAACAGCGCATGTATTTGTTGAATGAATGAACAAATGTTGCTGCACTACTCACTATCTGTTCAGCTAGAATTACTTGTATAGTCAAATTTTTTATTAAAGTATAATATACATTCAGAAGTCTACACTTACATATCCAAAACGTACAACATGTTAAGTTTCACAAATGGAACACATTTGTGTAACAAGCACCCAGATCAAAAACCTTAGCGTTACTAACCACTCTAAAACCCCTCACACTTCGTTTCAGTCACTCACCCCCACCAAAGGTAGTTATTATCTAGAGTTCTACAGCATAAATTAGGTTTATTTATTTTTGAACTATATCTAAATGGAATCATAAACATATTCTTTTTTTTGTCTGACTTCTTTCACATAATATGTTTGTGAGATTCATACCTATTTGTTGTGTGTAGTTGTAGTTTATTCATTATCATTGCTATAGAATTTTCTACTGTATGAATATACCATATTATTTTTTTTATCATTAGAATGTGTTGTTGATTGCCATGTGGGCAGTTTCCAGGTAGGGACTATTACAGATAGTGTATGACCATTACAGGGTATGTTTTTGGAGCATATACACCCCCAGTTCTACCAAGTCTGTATTTAGAAGTAGGATTGCTGGGATTGTGACAGAATTTTCTATGCATGTACTTTTAATAGACACAACCAGTTTTCCCAAGTATTTGTTCCAATCTACACTCCTCCCATTGGTGTATGAGAGTTCTGGATACTTTTGAACTATTCATAATTTCAATGATTATATATTTTCTTTCTAAATATTTCTGATTGTTTCCACAGGCTCTTGTTCTTTGATTTTTTATTTTCATTTTTTTGATATTTCACACGTAGATATGTTCTATTCTATACCAGCTAATCCAAATATCTATAGTAGTTTATTGAGTCCAAATCTTTGGTTGTTTCTGCTGATTTCCAAACATGGTGGCTTGTTTTCTCATATGTTTGGTAAGTTTGTTGTTGTTATTTTAATCAAGATCTCATATTTGCCTGAACTTAATCTTGGGAAATTTAAGTAGCCTAGCTTTAAGATGACTTTCTCCGTCTTTAAATTTGCAAAAGCTTCATATGCCAGCACAAATTTAATTTAATCTCTTAGCTTGATATTTGCCCGGCCGCAGAGGTAGTATAAATGTAAGCCCCAAAGATGGCAGAATAGACAGACGCTATGCCAACTGCCTCACAGGATCACACCAAAATTACAAATAATTTATACAACATTCAACCTCAGAAGTCTCCTGAACACTAGATGAACAGAACCTCTAAATGAAGGACTTACAGAGGAGGCCACGTCGAGTCTGGTAGGAGGGGTGGAGGTGAGAGAGGGCGAACCCCATGAGGGACACATCAGCAGCAGAGAGGCTTCTCTGGTTGGGGGAGAGACCCTCCGGCCCCATACTGAGCTCACCAGCCCAGGGCTACTTTGATGGGAAGAGGAGTTCCACGATAGCTGGCAGTAGAAATTAGTGAGGACTCTCTTTGCGCAACTCAGTGAGGCTGAGGGTGGCTACAGAACCAGTGGAGTTGGCACATGGACTTGCTCACTGGTGAGCACTCACCCGGTCCCTGGTGAAGAGAGTAGCTGTGTGAGCAGGGCCCAGGGGCCTGCAGGGAAGGACTGAACTAAGCGCCCTTAGCATGGGAGCTGGAGGTTTTGGGACCATTATTCCCCTAGTGTGGAGCTTGCACACAAGTAGTGTACAGGAGGGCGCCATTTTTTCAGGGTTGGTCAGGTCCCGGACCACATTGGTCTGGTGGAATTAGCACAGGAGTGCATGTGTGCATGCATGGGCATGTGGTCTTGGATCCTCATCCTCTGTACTGCTTGTGCTGCATAGCCAGGGAAATGCCTGGCGGGTGCACTCCAGCTCCAATAGGCTGCTCATTGAGATGCAGAGTGCAGAGCAGCCTTGGGTCCCCGCTTACCACACTGCACATGCAGAGTTGCCAGGCTAGCGATTGGCTGTCTGGCTGCTCGACCTGATTTGCTAGCAGCTGATTGGGACAGGTTGAGACTGGGAGTTTTCCTGGGAGTGTTGGGTTGTGAGCTGTGTGCCTGCGTGACCGGGCTGGGACTTTCCTGGTGAGTTTGTGCGGGCTGATTGCCGGTGCTGGAGTGCATGCAGTTCCGACTTGGTGGGGGCCACTGACCACATCCTGTGGTGCCTTGGGGGGCCTGCCCCACCCACCTAGAGCTGTGTTACCTGGGGCAGCCTGATCCCCTGGTGCCTGACCCCACCTCCACAGGCCACAGAGGGTTTTTTGCAGCAGCAGACAGCCTGCAACAACCTGTGAGAATTTTGGGTGGTGAGCACAGTTCCAGAGCACACAGTAGCTAATTGCAGGAAGCTCACTGCAAGCCTGAGAGGGAGGCCTGCGCATGATGTGCTGAGCCCTTCCCCCCAACAGCTGGTGCTGAGTCGCCTAGAGTCTCTCTATTGCTGAGCAAGTGGTCTGCAGATTAAAGCAGGTGGAGAGTCCTGTTTTTTTTCTACATGATCTATTTAATACATCGAAGCAATCACAGAGTGACAGCCAGAATGAAGAAACAAAGAAACATGTCTCAAGTAAAAGATCAGAAGAAACTTCTAGAAATGGAGCTAAATGAAACAGAGGTATCCAACCTTTCAGAGACAGAGTTTAGAACACTGATGATAAGAATGTTTAAGGAACTTAGTGAGGACATAAAGAAAGATAGAGAAATCATAAAAAACAACCAGTTAGAACTAAAGAATACGATAACTGAAATGAAGAACACACTTGAAGGAATCACCAGTAGATTAGATGAAGCAGAGGATTGGATCAGTGATTTAGAAGGCAAAATAGCAGAAATCACCCAGTTGGAACAACAGAAAGAAAAAAAAGTAAAAAACAATGAATATAGTTTAAGAGACCTGTGGGACAACATCAAGTGCAACAACATTCGCACCATAAGAATACCAAAAGGAGAAGAGAAGCAGCAAGGGATGGAGAAAGTATTTGAAGAAATAATGACTGAGAACTTCCCTACCCTGGTGAAGGAATTCAACATACAAGCCCAGGAAGTGCAGAGAGTTCCAAACAAGCTGAACCCAAACAGGCCCACAGCAAGACACATCATAGTAAAAATGGCAAAGTTTAAAGACAAAGACAGAATCCTAAAAGCAGCAAGAGAAACACAGCAGGTTACATACAAAGGAACTCCTATAAGACTAACAGCTGACTTTTCTACAGAAATGCTGCAGGCCTGAAGGGAGTGGCAGGAAGTATTCAAACTGACGCAAAATAAAGGCCTACAACCTAGATTGCTCTACCCAGCACGGCTATCACTTAAAATTGAAGGAGAGATAAAGAGCTTCTCAGAAAAGAATAAGCTTAAGGAATTCATTACCACCAAGCCAGCATTGCAGGAAATGTTAAAAGGGCTTTTGTAAACAGAAGAAAGGGGGAAACAAGCTAACCCAGGAAGACTAGAAATACAAATAACAAAATGGCAATAAATGTGCACCTATCAATAATCACTTTAATTGTGAATGGGCTAAATGCTCCAATCAAAAGACATAGAGTGGCTGAGTGGATAAGAAAACAGGACCCATGCATATGCTGTTTACAAGAGACTCATCTAAGATCAAAAGACACACACAGACTGAAAGTAAAGGGATGGAATAAGATATTTCACGCAAATGGAAATGAGAAAAAGCTGAAGTAGCAATACTTATTTCAGACAAAATAGGCTTTAAAATGAAGACTACAATAAAAGACAAAGAAGGACACTACATAATAATAAAGAGATCAATTCAACAAGAGGACATAACCCTAGTAAACATCTATGCACACAACATAGGAGCTCCTCAATATATAAAACAGATTTTGACAGACATAAAGACAGAGGTCAACAGTAACACTATTGTAATAGGAGACTTCAACACCCCATTGTCACCAATGGACAGATCCTCCAGACAGAAAATCAACATGGAAACAGTGGCCTTAAATGACACTTTAGACCAGTTAGGTTTAATGGATATTTTTAGAGCATTTCACCCCAAAGCAACAGAATATACATTCTTCTCAAGTGCATATGGAACATTTTCCAATATAGACCATATGTTAGCCCACAAAACAAGTCTCAATAAATTTAAGAAGCCTGAAATCATATCAAGAATCTTCTCTGACCATAATGCTATGAAACTAGAAATCAATTACAAGAAGAAATCCGGAAAGCACACAAACACATGGAGGCTGAATAACATGTTACTAAATAGTGAGAATGTGAAAAATGAGATCAAAGAAAAAATCAAAACCTATCTTAAGACAAACGAAAATGAAAACACAACAACCCAAAATCTATGGGATGCAGTGAATGCAGTCCTAAGAGGGAAATTCTTAGCAATACAGGCCTATCTAAAGAAACAAAAACAATCTCATATCAATAGACTATCTTTACACCTAAGGGAACTGGAGAAAGAACAGCAAAACAAGCCCAAAGGGCATACAAGGAAGAAAATAATAAAGACCAGAGCAGAAATAAATGAAATAGAGACCAAAAAAAAAAAAAACCAATACAAAAGATCAATGAAACCAAGAGCTGAATTTTTGAAAAGATAAACAAAATCGACAAACCCTTAGCCAGAGTCACCAAGAAAAAGAGACAGAGGACACAAATTAATAAACTCGAAGTGAAAGAGAAGTGACAACAGATACCACAGAAATACAAAAAATTGTAAGAAAATACTATGAGCAACTATATGCCAACAAATTCGACAATCTAGAAGAAATGGATAAAATTCTAGAAGCATACAATCTACCAAGCCTGAACCAAGAAGAAACAGAATCTCTGAACAGACTGATTACTACCAAAGAAATTGAATCAGTAATCAACATGCTTCCAACAAACAAAAGTCCTGGACCAGATGGCTTCACAGGTGAATTTTACAAAACATTCAAAAAAGAATTAATACCCATTCTCCTTAAACTATTCCAAAAAATACAGAAAGAGAGAAGGCTCCCAAGCACATTTTATGAGGCCACTATTACTCTGATCCCAAAATCAGACAAAGATATTACAAAAAAAAAAAGAAAACTACAGGCCGATATCCCTAATGAACATAGATGCAAAAGTCCTCAAGCAAACTGAATTCAGCATTACATTAAAAAGATCATACACCTCGATCAAGTGGGATTCATTCCTGGTATGCAAGGTTGGTTCAATATCTGCAAATCAATTAACGTAATACATCACATTAACAAAATGAAAAATAAAAATCATATGATCACATCAATAGATGCAGAAAAGCATCTGACAAAATCCAGCAGCCATTTGTGATAAAAACTCTTAGCAAAGTGGGAATAGTGGGATCATATCTCAACATAATAAAGGCTATATATGATAAGCCCACCGTATACACCGTACTCAATGGGGAAAGGCTAAAAGCTTTCCCCTTAATATCAGAAACAAGACAAGGCTGCCCACTTTCACCACTTCTATTCAACATAGTTCTGGAAGTTCTAGCCATAGCAATCAGACAAGAAAATGAAATAAAAGGCATCCAAATTGGAAAGGAGGAAGTAAAATTGTCATTATATGCAGATGACATGATACTATATAGAGAGAATCCCAGACTCCACCAAAAAACTGTTAGAACTGATAAATGAATTTAATAAGGTAGCAAGATACAAAATTAATATTCAGAAATCAATTGCATTTGTATACACCAATAATAAACTATCAGGAGAAGAAATCAGTAAATCAACCCCTTTTACAATTGCTTGAAAAACAATAAAATATCTAGGAATAAATTTAACCAAAGAAGTAAAAGACCTATACTCAGAAAATTATGACACTGAAGAGAGAAACCAAAGAAGATACAAATAAATGGAAATACATACCATGTTTATAGATAAGAAGAATTAATATAGTTAAAATGTCAATATTACCTAAGGCAATATATAGATTCAATGCAATTCCTATCAAACTACCAAGGACATTTTTTTCTCAGGTATAGAACATATAATCCTAAATTTATATGGAACCATAAAAGACCCCAAATAGCCACGGCAATCTTGAGAAAAAAACAACAAAGTGGGAGGTATCATGCTACCCAACACCAAATCATACTACAAGGCTACAGTAATCAAAACAGTATGTAACTGGCATAAAAACAGACACATAGACCAATGGAACAGAATAGAGAGCCCAGAAATAAACCCATTCGTATATGGTCATTTAATCTATGACAATGGAAGCAAGAATTTACATTGGAGTAAAGACAGTCTATTTAATAAATGGTGCTGGGAAAATTGGACTGACACATGCAAAAAAATGAAAAGGGACCACCTACTTACACCATATACGAGAACAAATTCAAAGTGGATTAAAGACTTAAATGTAAGACCTGAAACCATAAAACTCCTAGAAATAAACATAGGGAGTAATTTGCAGACATTACCCTCAGTAATATTTTTACTGATATATCCCCTTGGGACAGGGAAATAAAAGAAAAAATAAACATATGGGATTACATCAAACTTAAAAGCTTTTTTACGGCAAAGGAAATCATCAATGAAACAAAATGGCAGCCTACTGAATGGGAGAAGTTATTTGCGAATGATATATCTGATAAGGCATTAATATCCACAATTTATAAAACACTCATTCAACTCAACACCAAAAAAGCAAACAACCCAATTAAAAAATGGGCAGAGGATATGAAGAAGCGTTTCTCTAAAGAGGACATACAGATGGCCAACAGGCATATGAAAAATGTTCAACCTCACTAATCATTAGAGAAATGAAAATAAAAACCACAATGAGATACCACCTCACTCCGGTCAGAATGGCTATCATCAATAAATCAACAAACAACAAATGCTGGCGAGGTTGTGGAGAAAAAGGAACCCTGGTGCACTATTGATGGGACTGCAGATTGGTGCAGCCATTATGGAAATCAGTATCTCAGAAAACTGGAAATAGAACTACTATATGACCCAGCAATTCCACTCTTGGGTATCTATCCTGAGAAACCCATGACACTAATTTGAAAAAATATATGCACCCTTAAGTTTATTGCAGCGCTATTTACAATAACCAAGACTTGGAAACAACCAAAATTCCCTTGGTAGATGACTGAATTAAGAAACTGTGGTACATTTATATAATGGAGTATTTATTACTCTGCTATAGAGAAGAATGAAATCGTACCATTTGCAACGATATGGATGAACATAGAGACTATTATGTTAAGTGAAATGAGTCACTTGGAGAAAGACAAATACCATATGATCTCACTTATATGTGGAATCTAAAAAACTGAATGAACGAGCAAAGTAAACAGAAATAGTCTCAGAGATATAGAGGAACAACTGATGGTTGCTAGTTGGGAGTGGGGTGGAGATGAGGGAGAAGGGGAAGGGATTGGACAACATAAATAGGTAACTACAATATTGACACAGGGATATAAAAGACAGTTTGGGGAATATAATTAATAATGTTTTTAATATTTTGTAGGGTGTCAGATGGTCACATGTCTTGTTAGGGAGAACACTTCATGGATGGGGTAGAGGTTTGATCACTGCACTGTACACCTGAAGCTGATGTTGTATAATATTGTATGTCAACTATAATTGTGTATATATATGTATATATAGTCATGGGACGTGGAGTAGAGTGTGGGAGTGGAGTCAAGGGAATTGTAATAGATATGTATGATATTGCAGGGGGGCGAGTGGGGCGGTGCATTGGGGGAGGGGTTTGTCACTTTGAGGGGTAAAAAGTATAACTATTGCACTGTGTTTTACAGCTGAAACGAATTAAAAAATGTTTACTTCACACAAAATAATAAATAAATTAATTAATGTATGTATGTATGTATGTATATATGTATGCAAGCCCCAAACACCACAGTAAAGTAGGTTTACGATAGCAAATTATTCTCAGAAGATAGTTTTGTTTTTCCAGTTGGCAGAGATAGGCAAGTTTCACTGTCAATTTCTAGTCTCCCTTCTCTATGAGGGTGTGGTTCCTTACAGTGTCCCAAACGTGTATGGGATGATCTGTTCAGCTGCCTGCATTGCATAGGCCTCGGACTTAGTGCTCCTTATCCCTGCATTTGACATCAATCCTCAAAGCTCTATTTTACTGGGAACTGCATTTCTCTCCCCACCCTCACCCAGCACAGCCCAGCTTTCTGTGTTCACTTACAACTCTGCTTTCAGCTCTAATTATTGTAATTTTAATCGTATTTTATTTATTATGTTGTTGACTGCTACTGGCCTTTAAAATTTTCTCTTGCTTTCTTGCACTTTTAGTAATGTATTTAAAGCTTTTTTGTTGTTGTTTGATTTAATTCATCCATCAACTAAGTGCTTGTCAGTGAAAGAGTTTTTCAAAATATCTAATCTGCCATGTTCCCAAAAGCCCATGTTTAACTTCTTAATTTAAAAAAGAAAAAAGAAGAAGTATTTCTTCTTCCTTTTCTCTCTCCTCCCCTTTCCTTCCTTTCCCTTGGAGACAGACAGAGGCAAGGCTGGAGCTAAGGAAGGGGTGGGGCTGAAAGACAGCAGGGCCAAGGAGACAGCTGCAGGGTTAGGGGCCAGGGAGGCAGGGGTGAGCCCAGGAAGACAGCAACAGGCCAAGGGGACAGCAGTGGGGCTGAGGACCAAAGGGACAGCTGGCATGATCTAAAAATTCGTGACATGCAGCAGGATTGAACAAATAAATATATTCAAAATAATAGGAGCTAGGTTTCTCACAGTCAGAGAAAGGATTAAAATTATAGAAAAGGGATGACTAGAAAGAACTGTAGGTGTTGGATTGTAATTGGAGGTATCAGTGTGAACTCATGGAATGTGAACTCATGGAATATATACACACACACACACATACACACACACATATATATATACATATATATATATATATATATATATATATATATATATATATATATNATATATATATATATATATATATATATATATATATATATATATATATATATGTATTAGCTCTGTCCAGTGACCCAATATAAATAAACACATCATATACCAAAATCTTACATTAGAAGATACCATCAAACATTAGAAGGAACCAGAGCTCCATGGGAAAATAGCCGATTCCAAGGGTGAGACAGGGAAAATGCAAAATGAACCTGGAATGTCTAATTGACCAGAATTTAAGGAATGCTCAAAAAATGACAAAGAAACTTCAAAGGGACAGAGAAGCCAACTTGAAAAGACTTCCATTGGTCAAATCTGAGACATTATAAGTAACAAAGTGAATACTGATAGTAACAGATTAAAATCTATTATTGAATAACATAAATATCTGTGAGTCCACACTGATATGAATGAATGAAAGGGGAAGACAGACACATTCTTCTTTACAATAGAAAGCCAGCTAATAACAGAAAACACCATCTGGCAATCAATATACTGGTGGTTGATGTAGGCAGAAGTTGTCTTAGAAGTAAAGGCTGGTGGGTGATGGTTTGATGAGGAACAGGATAAGTACTTACCAATTACAAAAGGAACAGTGATAACTTTGCAGTAAAGAAACCTGGAAGACACCATCATGACCCAGCTACCAAGGTAACATCGCAGTGATGAGTCAGGTCAACACTGTGTGCCTTCTGATATGATAAACCACAAAGACCACAGCTTCATTCCCACAAAGAATGCATGGCAAGCCTGGTCAGAGGAAGCAGTAAGTGGGCCCAGATTCTGGGACATGCTAACGCTGCATCAGCCAATATGATAGCCACTCGGCCACATGTGGCTATTGACCGCTTGAAATGTGACTAGTCTTAATTTAGATATGCTGTTTGTACACTGAATTTCAAAGATTTTGTATGAAAAAATATATATAAATAATTTTATACCGATTGTATTATAAAATAACATCATGAGTGCAATGGATTAAATAAGTATAGTATTCCTCTTAATTTCACCTGGTTGTTTTTATGAATGTGGCTACTAGAAAAATTTCAAATATATATGTGGTTCATGTATTGGGCAATGCGGTCCTATAGAATGAAAGTCCTGCACTGTTTAAAACAGTCATGGGTGTGAAAGACAGAAATGTGGAAGAACTATTCCAGATTGAAGGAGACTAAAGTGACAGGACAATTAAATGCACAGTCTGGGTCCATCCAGTTTTCTCATGACCACCTCAGGCATGCATTTTTTTGCAAGAATACCACAGAAGTAAATGATTGGTACATATATGAATGAGAGATGAGAGGAGATAGAGTAAATGTACGAAATGTTAGCAATTAGGAGATCTGGGTGAAGGGAATATAGGATTTTTTTTTTTTTGGTATTCTGTGAACTTTTGTGTGAGTTTAAATTTTTCAAAATAAATAATAAATGTACCCATGGGTAGAATGAAAGATAAAAAGGAAGTAATGATGGAACAACCAACTCACAAACTCTAAAACAATGCATTACCTCTGTAACTATCAATGTCACATCAGTAACTGTGACTCACCATTCTCTGTGTCTGAGACAGAATAAATGATGATTTGTGTACATTTCTTAGAGCAACAGTTAATATTCCACTCTGTTCTCTCCCATTCAAGAAAACAAAGCAGGATGCAAGTAGACAAGATGCATTTATAGAAAGAACAGCCTTGAATCTGCTTTAATTTATAAAAGAAACAGTGCACCTATAAACCTTGATATTTCAACTAATATTAGTATCACATTACACTGTAATAGACAAGTGTGTTAACCACTCTACAGCTGAGAACTGCTGGCTTAGAGCAGTTGTTCTCTACCATTTCAATGGTAAGACCTTTCATATTTTAGGGTTTTTTTTTCACAAAATATCACAAACAGTAATTCCATGAATTTTCATTCGATCTGCAGATGAGGGTTTGCTTACATATGGATTGTTATAGACTTTGTTTTTTAGATTATATAATACCCTAGAGATCCATAGCCCGCATATTGGGAATCACCAGGCAAGGATAAAAACCCCTTCAGATTAGTTTTGTACTGACTCTTTGTTCTGAGCTACGTGAAGTTATTCAGACTCATCATTTTGCAGACATCTTCCTTATGCCAAGAGTAACTACCTTTCCCCTTCCTACCTGCTAAGTCAGAAGTTTCTCTATTCTGACTCAGTAAAGGCTGTTAGATTCCAAGGCTCTGATTTATACAAGAAAAAATGAATTTGTTGGGAGGATATAGGATGATTCACAAGGTGGAGGGGATATTAGAAGAATCAGGTTCAGAAGGGGTGAGAACAAGGACAGCTCCGGAGATTCTGGTGGAAGCAGCCAACCTCGGGTGCTGCCACCATGGGGATGAGTCCAATTCAACCAGGTTTGGTTTCCATCTTTGCATTACTCTGCTCAAGCTCGCAAGTCCTGGCAGGGAAAGTCCAATTTGCCTAGCACATGTGTGCTGGCTCATGAATTCACTCATTGATTGGCTAAGAAGGGTAGAGACCCTTGATTGAGAGTGTCATTGAAATGACATGAATGAAAGCAAGGTCATTTCCCAAAAAACAACCAGAAAGAATGGATTATGGGCAGCATTAAAACTAACAAAATTTCTATAATCTTTAAGACTTAATCCAAGCAACACATTTATCAGATACAATAATGAAACCATACCAAACCTAAATGTACTCACACTTTGCCTCACAAAATGAAGGAAAGGCCACTGCAATATAATGTGATTGATTGACTCCTGTTCTCCATCCAGCTTTTGAGCTGGGCTAAAATTCTTGTCTCCTTGAGAGGTGCTAGGAGAAATGTTAAATTATAGAGTGAGTACCTTATAATTGTTTGGGACTTTCCTAATTCTGTTTATAGGACATACTCTGTTTATAATATTTGGTCTATTTCCTACTTAACTAATAATTGAAAACATTTCCTTTCCTTTTACATAGTAACTGAAAGACCAATTCTAAATATTGTTTTTCACCAAACTCATACTAATACAAATACTTTTAAGTTTTAGGCTCCAATTATCATGTTATAGTGTGGTTTTACTATGTATGTATATACAAATGTAAGTATATATGCATGCATGTATCCTTAAATCCATCTACCCATCCATCCATCCACCCAACTATCTGCCTGCCTATCTATCTATCTATCTATCTATCTATCTATCTATCTACCTACCTACCTACCTATCTATCTATCCATCCATCCAGCCAGCTATCCATCCATCCATCCATCTATTATCATCTCCTTAGAATATAGCTTGGCCTCACATTCTGTGTTCTTTTGCTTTGAACCACAAACTCATTTGTTGAGGTTCTTTACCCAGTTCATTGATGCACACTTTCATTCTTGATGGCTTCGAGCCCTTGGCAAACCTGACTATGTGAGGTTGTGATGGTCTTCCATCAAGATTCCATGTGACATCTACTGTTTTCATCTTTCTCCCTACTCTCACTGTGTAGCAGCAACGCTATTTGGCCTTGCTAGTCAGGATCAACAAATCCAGCTGAAATACAATATGTTTTTGGGTGGTTGCTTAGTGACATGAAGAACCTGAAAGGGCAAGGCAGCATCTGAAGCTTCCAATTCATGGGAATAATTATTGTATCCCTTGGTTGAAATAGAACCCAGAGTCATAAGGACAGAAAGCACAAATGTTGCTAGAAGGCATTAGATGTATTCATGCAATGCACTACTCTCCTCTAGCTATTCATTTCCATATGTCTGTATCTTGGTCATAGAGAGGAGTAGGAGGAAATGTATTGATATCTGATTTATAGCAACCTATAGGATAGCACTAAGTTTATAGGATGTTGGCTTTAACCAAGAACAATAGTCTTCAATATTTCATTCCTTCAGTGTCCAAGTGTAGCTGCTTCCAAGGCTTGAGGAACAGTGATTTGCACAAGCATCATGCCATTGACCTTTTCTCTGCTATGATGTGTATCATTTGCTCCAACGTTGCATATACCATCATAACACTGCATAAGGTATTGCTTTGCACAGAATTGGTGCTGGCAGAGACATCATGGGTGGGGAAACCAAATTCGAATCCTTTTATCAATTCTATGTTATAGGTATTCTTATTATTTCCATTTTACATGTGAGGAAACAGACAGAAGTTAAAAAACTTGCCCAAAGACACACAGTAAGTGGCAGAGACAGGATCCACACCCACTGTCTGGATCCAGTGGATGATCTTAACTACTGAGTCTCTTCGGAGAAATTAACTCAACCAGTGGAATAACCAGGACATCGGTCCTCCAATTACTGCCTTATCACTCTGTCTGTACTCTCTGCTACACTCCCTGCCTTCTGGGGTGGTGAAAGGAGAGCACCAAGGATTTATAACCCATAGGAGAGAAAGAGTAAACATTCCTTACATAACCATTGAAAGTACTAAACATATCATGTTGTTTATCTTACAAAGAAGAAATGTGAAACCTCATTAATTTTTAAGTAGCATAGATTTAGTAGCATAGATTTCCACCAACAGAAGTAAACTAAAATCATTTGTCACCTCCTATGTAAAACCCTTTAGTTATTCCTCACTACCTTTCAAATAAAGTCCAAATTCTTTAGCCAGGCAAGTTTCATGGACCCCCAACCCCACCCCAGAACTACTGCTCATGTTGCATTCTCACTCCAGACTCCAAATATATTGAGATACAAACATGTTATTCCATGTCCCTGGGCATTTGCATAAGCTGAAACTTCTGGCCAGAAAGCTCTTCTCCTTTTGGTTTAGGACTGCTCTCCTGGCTCTCCTGGCCAAGCCCCAAATGGTTGTATTAATATTTTTTCAGTTTTGTATATTTTGATGCTTTGATATATGGGGCCTTGCTGACTCTGGAGAGACTGCCCACTGAGGGTTAGTTAATTCCTAGAGATAGCAAACAACTAGTTTAGGAGCATGCTTTTCATATGGAAACTAAACAATCCAGAGCCCAAGCCTTCTTTATCAGCTCTTTTCCACCTGCTCTAATCATCCTACCACAAGGTACTAGAAAACGAGAGACAGTCTGTGTGCTCCAGAGGCCACTGAAATTATTCAACTATCCAATCCTAAACTTGCTTAGCCCACCTTGCTCAACCACAAGAAAGGCTCTTGCCCATATGCCCACCTCCTCTCACTTCCTGACCAACCCTGGTGCTTTCCCACGTGGCCCGCTGTGGTATGGCATGTCCCCTCCTCTTGGGATCTCTGAGCATAACAAACTACCTTTCAATGGCACTCATCTCCTGATCTGTTGGCCTCATCATACCTAGACAATAATAAAACCAATACTTTAAGATGTGGCGGGTTGATTACCTTGGCTATTTTGCTACCACCATACCTTGGACATGCATGTCGCTGTTATCACACTTTCCACACAACACGCTGCAGTCCTTTACGGAACAGTCTCTACCGATTGCCTAAGAGCTTCCTGAGAAACTCTTTCATCCTTCTATTATTAGCCCCTGGCACACTGCGTGACACAGTGTAGGCTCTCAATAAACGCTTGATAGATGAAACATTTGATTAATTAATTAGTCCTAAAAGCCAACGCGCGTCAAGTCACTTAGATTCAAATCTCACCACTTTTCAATTAGCCTTTCCACTTATGACACATATAAATCCAGACACCAAATTTATATATCAAAAATTAAAATTCAGCTCATTGCTACATATCACTAATGTAAGCATGAAACAATGCCAAGCATCGTAGCAAATATTCAAGGTGAAAATAAGTTTTATAACAGCAAAATATCATTATAAGGTTACAAAGAAGTTCTGAGCAAAAGTATGAAATGGAACTTTATTGCCTCAATTTTATACTATTCAGCTCAACACTATGAATCTAAGAGTTCGTAAATTCTATTTGATGATAACTTACAAAAGGAAGAAATAACCTCCATATATTTAAGCCTTGATGTATAACAATGCATACATTGTAAAGGATCTCACAGTATATAATTTTAGCTATCTGTTTTTAAAGAAGAGGGGAAATCACATGTAACTGAAGGCCTACTATGTGCTAGGTGTTAACTAAATTACAGGGGTTTAGCCTCATGATAACCTTGCACATAAGGTGCTGTGGCAGTTCTGTCCCTTCAGAGACATCACGTGGAAGGAAGTCCCAGCCTTCTCTCTGACTTGAAAAAGGAAGTAATCACATGAGAAGTTAGCCTTGGTTGGAAGGAAGTAGAAGAAGGAAGGGTCTGAAAATAGAGAATAAAACAACGCATATCTCTACAGGAAGGGAAGATAGAAACATTACAAAACATATAAGCATATGTGAGAAAAGATGTCAGTGTGTGGGCTGAGATGATACAACAAAGAAATGGTCATCCAGACCCCACACAGAAGAGTCAGCAGCCAAAGACCACCCGTTGGTGCCAAGTGAGGTGACTTAGGGGGAGCAGGTGTAAGCGTGTATATCTGGGTTTCCACTTCAGTATCTTAAGCCCAACTAGCAATCCTTAAAATACCACAACCATGTCTGATACATTCTTTGTAGTCTATCAATATTTGTGGAATGAATGAATGAATGGATGAACAAATGAATGAATTTTTTTCAAACAATTTAAGTTGTTATTCAAGTACAAATCTTAATGCAGAGTCATCTGGTGGTGCCACTGCCATACCATGTTTGGATCTCATAAAAACAGGCCCCCCAAACCTGCCATCATGGCTCTTGTCTGTCATCTTAGGAGAAGCCCCTGTTTATCTGAGAAGGACAGGAGAGGTATTTTACTTCTGAAATATCCAAAAAGACGTATAAGGCACAACAAATAAGCACGTGTAGGGATCCATCAGCTTGTTCTCATTTTTCACTAATGTTTGTTTTTCTCTACCAGCATTAGGAAGGCCATTGGTTTCCAAGTGATGCTTGTTTTTTGAGAAGGCGCCTCCATGGCCGTCTCTGGGAGGAGGAAGAGATCTGGGCTTCCCACTCGTACATGGGAACAGCTCCAATTTTAACTCACATAGTGAGCATCCAAGTAATTTTATTTTAACAATAATAATCAACAAGACTTTTTTTTTTAAGTGCATGATGTGCGTGGGTCCAAATATTGACTCTATCACTTAGCAACTACATGATCTTAGGCAAGACACTTTGCCTCAGTTTCCTTATCTGTAAAAGGAGCATAATATACATGACTGAGAGGGTTGTGATGAGAATTAAGTACATAGAAAATACTATCTACATATTAGGTACCCTCATCATTATCTCACTTAATCCTTTAAGTGGTCCCTCAGCGGAAGGCAGTATTATTGTCTCCCTGGCAAGCATGAGACAACTGGGGCTTAAAGAGATTTCATATCTAGTTCAAGGTCACAGTCTACAAAAGGCAGAGCTGGGATTCAAACACAAATCTAGTTAACAGTGGAGCCTGTACCCCTAACTTCACTCAGAAGTGAAGTGTAGGTTCTACAGATAAAAAGAAATTTGAAAATCACAAATTTAGGTCTTTCGATGAGGAGGCAACGTTCAACTTGACTTTTTTAAACGTTCACTTTTTAGAAGTTTAATATTTCAATGCTGCTTAAATAAAATCAGCTATTTTGAATGGCATATGCAACATTTCCAAACAAAAGTAAGAAGACATGAGAATGACATAAATTAGCGTGGGAGGAGAAGCAGAAAGTTGCATATAGATCAATCATGCCTTTTACATTGGCAGAAATATTGCAAGGACACTCAAGAATGCACATTTAAATTCATTTTGAAAACTCTTGAGCTGATTTCCCCCCGTGCAGCTGCTACCCCTTATGCTGGATGCTGCTTTGAAAGAATAATAAGCCTGCCGTTGTCCACGGAGGCCCAGCATCACCCTTGACTTCCTGAGTTAGCAAGTACAGGGAGCTCCACAGCACACGTCTCCACTCAGCTTTTCTATTACTATTATACATTGGGTCCTGCAGGGATGGTCCCTTATCTTTCATATTTTGCTTTCTTTTAAGGGGTCACAGTGTTCACTGACATTTGTCTTTCCCCATTTTACTTTGAGATATGATAAATAATAAAACAAAAATTAATTCCTAATGTGAAAATCTCCCTCTACTGAAGTTTCCTGGTCTGCCTTCATAGCTTTTCGCCTGCCCTCAAATACTTCAACTTCATAGGTCTGGGGGTTTATGGATTGGTCACCAACAAAGGTTTGCCACGTCCACCCTTGCTGAACTGTGTTGTGGCAACAAGGTTTCTTGAGGGAAGGTGGAAGAGCTTAGTTCAAGTCCTGTCTCTACTACCTGGTTATGTGACTTTGGGTAGGTTGCTTTAGTTCTCTCCGTCCCAATTTTAACAAACTTCAAACGGCGATGATAATAATCATTCATCCACCCATTCAAATCACATTCACTAAGCACTTCCTGTTTCCCAGGCTCTGGAAAAACAAAGGTGAATAATACAAAATTTCTAAATTCAGCTGCTCACAATCTACATCAGGAGACAGACATGTAAACAACTTGGGGGGCGGGGGGAGGGTAAAGGAGAGAGACCTTGACAAGAGATGTGTCTCTTTGGAATAGCAGCTGTGGATGCAGGAGGAGCTGACCAGACATGAGTAAGAGAGGCTCAGCCTTAGTTGGAAACCACATATTTTTCTACCTCACAAGGTTATTGGGAGGTTCAAAAGAAATTTGAATCCTCTGAAAACTCTAAAGAGCAATTTCTATGTGAGGCAGATGCTATCAGTGCCCTGCTCATATACCCTGCCTTTGCCACTTACATGCAAATGGGGGACTTAAAGCTCTAACACCTGTGAGTCTCTGCCTGAGGGATGGTTCCTGCCTCCAGAGCCCACCTGCTTCGCCACCTGTGCGGCAGGTGGTGCATGCCAAAGAAACAATGCCCACCGCCCCACATCCAGAGCAGCCCTCAACCAAACGAATAGCGGTACTCCCTCAGTCCTCAGATGGAATAACCAAGGCCTGATTTTTACACTAGCTGCTAGAATTTCCTCAGCAGGACTGAGCCCCAGTTGTCCATAATAACTTGCTTTATAATGCACCATTTATTGGCTGCCTTCCCCTCCTGTGTCACTTCTCTACTTCCCTCAACAGGGTTTTCTTCACCTGCCAAACAAATGCTTACATATGGATCCTTATCCCAGGATGTGCTTCTGAAAGAACCTCAACTAAGTCAAGATTTAAGCCATTTCTTTTATTATTATTCTATGGCATTTTGAAATGTGACCAGAATTATTCACACTATGTTGCATGGGAAAAAAATCACTGCTTTGTCTTTATAAATCCTCTTCTGCATAGTTAGGACTTGATCCACTTTAGCCATTATAACATAATACCTGCCTAAGAATTTCTAGAATCCATCCGACCAACACTGCTCTGGCTGAAGCGTTTACCTCTCACCTGGATTTTCACTGCAGTCTCCTAACTGCTCTCTCCAGCTCCAGTCATTCACCCCACAAATCCATCCTTTTCTCTGTCTCCAGACAGATCCACCTAGAAAGTAATTATGACCAGACTACTCCCAGCCCAAGTGGCACTATTGTGTAAATTTTTAAAGGCTTCTGTTACTGATAACACTTTGCTTCTATCTAATGGAAAATTGTTGTAACATTCTGATATCTGTAGAAGAAGATGCTTGCTGGTGACTTTCAAAAAATTAACAAAGTAAATACACAAATCTGCAGTGTCAATGGTGTGTGATGCCCACTTGATGTGCATCCTTGTGCGTTGTGCATCCCTTCACAACTGTACAGAACCACCCTGATTCTGACAATTCCCTGCCTCACCCACAAAACTCCTTATTTGTTCTCAGCACATACCATGAGGTTCCATGCTTCCATGCCTTTGTTTTTACTCTGTTGTTCTGTTTAGGAACACTGGCCTTCTTCTAGGCTGTTACTAGTGATCTTTTAAAACCAACTGAGCGGGCCGGCCGAGTGGCGCGATGGTTAAGAACTGGCTTGGGATGCCAGAGGGCCCCGGTTCGGATCCCACATATGAGGGCCAGTGACACTGCCCTCTACAGCTAAGATGCTGAACAACAGCTCAACCTGGAGCTGGGTTGCCGTGAGTCGCCGGCGACGGCGTAGGCTGCAGCCCCTGTGGCAGTGGGTTGCCATGGGCTACCGTGTGTAGCCAGCAGCCAGTGTGAGCGGCCAGCAGCCGCAGTGAGCGGCCGTCCAGAAGCCGGCGACTGATCTGCCTCGCCAGAGAAGAGCGCAATGATGGTGCCAACTTGGGCCAGTGAAGCAACATCCTCCACAACTAGGCTGAAGAGCAAAACGACAGCAACTTGTCTGTTCCCCTTACCCCAGTTCCCCAGCATTGTTCCCATCCCCCCATTCCCCAATAAAAATCTTTAAAAAAAAAAAAACCAACTGAGCATTTGCTAGAAATCATATATGAACCGCTCTCACATAGCCACATGTCCTTCTTATGTGCCCCTTCTAATTCTTTGTTTATCGCTCAATTTTTACATTTAGCATATTGGGTTATAATTATCTGCTCATGAGTTCGTCTTCTGCAGTGAAGGGTGTCTTACTCGTCTTTCCATCTCCAGGTCTAGTGGAAGTCTTGGCCTAGAGTCAGAGAATTTAAAAAGCAGTGGAGTATGGAATGTGGAGATTGTGACGGAAAGCTCTGCAGTCAAACCAACCTGGTCAAACCTTGGTTCTGTCACTGTCTAGCCATGTGATTTGGGGCAAATGGTCTCACATCTCTACGTCAGTTTCCTTGTTGGTAAAAGGAGGATGGCATGATTACAGATAAGCCACTGCCTGTAATTAACATAATGTGTGATGGCAGGCGCACAATTCATCTTGATTTTTTTTTTTCTTTTTTTTTTTAGCTGAGCCATCCTGCTACCTGTTGGCAGCTCAGCAGCACCTCAGCTCGGGCCGGGCATCTAACCGCTGTTGCTCAGAGCTCAAACTCTTGAGCGAGCTCTTAACCAACTGAGCCACTCTGCCGGCCCTGATTTTTATTTTCATTATAAGATCAATAAACATTTAGGAGTGAATGGTCTCCCTTTATACCTAAAAAGTAGGTCCTATGAAACAACATGTTTTTGTTTGATCCATCCATATAATCAGAATGGTGGTGAACACTTTACATACATTGGTAGATTTTGTCCAGATAATCATTCTGCTAGCAAGGTTTTACTATCTGCCTGTTGTAAACAAGGAACCCGAGAAGAGCCATCAATGGCTTGCTCTCAGTCACAGGAGAGTTAAGTGTCAGAGGCTGGGCCCAACCTAGTCTGTATGATTCTAAGCTTGTGTTTTTATCTGAGTTATGGAAGTGGAGAGGAGGGACCTCACTGTCCAGCTGCAGGTTCAGAAAGGAGGGGATGCTGGTGGACAGGGCAGGGGAATGAAGGAGGAATAGGCTATAGAGGGTTTTTTGAAAGACTCAGCTGGCTGACCATAAACACTGTAAATCCGGAGAATAGTTTTTATAGTGAGTTGGAAGCATTGCTGTATGGAGAGTCAGGAGATGAGATTAAAAGGAAATGGTGGTAAAATTTTTTGAAATCTACTCTTATCAACTTTCAAATATGCAATATAGTATTATGAACTAGTCACCATTTTAAAAAACAAAAATAAAATAAATGAAAGTCTGGAGCACTTGATAAAGTTTCAGTTTCCTGGACTCACCTCAGGGGGGATAAAAAAAAAAGGAGTGGTGGACAAATAGTCAGGAAGAGGCCTGGCTGTTAACCAAGGATTCCTAACTTTATCTTGAAAAGTGTAGAAAAGCAAAGAGGCCTTAAAAAGACTGACCACCCCGAGTGCTGACAAGAATGTGGAGCACCTAGGACTCTCACTCATTGCTGGTGGGAATAAACAATGGTTCAACCATTTTTGAAAAGTTTGACAATTTCTTCTGAAGTCAACGATACACCTATCATGACCTAATCATTCCACTTCTAGGTATTCATTCAAGACAAATGAAACCATACATCAACAAAAAGAAAAGAACATTCTTAGTAACTGTATTTGTACGAGCTCCAAATAGGAAACAACCTAAATGTTCATTTACAGGAGAATAGATAAAAACAACTGTGTCTTTTTCACACAACAGAATAGTACTCAGCAATAAAAAGGAACAAAATGTTAATACACTCAACATGAAAGATGCACCTCAAAATACTATGCTAAATGAAAGAAGTCAGACTAATTGCATATACTATATATTTTCCATCTACGTTAAGTTCTAGAATAGGCAAAGCTAATCTATAGTGATAAAAATCAAAACAGTGTCTGCCTGTTTGCTTGTTGGGTGGGGTTAGTCTGAGTGGAAGGAAACATGAAGGTATTCTCTGGGCTGATGGAAATGATGTATATCTTGATAGCGGTGCTGGTTAATAGGTGTATAGTTTTGTCAAAACTGATCAAACTGTACACTTAAATTTTGTGTTTTACTGTATATAAAATATGTCTTGAAAAAATAAAAATTACAAAAAAATATAGCACAAAACAAGGAAATGCCTTTGGTTATATTATCTAAAGATTGGGTGTAAGCTATATTCTTATCATCAGACCAATTGAGAGTTCAATAGAAGAACTTGGTTGTGGGAACTCTTACAAAGTTTCTATTCATTCATTCTTTAACAAATATTTATTTGTTTTAACCAGTATTTATTTAGCCCAATGCTACCACTTCCTATCTGGGTGGCTTTTGACAAATGGATCTCAGTGCCTCAGGTCATTCATCTGTGAAATGGTGACAGTAATAGTACCTACCTCATGGGATGCATAGGGACTAAAGGAGCTAATACAAGTAAAACTCTTAGACTAGTGCTGACATATAATAGGGCTAGATAAATGTTAGTGATCAATATTATTACCCTCAGTTATGTGCCAGGCTTGTATGGTATAAACAGTAATAGGACATAGTTCTAGTTCTAGGAAATTTATGATCTGGAAGGAAGGATGAACAATAAATGCATATAAATGAATATGCTTG
Organism: Hipposideros armiger; assembly: GCF_001890085.2. Classification (NCBI taxonomy): domain Eukaryota; kingdom Metazoa; phylum Chordata; class Mammalia; order Chiroptera; family Hipposideridae; genus Hipposideros; species Hipposideros armiger. Next base: position 2,710,624 of record NW_017731434.1, read on the forward strand.
GTATAATAATATAATTTGAAAAGTGCTTTGAGGACATAAATGACTTACTGTCTTGGAATGGAAAATCCATTCAAAATGACAATAATCAGCCACCTAAATCAAATCAAGTTCAGAGAGTCATTTAATGTTTTTCAGTATTATCATTATTATAATGATGACTCCGATTCTTGGCATCTGAAATTTGTAGCTCCCGGGGCTCAGGCCTGTGACCTCTTTTCTTCTGTGTCCTGGCTCATTCCTAGGTGATCTCATCCTTTCATGAACTATGATGCCCAGTTCATATCTCTAAGCCCAACATCATATCTGAATTCCAAATGACTGTGACACTCATACTGAATATTTTTAAATCCAGATTCTCCACTCTCAGACCCCAGATAGCAGCTCCGTTCTCCCAGCTGCCCATGCCCAGTCTAAAAGCCTTGTGTTTGTTTGCCTCCTTTCTTTTTCTCATATCTCACACAAAATAATCAGCAAATCCCAAAACCAATCATTTTTCCTAAAAGCACTGTGGCCTCCTTCCACCTACACACTACTGCAATAGCTTCCTAAGGGTGCCTGCTTCCACTCTTGCTCCCTGTACAGCTATTCTCAGCACAGCAGCCAGGTGATCTTTTCAAAACATTAAGGATCCATGTCCTTCCCATGCTTTAAACTCCAACTGGTTTCCTTCACACTGTCATTTTCATGGTCTACAAGGCACTGATCAATCTGGCCGTGGGCTAACTACCCCTCTGCTCTCCTCCCCTACCACTCTTCTTCTTGCTCCCTCCACTCCTGCCACACTGACTCCTGCTGTTTCCAACGTGCCAATCAAGCGCTTACTCATGGCCTTTGCACATGCTGTTCTCTTTGCCTGGAATTCCTTTCCTACAGATAGTCTCATGGCTCATGTCCTCACTTTATTTAAATCTCTGCTCAAATGTTACTGTCCTAGCTAAAACAGTACTCATACCTCCAATCTCTAACTGCTTTACCCTGTTTTTCTTGCCTGACATTGTATTATATTGGTTTATTGCCCTCTCTTGAATATAAGCCTCATGGGCAAAGACCTCTGTGTCCTGGTCACATCCCAAACAGTGCCTGGCACACAGTAGATGCTCAATTGCTCTGTGTGGATGAATGAATGGGTTACAATGATCTTAGCTATTGCAGAGCTTCATAGTGTGCAAAACAGTCACAAGCCATATCCTAATAAGCCATATAACAATTTGTGGGATAGGTTTTGTTGTAGGTATTTTAGAGGTAAGTTAAGAGTCTGCTTCATGTTTTTTAAGTACCTTGCTCAAGGTCATGCAGGTCTTGGTCACATAGGTCAAACCCTGGTCTTCGGCTTTCAAACCCAGTTTATTAATCATAATAATACAATATTATTTAAATAGTTAATATGTTAGTATACTCCTCTTGACACTTCACTTGTAATATCTCATTTAACTTTTCCAACAATGTTTTGAGGTTGGTGTTTCTATGATTGCTATTTTACAGATGAGGAAATTAGGGCACACTGGGTAACTTACCCAAGGTCACAGAGCTGGTAGGTGATAAAGTCAGAATCTGGGTCCTGGCAGTCTGACTCCAGAAACTTATTCTCAACCAACCAGCCCACAAATAAGGCACAGCCTGTGACGTAAAGATATCTAAGTAAACTGTGAAACACCAATGGTAAACTATCAAATATGTTCTAGGACTTTCTGCCACTTATTAAGCCTTTTTGTTTTTGTTGCATTTAGGAGAATCCTTCTTTTTGTTTCTTTTTCTTTAAGATTGTTAGGAGAAAAGCAGTTGTATCTCAAATGCACTTTACATTATGTTGTTTTCTGCTTTTCATCCGTCTTTGAAATGTTCGAAACACGTGTTTCTGAATTGAGAGGTCACTTAAGACTCATGGGTGGGACTCGTGGATTGCTGGTGGTTTGTCTTTCTGCCTTCTTTGGTAGCCTTGCTGCGACTCTGTGGCTGTGTGCACAGGCTGACATTCCCTTTGAGCGTCAGATTTCACTTCCTCCCCCCTCACCCTAGGACATGCCTTGTTTCATAAATTCTTGCCTTCAGTTTATCACATAACCTACATTGTGGAGCGCTCAATGTCTTTCTTTCTTTCTTTCTTTCTTTCTTTCTTTCTTTCTTTCTTTCTTTCTTTCTTTCTT